>NC_139840.1:1965200-2180200 GCF_963691815.1 Echiichthys vipera | reverse complement strand
TTGATCAGGGTGCCGGTGGTGCACTGTGCACGTTTCTGTTCTGCAGAAACCAAATGTGACTTTGTTGTTTTAGTCTGAGCATGCACGCCGGACTCAACGCAGAGTTACGCAGGGCTGAGCTAAACGGGTAAACGTTTAACCAACTTTAACTTTAAGCACGCCACTTCCTGTATTTACCCAAAATGAGATTCTCCTTTTATCCCGCTCAGGCCTCACTGACCTAGATTTTTACGTTCTGCCTTTAATTTCTGACTGCGCTCTATCTCGGACGGATCCGACTCTAGGAAACGAGCCTTGATCTCCAGGTATAAAATCCCTTTGAAGCCGTCTGACCCACTGAAGTGCAGAGATAACCGTGTTTGTTCTGGCTCCGGCTGTTTGCTCAGTCGAGTGTGAGAAAGGTCTGACCCTGGGACACGCTTCAAACCTCGCTGCTTTAAACTTTCTCTAATGACTTGATGGCTTTTTTTGGGAAAAGTGTCAAGTCACGGAGCGCGCTCGTAAAAGGCAGTCTGATGATTCTGGTGGTTTGGACGTTGAAGAACTGGGTTAAGCGGCGAGGCAGTGGTGGAGTCACTCTGCAGCGCATGTGTAAACAAAGTAGAAGGGTCTGATTCATCAAAGGAGCCTGAAAGTGTTTAAAAACACCATAATTCACACAGAATAATGAGGAAATTGTCTTCTGCCATGCATTCAAGTACATGGTTCAAAAGAGAGGTCAGGAGGGACGTCTGCTGTCACTAAGGGCGCACTCACACTTGCGTGCGCACGCTCGTGCTCGTACATGTGCAAACGTGCTTTACTAAAGCCCACCTCTCCCAAACGGGCCGTGGACAGCTAGCTAGCCACTGCTAGGCGCGATACGGTTACACTCAAACTGGTCAAACGAACCAGACTTTAGTGAAACCTGTTTGGGCACGGTACGGAGGCACAGTGTGAGTGCGCCCTGAGTCTCCATGGACTTCATGAATCAAGACTGAATGTGAAAGGATGCTCTGATCGTCTGTTTGGCTCCACGCTGCCCAGAAAAAAATCAATCAGCTCATTAAATGTGATAACGACTGAACTTTTTCCAAACAGCCAGAGTAAAAAAGAGCCTGAGTGCTCTGAAGAGCTGCACTCCCACAAGGTAACAGGATCGCATGAGAAGCAGCTAATTACTGGAAATGGATGTTTGGTTTTTGGGTCGTGCCCAGCCTGCGTGTGTGTGTGTGTGTGTGTGTGTGTGTGTGTATAAGGGGGTTTCCAGGAAGCTGCTGTCAACACAGAGTTCAGGATCAGATAAGCCTCCTCCTCCCAGATCTGATCAGAAACACAACTGTGTACGTATCTGAGACAATAACCGCGCTCCTTCAGATGAGATCCTGTGGAAGTTTGGCTTTTTCAGCACTTTTCTTTTCCATCTCAACGTTCTGGTTGATCTAGACTGTCTTCAGCTGTCGGCCCCCGGAGCAGCTACACCAACAGCTGAGGGTCGAGGCTTTTGCTCCAATCAGATGAGTGAAGCGTGTGACGTGCTAACAGCGTGGAGGCAAAGCTCAGAAAGGAAACACCATGTGGGTAAAGGAGATTTTCCCTTTGTGTTTAACGTGAATTTACGGATCAAAGGCCCAATTTCAGGAGCCCGGTCCATATTCAACAGAAGGATCCAGAGAACAAAGAGTTAGTGAGCGGCTTGCTCCATAGCTGCTCATCTCATCCGTGGAAGCCTCCATGTTGTTTACACTCAACAGTCTCTTCTGTTTCACTTCAATCCACCAAAGAAACCAGGAGACAAAATGTGTGTTAAAGTGTCCTCTAGGAGCCAAAACATGTGCTAAAGTACCCTCTAGGAGCATAAACGTGTGCTAAAGTGTCCTCTAGGAGCTAAAACGTGTGCTAAAGTGTCCTCTAGGAGCTAATACATGTGCTAAAGTGTCCTCTAGGAGCATAAACGTGTGTTAAAGTGTCCTCTAGGAGCATAAACGTGTGTTAAAGTGTCCTCTAGGAGCCAAAACGTGTGCTAAAGTGTCCTCTAGGAGCCTAAACGTGTGCTAAAGTGTCCTCTAGGAGCCAAAGGCCCAATTTCAGGAGCCCGGTCCATATTCAACAGAAGGATCCAGAGAACAAAGAGTTAGTGAGCGGCTTGCTCCATAGCTGCTCATCTCATCCGTGGAAGCCTCCATGTTGTTTACACTCAACAGTCTCTTCTGTTTCACTTCAATCCACCAAAGAAACCAGGAGACAAAATGTGTGTTAAAGTGTCCTCTAGGAGCCAAAACATGTGCTAAAGTACCCTCTAGGAGCATAAACGTGTGCTAAAGTGTCCTCTAGGAGCTAAAACGTGTGCTAAAGTGTCCTCTAGGAGCTAATACATGTGCTAAAGTGTCCTCTAGGAGCATAAACGTGTGTTAAAGTGTCCTCTAGGAGCATAAACGTGTGTTAAAGTGTCCTCTAGGAGCCAAAACGTGTGCTAAAGTGTCCTCTAGGAGCCTAAACGTGTGCTAAAGTGTCCTCTAGGAGCCAAAGGCCCAATTTCAGGAGCCCGGTCCATATTCAACAGAAGGATCCAGAGAACAAAGAGTTAGTGAGCGGCTTGCTCCATAGCTGCTGTGCTGCTCTGCTTGATGACCTCGATGGCTGTAACTGTGTTGCTGTGTTTGATATTAATAAAACAGAAACGACTGGATCCGAACGCTGGATCGGCCTCATTCATCCAATATCCAGTCCAGCGAATTAGTCAACATCAGAGCCGATACGTGATCCGGGATACGTGATCCGGGATCCGTGATCGTATCAGTGCATCTCTAAACCTCATGTGTTTCCAGCTTCTGTGATGTATAAATTTATATCTTATAAACATATCCATGAGAAAACAATCAAATCCTCTTTGGGGATAGATGTTCCAACAACACCTTTTCCTTCCTGATACTGATTCTGATACGTGAACTTGCGTATCGGCCATTACAGAGAAGCTATCTGCTAGCAAAACATTAAAATACACTGTATATATTCTTATTTATTTTGTTATTATGGAAGTTACATGATGGATATCTCTGCTGTAAGGCCCGGCTCAAGATAAACCCTTTGTAAAACATGAACAAATACGTGTAGAGCTACTTTCTAAGTGAGAAACTTTGTGGTGTTGGATCCTTGCAGACTCGTGCGCTCGCTGATATCAAATCAGTCATTTCCCATTAATGTTCGGGGTTTGTGCGACGGCGTGGAGAACAAAGGAATCTGCTGTTCTCTGAGAAACTATGAGGACGAAACAATGAAATGGAAAGACAGTCGACGGATTAAATGATGATTAGACGATGAACGTTCTGGTTCTGACTGCTTCTTCTTTCACACTTTGATTTTTCTTTAAATTGCAGATTATTTTAAGGTTTATTAGTTGTTTTTCTGATCATTTGGAAACTGTTTGTGCCAGCAGAGGGGAATCCAAATGACTGAAAGGATCAAACTTTGCACTGTAAAGCCAGAAAAGAAGGAAACATCGACCTGAACCTCGGACCCTGAACTCTGTCGATGTATAAAACACTTGTTCCAGCAGGTCTGACCCGCTGAACACTGACACCTACATCAAAGTGGATCCGGGGATTTCATTCCTGGTTTTAATTGACCGTTTCAGCAGCGGGGAACCGCGACCCAGCAGGACGCCGAGGGATTAGTGTCAGGAGAGCGCCTCGGACTTAAACAGCGACCCGTCCGAGAAATGAGCCCCCACGCCGCTGCTGTGAAGGCTCCGAAGTATGTGCTCAGGCTGATATGTGGACACGTCACACACACACAGGAGGAGGACGGACGAGTTTAACATCATCTTCCTTCAGTTTCTGCTTTATTACGCAGTGATAGTGGAGCTCACACACACACGCAAACACACACATTCAGAAGACCATGACCTGCAGCTGAAAGCTCCAGAGAAAGCTAGAAGTGGATCTTAAAGATCTCCCCCAGACGTTTAGATTAAGATATAAAAATGATTTTGGCACGTTTTTGACCTTTTAAATATTGTTTTACTGCAGGACACAAGTTCACGTCACAGGTTTTGGTAAAAAAGATAATCACACTCATCTTCTGGGTCAAAACTAAACATGCAAAACACCAAAACTGATGCTCCTCATCCAATAAGACGACTGTAATGTACCTAAAGTTTCTCCACAGCTCGGCTGCTGCAGCATGTTCCGGATAAACAAACGTGAGGAGGGAGTTGGAGAGAGTGAGAGGTTAGGAAGCGTCCGGGTCCAGAGGAATGTTAGAGCCATCGGGCAGGAAGTCAAGACTTCATGGACGAGAGGAAGAGAGGAAGGAGATGAAGCAGGGAAGGAGAAACAAAGAGTTGTGGATGGAAGGAGTGAAAGACTGGGAAGTAAAGGAGGGAAAGAGACTTCACCGACACATGATTTAGTGTCAAACTGAAGACTTTCACAGAGGACGGTCGAGGAAGGGACTCTTAGTGCGCCCTCCCACTGTGCCTCCGTCCCGTGCCCCGGGCTTTAGGGTCCTTGTCCCCCCCTCCAGGCCCGTTTGTACTCACACTACCTGGGCCTCGGAGAATGCTTCTTGCTGCCTATACGTCATCACGCCGTAACACGTCACACGCATTGATGACGTCATGGCGATGCGTGGCTTTGTTTCCAGATCTTTCCGTAGACCTCGGAGTTTTTGTGCGTCTTGTCGACTGTTTTTGAATCTTTTCATCGACCAAATCTGCAGTAAACACTCCACCTCCGCATCACACCAACGTGAACCTTTCACCGCCATTGTTTGAAATGTCCGCGCATGGTCCCTCCTTCTTTTTTCTACATCCCAACAGGCGCACAGGAAATGACCTCAGAACCGCCGTAGGCCTCGTGCTCGTACACGTGCGCACGCTCGTGCTTGTACACGTGCAAACGTGCTTTACTAAAGCCCACCTCTCCCAAACGGGCCGTGGACGGCAAGCGTGCCGCTCCTAGACGTGGTACGGTTGCACTCACACTGGTCAAACGAACCAGACTTTGTCTTGGATGGACAGTGTGAGTGCGACCTTAGTCCCTCTTATTTTACACAAGTCACAAGCATTTTTCTTTTTTGTAACATGAAAGACAAAAAGACGGAGGTGGAGGTTCGAATCCTTGTCCTGAAATCTCTAGATCATCTTCTTATCCATGTATTTCTTTTACATTGAGAGAATTTGGCACATTATTGTGACTTTTTGGTTCATTTAGCAGAACCACGAGTGCTTCGATTATTGCCAGTTTCACTCAAAAGACAAATTAGTTTAAGTTATTGCCAGTAAATATGGATATTATCTCATTATAGTGATGCTTTTTGATCCACTGGACAATCAAACAAAGAAATCAAAAGGTCCAAACAGGATGAAGAAGAAGAAGAATTACTTTATCAATCCCGCAAGGGGAAATTCAATCTTCTTCTTCTTCTTCAAACAGGATTTTTTAGCTATTCTTTGTGTTCCTTCGTGTTGTTTTCACAGGAAAATGGCAGCTGATGAGCCTTTTTCTGCACTGCAGAAGCAACATGAGCTGTAAATGACCTTAAAGGTTACGGAGATTGAACATTTTATGAAATTAAAACAGAAACAAAGACAGTTTTAAGGCTAATCCTGCAAAAACCCTAATCCTCAGCTGATGTTTGCAGTCAAAACATGTGTGAGATCAGCCTTGGCTTCATCCTCGTCTGACGCCCGACCTCCACGAACCACGGCGCCCTCTTTATCATCACGATAACGCAGATCTACACGGGTGCAATCTAAATCTGGATTAACCTACAAACTGATAGAGAACCTGGAGGACGAGGTTCTGCAGCACTTTGGAAATCAACTCAAAAATGTCTTATCTTAAAAGAACTAATCCTTCGGTGAACGACAGTGATCTGGTCACAGAGTCGGCCATGTTGGAGTCTACAGTCTAAAGGCACAAACACAAGAGGATCCCAAACCCTGGTATCAAACGGGCCAAATCATTAAAGCACACAGTGTTGATGAGCATTGGTGCTACCGCTAAGGTATCAATAAAGAACCAAACCAATAAGGAGTATAAATATATGTGAACGACAGTGATCTGGTCACAGAGTCGGCCATTTTGGAGCCTGCGGTCTAAAGGCACAAACACGAGAGAACAGTAGATCTACAGCTGGGATGGAAACCAAACCCTGGTATCAAACACGCCAAATCATTAAAGCACACAGTGTTGATGAGCACGGGCGCTACCGCTAAGGTATCAATAAAGAACCAAACCAATAAGGAGTAGAAATAGGCGGTGGGCGATATGATTTTGAAGGATCAGAACGTGTTTAAAGGGGGCGACACGGTGGTGTGGTGGTCAGCACTGTCGCCTCACAACAACAGGGTTCCCGGCTGACTCCCTTCTGTGTAGAGTTTGCATGTTGTCCCCGTGTCTGCGTGGGTTTTCTCCGGGTTCTCCGGTTTCCTCCCACAGTCCAAAGACGTGCAGGTGTTGGGTTCATTGATGACTCTAAATCACCCGTAGGTGTGAATGGTTGTCTGTCTCTGTTCGTCTCTATGTGTCCTGTGATAGACTGGCGTCCTGTCCAGGGTGGACCCCGCCTCACGCCCGATGTCAGCCGGGATCGGCTCCAGCCCCCCACGACCCCGACAGGGACAAGAGGATGAAGATGGATTAAAGAACGCATTGACGCATCAGGTTTTTTTTCAGTCAAACAAACTATTGGCTTGTCCGCCTCATGCACCGCCCTAAAGACACGCCGATCAAATGTAAATGGCTGAAAATGCAAACGAAACTACCGTGTCCTAACAGCACGTGAGCGTCAGGCTATCGCGTCACATCCACACTGTCTGTCCACACTAAATATGCGCCTAGAACACGACCCACGCACCCGCAGACTCCGAGTGCCGTCACTTCACAGAGGCCGCCTTCCTGCCCAAACCTGCCACACACGGTCACACAAGGTGCGCACATCAGACGGTAACACAACAAACCTTTTCAACCACACAAAGAGACGGCGTCCTGAACAGTGTGCTGAGAGGGAAACAGAGAGGAGAGCAGACACACCGCAGCAGCAGAGGCAACAGGAGCTTTAGGCAGCTCTGCGGTAAATGTGCACTGTATTTGACACAGGTTGGCAAAATTGGTAAATGTACTTGTACTTATAAAGAGCCTTTCTAGTCTTCTGACTACTCACGGCGCTTTCACAGTGTTTGTCACATTCACACTGACATTCACACTGATGGCGGTGGACATATACATAGTGGAGTGGACAGTGGACATAGTATATATACAGTTTATAGGGTTATACCTTTACATAGGGAACTACTTTGGTTGCACTGTAAAGTAACACTGTTAATTAATTAAAAATCAATGTGAAAAAATGTGAGAAAATCGTGATTTCACTGTCAAAAAAATGGTGATATGAGATATTTTGCCAGCCCCTAATAAGGAGAATCAGTAAGAGTAGAAATAGCGTTAAACTCTTCCTGATACTCGTCCCTGTGCAGCTGAAACTGAGGGATTAGCTGCTCAAGGACACTTTTATTGAAGCAGCAGGGTGGAGCCTTTAAGTCTACAAACCCCCCCCCCCCCCCATCAGAGTCCAATGTCTAACTTCTTGTTTCACCACCAGGCCGCTGCTATTACACGTGCA
Source organism: Echiichthys vipera (assembly GCF_963691815.1). Lineage (NCBI taxonomy): Eukaryota > Metazoa > Chordata > Actinopteri > Perciformes > Trachinidae > Echiichthys > Echiichthys vipera. The sequence goes on along the minus strand of NC_139840.1, from coordinate 2,172,595 downwards.
GAGCTTTGGTAGGCGTTCATGACGGCGGCTGAAGGAGGTAATATAAATAAAAAGGTTTCCTGTCTGGGCCTGGGTCTGGATCCGTGCAGGCCTGAGAATGTGCTCCGTTTCCCACAGTCACGGTTGCCCCTCTGCCCTATATTCAGTCGACTGGGATCAGTGGGACCAGTTTAAGACGGAGTGCAGGCGGCTCTGGCTCACGTCCAGGGTCTCTCCTCGAGAAGGTGTTATTTCAGCAGCAGCGTGGAAAAAAAAGGCCTCAGCCGACACCCGAGCAGAGCCGCTTCTCACTAAACGCTAAAATGACGTCAGAAACTCTTTATGTGACTCTGGAAAATAATGTTTCTATTGCAAACTTAATTAGGAGGCAAGACGCAGCGCTCACACGGCCACGAACCGGGAGCAGATACGCGTTTGTACGTATGTGGACAGAAATATGTGGACACCCCTGCTTTAAAGGTTTGGGTGAGTCCCAACAGAGAGAAACCGTGATTACGGGCGCCCTCCCACTGTGCCTCCGTCCCGTGCCCCGTGCTTTAGGGTCCTTGTCCCCCCCTCCAGGCCCGTTTGTACTCACACTACCTGGGCCTCGGAGAATGCTTCTTGCTGCCTATACGTCATCACGCCGTAACACGTCACACGCATTGATGACGTCATGGCGATGCGTGGCTTTGTTTCCAGATCTTTCCGTAGACCTCAAGGTCGCACTCACACTGTCCATCCGTACCGGGCGAAAACAGGTTTCACGGCTAAAGTCTGGTTCCTTTGACCAGTGTGAGTGCAACCGTACCGCGTCTAGGAGCGGCACGCTTGCCGTCCAAGGCCCGTTTGGGAGAGGTGGGCTTTAGTAAAGCACGTTTGCACGTGTACGAGCACGAGCGTGCGCACGTGTACGAGCACGAGGCCTACGGCGGTTCTGAGGTCATTTCCTGTGCGCCTGTTGGGACGTAGAAAAAAGAAGGAGGGACCATGCGCGGACATTTCAAACAATGGCGGTGAAAGGTTCACGTTGGTGTGATGCGGAGGTGGAGTGTTTACTGCAGATTTGGTCGATGAAAAGATTCAAAAACAGTCGACAAGACGCACAAAAACTCTGAGGTCTACGGAAAGATCTGGAAACAAAGCCACGCATCGCCATGACGTCATCAATGCGTGTGACGTGTTACGGCGTGATGACGTATAGGCAGCAAGAAGCATTCTCCGAGGCCCAGGTAGTGTGAGTACAAACGGGCCTGGAGGGGGGGACAAGGACCCTAAAGCACGGGGCACGGGACAGAGGCACAGTGGGAGTGCGCCCTAAGACAAGAGCCACTGGAAGAAAATGAGATTCCTCAGGCTCTGATTGGTCCCTCGTCACGGTGACCTGAAGAAACTCCTGAACGTGCAAAAAGCTGCAGACTGAGCAAAGCTTCAGCTGGACATACGACACAGTTGTCCTACGAGGAGTTTGTAGTGGGGGGGGGGGGGGGGGGGGGGGGCACAAAACGACAAATCTGCAAGCTGTTTGAATTCCTCTCGGTTCCTTGCGGCCGCTCCACAGGTGTCAGGTTTCAGCCGAGGAGACACAGAGGGAGGGAGGGAACGCTCCGACACGGCAGCGGGACTCGTACGCTGGGAATCATCGTTAAAACGAAGCCGTTTAAAAACGGGCGGGGCCTCCGTTTGTTGCGGTGAGCCCATTAACGTCTATGATGGGGCTGTTACTTTTTATATGGTTTTCATGAGAGAACGCAGACGAGGCCGAGGAGAAGAGAAGGGATGAAACGCATGGAGGAAGACAAAGCACTGGGGGTTTAAGGGGAAGTGCAGAATCTACGGGTGCAGCAATCAGACCCGTGTGCAGCTTTATCACGACCATGAAGAAGAAGCTCTGAGCGGAGTAAAAGCTCTGAGCTGCAGCCGCTGCAAAGCTTCATGTTTGCTGATCCCTCAACATCATTTGTTTACGACTGTTGGCCGAACAAAAAAGGACACTGGCGTGCACAGGGGGGGCCCAATTGTTGAAAAATGCATGCTTAACTGCCCCATGGACGCTGGATGTTAAAGTGGCCTCTAGCAGCATAAACGTGTGTTAAAGTGTCCTCTAGGAGCCTAAATGTGTGCTAAAGTGTCCTCTAGGAGCCTAAAAGTGTGCTAAAGTGTCCTCTAGGAGCATAATGTGTGCTAAAGTGTCCTCTAGGTGCCAAAACGTGTGCTAAAGTGGCCTCTAGGAGCATAAATGTGTGCTAAAGTGTCCTCTAGGTCCGGAGCATAAATGTGTGCTAAAGTGTCCTCTAGGAGCCTAAACGTGTGCTAAAGTGTCCTCTAGGAGCATAAACATGTGTTAAAGTGTCCTCTAGGAGCATAAGCGTGTGTTAAAGTGTCCTCTAGGAGCCTAAATGTGTGCTAAAGTGTCCTCTAGGAGCATAAGCGTGTGTTAAAGTGTCCTCTAGGAGCCTAAACGTGTGTTAAAGTGTCCTCTAGGAGCATAAACGTGTGTTGAATTGTCCTCTAGGAGCATAAGCGTGTGCTAAAGTGCCCTCTAGGAGCCTAAACGTGTGCTAAAGTGTCCTCTAGGAGCCTAAATGTGTGCTAAAGTGCCCTCTAGGAGCCTAAACGTGTGCTAAAGTGTCCTCTAGGAACCAAAACGTGTGTTAAAGTGTCCTCTAGGAGCCTAAACGTGTGCTAAAGTGTCCTCTAGGAACCAAAACGTGTGTTAAAGTGTCCTCTAGGAGCCTAAACGTGTGCTAAAGTGCCCTCTAGGAGCCTAAACGTGTGCTAAAGTGCCCTCTAGGAGCCTAAAAGTGTGCTAAAGTGTCCTCTAGGAGCCTAAACGTGTGTTAAAGTGTCCTCTAGGAGCATAAACGTGTGTTGAATTGTCCTCTAGGAGCATAAGCGTGTGCTAAAGTGCCCTCTAGGAGCCTAAACGTGTGCTAAAGTGTCCTCTAGGAGCCTAAACGTGTGCTAAAGTGCCCTCTAGGAGCCTAAACGTGTGCTAAAGTGCCCTCTAGGAGCCTAAACGTGTGTTAAAGTGTCCTCTAGGAGCCTAAACGTGTGTTAAAGTGCCCTCTAGGAGCCTAAACGTGTGTTAAAGTGCCCTCTAGGAGCACAAACAACTCTGCATACTTTGCTATGTCTACGTTGCCACCAGCAAGTCATTGAGGTCAAGGTTTAATATGTAGAATCTTTATTAAAAGCTATATTTTTTTTAATAATGCACCCACGGGGCGTTTTGAGGGGTACAGAATGAAAGTGTCGCCTTTCCACAGGTTTGGCAATGACTTCCTGTCCCGTCCTGTTTCCATGGTAGCAGCCAATAGCGTTGGGCGTTGCTGGTTGCCAGGGTTGTCTGTTGTTGGGTGCAGCTACTGTAAGCTGGCACTGGGTGAAATAGAGTTAGCCAATCGTGCAGCTGCTTGGGAGCCTCAGTGAAGGGGGCGTTCTTTGTCCCAGCAGCTGAGTGAGCGGAGACGGGCAACAACCAGAGTCACTATAGGCCGAGCATTCACTCCATGGTCTGAGAGAAAGGAGAGGAACGCCATTCAAACGCATGCCCACATGGCTACGCTGCTCTTTGATGCTAACATCACTTTCATCTGCACTTAGCTGCAACGGCTAATGCTAACGGCTAACGCTAACTGTCAGTCAAACTCCTCTGATCCTTGTTTTGATGCTGTGATTTTCTGGAGGGGACGGGTTCAAACAGGCTCAAACAGACTCCGGTCTCCTGGAGCTGCTGGGCCGGGTCTGACCAACCTGGCAACCCCACTGCTGGACTTATTTTTTGTTGTTGAGACGACGATCTGGAGACTCTAGATGGAGCTGTTCTACTCATTCTCCATGTTCAATCTTTAACTCTGGGCTGTTTGTACTTCTTTTAAACCAATCACAGTTGTTTTGGGTGGCGCTAAGCTACAGATGCAGCAACAAACACACACACACACACACACACACACACAGGTCGATGTGTTAAACACCGTGGAGTGAACACCCTCCCTGTTCTCCCAGAGCCTGTTGATCTAAGGCCTCCAGTTCCTCTTATTCGTTACCTCTGATGAACGCTGTTGCTGCTGAACATGTGTGTGTGTGTGTGTGTGTGTGTGTGTGTGTGTGTGTGTGTGTGTGTGTGTGTGTGTGTGTGCCTTGACTAACGAAGTGATCACTGCAAACACACCTGAGGCTAGCCCGCTCTCTGATTGGAGGACAGGTGAAGCCGACCTCACACCACGCCCACCAGTTCAAATAAAAACAAACCCTGTCACCTCCTCACAGGCTCAACTGTGTGACTGCACACACACACACACACACACGCACACACACACACACACACACACACGCACGCATGCACACACACACACACACACACGTCCTCAGAGCACAAACTGATCCACTGCTGCCTGTTCATTGGATACAATAAAACTGGATATGGGCCAATCAGTGGCCCACACACCGGGACTTTCTCCTGCAGCCTGGAGGTGTCAGTGTGCTGAACCTGAACCCAACCTGCCTCATCCTGTCTGCTACAGCTGCTGCTGCTGGTAGAGTTTCAGGACGCCATTTAAGAGGTTTATCCACCGTGTATAAAGCCTTCATATGTGTGGGGAATAATAGATTTTCATTTTTCAACATTGTCCATCTAATAAATGTGATTTAAACCCGATTAATCGCCCCAGCCCTGCCTGGAGGAGGCGCTAAAGACGGTGAGAGCAAACTTCCTGCAAACTGTGAATGCAGAATTATGTACAACGCATTTTCTGATATGACAAAGTACCCATGATGCTTTGTCGGAGTGCTTTTCTGCCATAGTTGATGCACTAAGGGCACACTCACACTGTCCTTCCGCACTGGGCCAAAACGGGTCAAGCCTAGTGCGTTTGACCAGTGTGAGTGCAACCGCTCCACGCATAACTGCGGCGCACTTGCCGTCCACGGCCCGTCTGAGAGAGGTGGGCTTGAGTAAAGCACGTTTGCACGTGTACGAGCACGAGCGTGCGCACGTGTACGAGCACGAGGCCTACGGCGGTTCTGAGGTCATTTCCTGTGCGCCTGTTGGGACGTAGAAAAAAGAAGGAGGGACCATGCGCGGACATTTCAAACAATGGCGGTGAAAGGTTCACGTTGGTGTGATGCGGAGGTGGAGTGTTTACTGCAGATTTGGTCGATGAAAAGATTCAAAAACAGTCGACAAGACGCACAAAAACTCCGAGGTCTACGGAAAGATCTGGAAACAAAGCCACGCATCGCCACGACGTCATCAATGCGTGTGACGTGTTACGGCGTGATGACGTATAGGCAGCAAGAAGCATTCTCCGAGGCCCAGGTAGTGTGAGTACAAACGGGCCTGGAGGGATGGACAAGGACCCTAAAGCACGGGGCACGGGACGGAGGCACAGTGGGAGTGCGCCCTAAGGGAGTAAGGCAGTAATCTCCAGGAGGACGGTTGCCCTTTATCAACAGACGGTCTTTGTCCGGCCGCTGTGGCTCCCTCACCTCAACTGTCTTCAGTATAAACACGAAACACGCCACTTTCCTTCCCAGCTCAGATTCCTCTGCCCTCGAACCGTTTGCCTGCGTCTGCGGCGGCTGGGAGCTGCTTCACTTCCTTGTCAAATGCCCTTTTCCTTAAAGACTGGGCTCTTTGTTTCAGCCGCGATTAGCTGGCAGATATAACGGCAGGCGGGTCGATATTCGAGACGATTGTGCACGCCTGCCTGCTTCTGGCAATCACAAACATTCCCCCTCCAAGACTTCCAGGGAGAGCTCAGCAGCCAGATGTACCGCGCACTCGTCATGAGACCGGCGCAGCTCGGAAAAAACCCTTAAAGCTCAGAGTGTTTGTTTGACTCAGGCTGAATGTTCTCACGAGCGCCTATGAGCTCAGTGAGTCGTGTGACCTTTGGCCTCTCGTACCGCGGAGGGTTTTCAAACTGCACGAGCACCAACGAGGGAGCAGGACTTGTATGATAACTCACAGCAGTCTGAACGACCGTTACACCGTCACCTGAGGACAAACCGGTTTTAAATGACTCTCAGTGACGTGGTTTTGAACTCCAGAGCCGGTTCCTCAGCAAACGTAAAAGGAGAATGGATGAGTCAGGTGTCGCTGCCGTTACCTGGCCGACGTCACTGACAGAGAGGTGTGGATGCAGATGTTGTAATTCAACCGCAGTGAATGCATATCAGCCGTGAGTCACAGCTGGTGGAAGATTTACAGCCGGATCGCTTCAGACGACCAGGACAGACGACTGAGGTTCACTCTCACGGCTGTTGTGGAGGAGGAACACGACAACCACACACCTGTGAGACCCACACAACTACAGGATCTGTCCTGAGAACTAGTGAAGGTTAAGAATAAGAAGGATAGAGGCCACTTTAGCACACGTTTAGGCTCCCGAAGTACACTTTAGCGCACGTTTAGGCTCCTAGAGGACACTTTAGCACACGTTTAGGCTCCCGAAGTACACTTTAGCGCACGTTTAGGCTCCTAGAGGCCACTTTAGCACACATTTTGGCTCCTAGAGGGCACTTTAGCACACGTTTCGGCTCCTAGAGGACACTTTAGCACATGTTTATGCTCCTAGAGGACACTTTAGCACACAATTAGGCTTCTACAGAGCACTTTAGCACACGTTTTGGCTCCTAAAGGACACTTCAGCACAAGTTTAGGCTCCTAGAGAACACTTTAGCACACGTTTTGGCTCATAGGGGACACTTAAGCACATATTTAGGCTCCTAGAGGACACTTAAGCACACGTTTTAGCTCCTAGGGGACACTTTAGTATACGTTTTAGCTCCTAGCGGACACGTTTTGGCTTCTAGAGGGCACTTTAGCACACGTTTTGGCTTCTAGAGGGCACTTTAGCACACGTTTTGGCTTCTAGAGGACACCTTAGCACACGTTTTAGCGTCCATGGGGCAGTTTTAGGCCCCCCCTGTGCACGCCAGTGTCTTCATGTGTCTGTCTTTGTTCGGCCAACAGTCAAAAACAAATGATGTTGAGCGTTTGAAAAGCCAGTTAAACAACAAACAGATGAGTCTTAACTTTCTGCCACTTGTTTGATCATTAACTGACGATTTGTTTCAGCTCTGTGGATCATGACTGGAACCTTTCAGGGAGAGAAATGCATGAACAAGAACAGAACAGATGGATTTAAAGGCTTAAATATTACTTTTTTCTGCCTCGTAATGACTAAACACACCGCAACAGCAGCGTTCAGCAGCGGCAGGAGGCGTCAGCTGAAGCTCCTCCACAGCCTCATGACTGTTTGCAAACAGAGGATCATAGAAACTGTCATTTCATCGTGAATCCATTCGATAAAAAAGGCCAGCTGCCGTCCAATCAGAGGCCCCCTGTGGGTCCCGGGTTCAGACTTCTATAAATAGTTTACAGCACTTTTTTTTTTCTTGGAGGAAACTTGAAAAAAGGTGCGGAAATACCACTGATCCACTGGGAGCCTGCCAACCCCCTCTGATACTCTGAGGATGTGTGTGTGTGTGTGTGTGTGTGTGTGTGTGTGTGTGTGTGTGTACAAATACAAGCCGTGAGCAGATGCATCGAGCAAATCAACGATTGGATGGAGCAGAATTTTCTCAGATTAAACAAAGAAAAAACTGAAATTATTGTTTTTTGGAGCCAAGGACGAACGATCAAAAGTCAGAGTCAGGACTAAACATGGGACAGGTCTGCTCTGTGTCCCCAGAGTCAGGACTAAACACGGGACAGGTCTGCTCTGTGTCCCCAGAGTCAGGACTAAACACGGGACAGGTCTGCTCTGTGTCCCCAGAGTCAGGACTAAACATGGGACAGGTCTGCTCTGTGTCCCCAGAGTCAGGACTAAACATGGGACAGGTCTGCTCTGTGTCCCCAGAGTCAGGACTAAACATGGACAGGTCTGCTCTGTGTCCCCAGAGTCAGGACTAAACACGGGACAGGTCTGCTCTGTGTCCCCAGAGTCAGGACTAAACATGGACAGGTCTGCTCTGTGTCCCCAGAGTCAGGACTAAACATGGGACAGGTCTGCTCTGTGTCCCCAGAGTCAGGACTAAACATGGTACAGGTCTGCTCTGTGTCCCCAGAGTCAGGACTAAACATGGTACAGGTCTGCTCTGTGTCCCCAGAGTCAGGACTAAACATGGGACAGGTCTGCTCTGTGTCCTCAGAGTCAGGACTAAACATGGGACAGGTCTGCTCTGTGTCCCCAGAGTCAGGACTAAACATGGGACAGGTCTGCTCTGTGTCCCCAGAGTCAGGACTAAACATGGTACAGGTCTGCTCTGTGTCCCCAGAGTCAGGACTAAACATGGGACAGGTCTGCTCTGTGTCCCCAGAGTCAGGACTAAACATGGGACAGGTCTGCTCTGTGTCCTCAGAGTCAGGACTAAACATGGGACAGGTCTGCTCTGTGTCCCCAGAGTCAGGACTAAACATGGTACAGGTCTGCTCTGTGTCCCCAGAGTCAGGACTAAACATGGGACAGGTCTGCTCTGTGTCCCCAGAGTCAGGACTAAACATGGGACAGGTCTGCTCTGTGTCCCCAGAGTCAGGACTAAACATGGGACAGGTCTGCTCTGTGTCCCCAGAGTCAGGACTAAACATGGGACAGGTCTGCTCCGTGTCCCCAGAGTCAGGACTAAACATGGGACAGGTCTGCTCTGTGTCCCCAGAGTCAGGACTAAACATGGGACAGGTCTGCTCTGTGTCCCCAGAGTCAGGACTAAACATGGGACAGGTCTGCTCTGTGTCCCCAGAGTCAGGACTAAACACGGGACAGGTCTGCTCTGTGTCCCCAGAGTCAGGACTAAACATGGGTCAGGTCTGCTCCGTGTCCCCAGAGTCAGGACTAAACATGGGACAGGTCTGCTCTGTGTCCCCAGAGTCAGGACTAAACATGGGACAGGTCTGCTCTGTGTCCCCAGAGTCAGGACTAAACATGGTACAGGTCTGCTCTGTGTCCCCAGAGTCAGGACTAAACATGGGACAGGTCTGCTCTGTGTCCCCAGAGTCAGGACTATAAATAAACTCGATTTAAAGTACCTTATGACACCTTTGCTCCAATGAACCCCCACCATATGCCAATGGGAAGCCATGGTAGTGAGTTAATGTTGATTTTGATTGATTTTAGAGTATTTTACGACATCTGTTTGGTGCTCAGAAGTGAATTTAACCTCACTTGATTGCACTTTATGCTTAAACCTAGAAGAAGAGTATTCCCCTGAGCACTGTTGCAGAGATGCTGCAGGAGCAAAGAGCACGTTTGAAGCTGTGCAACAGTCCAACGCGTCCTAAAGTTTATTATAGGCACCATAAGGTTTTACCCAACATCAGGATGTTTCCGTGATGAAGGGAGCAGTGGAGGGTAGGAGGGGTGTTCTTACCTCCGTGAAGAAATTATCCATTGCCCTCGTTATTGTAATCCCTGAGGATTTACTGTATGGAAACCGCGCGTCCGCTCAATCCGACTCATGTGTTGCGGGGGTCCGAGCGCAAACCAAAGGGAGCGGATCCGACACTTTCAGTCCATGGTTGTCCCCCCTGATGAGCACGGGTCAGTGTGGAGCTACAGGAGCAGAAGTACTCTTTGTTTCATGGGTAAGTGCTCCAGCAGAGACAACAGGAGTCCTTTTAAATAAAAAAATAAAGCAAACTTCGGGCTCTTCTCCTGGAGTCCACGCTCCTCCCGGCGCGTCCCTCCCCCCGTGCGTCGCGTGTGTCCGCGGGTCGGTGAGGTAAGGTGAGGAGCTCTGTTGGTCGGTCAACTCTCTACCGTGCAGCAGGAGAGAGTAGAAACGAGAGGCCGGGTAAAGTTTGGAGACACTCACTCACTCACTTACTCAGTGACTGAGTCAGACCGGTGCACAATGATCCTGAAGCCCCACCTCCCCACCCCGCTGCTGCTGCTGCCGCTCCTCCTCCTCCTGCAGCCCCGCTGTCTCTCGGACTCCTCCTGCTGTCAATGAGTGGAGCCAAGAACTCAATCAACAGACTGGAGGCATGGACGGGTTAATGAATGGGCCCACGGGCACAAGATCCTTAAGGTCAGAGGCTCATAAAAGGTTCCTGAGTGGAAAAATAGATGCACAACCACCACAAAAAGATGCAAAATGACTCAAAATAGATGCAAAATCAGCACAAAAAGATGCAAAATGATTTAAAAAAAGGTGCAAAAGCAGCACAAAAAGATGCAAAATGACTAAAAATAGATGCACAACCACCACAAAAAGATGCAAAATGACTAAAAATAGATGCACAACCACCACCAAAAGATGCAAAATGACTAGAAATAGATGCAAAACCACCACAAAAAGATGCAAAATGTCTAAAAATAGATTCAAAACCACCATAAAAAGATGCAAAATGTCTAAAAATAGATTCAAAACCACCATAAAAAGATGTAAAATGTCTAAAAATAGATGCAAAACCACCACAAAAAGATGCAAAATGATTAAAAATAGATGCAAAACCACCACAAAAAGATGCAAAATGACTAAAAATAGATGCAAAACCACCACAAAAAGATGCAAAATGACTAAAAATAGATGCAAAACCACCACAAAAAGATGCAAAATGACTAAAAATAGATGCCCAACCACCACAAAAAGATGCAAAATCACTAAAAATAGATGCAAAATGATTAAAAATAGATGCAAAACCACCACAAAAAGATGCAAAATGTAGAGAGAATAGAGAAAAGGGTTTTTGTTTTCACTGCAGTACCGTGAGTGGCCACTGGGAAAATGGCTGCAGGGCTGAGTGGCGGCCCAGTGTTGGAGTCTGTGTTATTAACGTCAAGACCGACAGGTGAGAGAGGGAGGTGTGGAGGTATTTTCAGAGTAAAGAAGCACGGCCTCTGATATTTCAGGCTCTTGAACAGTTTCATTCCCGACCTCATGACATGCAGGAGCTCCTCTTTCTGTTGTGCTCAAAAGCTCCGGGCCCGGTTGAACTCGTGCGACACCAAAAACCACAATGTTGCCGGCAGTTCGCAGTCCTGTGACTATCAGCCGCTCGTCTGGGAACACGTCCTGAGCCGGCCGGGGGAAGAAAGATAAAAGCAGGGATATGAAGGAGGAGATGGATGTTAGAACGAGGTGGAGCAGCTCTGCATCGATGCTCGGCTCATTCTGTGTCCGTGCACTCGGATGAGTCCTGGCACCAGAACAGAAATACGGCTGCCAGACCTGAGGAGGAGGTTTCCAGGGATCTGGTTCGTTCAGAGCTCAGAGTCGACCCAGCTGACCTTATTTTGGCCGGCTGTGGAGCAAAGGTGACTTTATTTCCAGTGTCATACATCGGGAATCTGATACGCGTCCAGTGACCATGCAGACTTAAAGCCAACGCTGCTCCAAGGGCTCGAAGTTCATCCTCATGTGTGTCTTGTTGTCTGTACTCTGTTTTGAAAATCATAGTCTGGCTTTTGTTCGGAGATTTGATCTTTAGATGTCTCTAAAACTGTAGTTTCAACAGCATTTCCATGACTGTATTTCAGTGACGCGACTATTTTACTGTCAAGTCATTTAAGGGCACACTCCCACTGTTCCTCCGTACTGGCCCCAGGACGCTTCACGGCTAAAGTGTAGTTCCTTTGACCAGTGTGAGTGCAACCGTACCACGTCTAGGAGCGGCACGCTTGCCGTCCACGGACCGTTTGGGAGAGGTGGGCTTTAGTAAAGCACGTTTGCACGTGTTCGAGCACAAGTGCGCACTGTTACGAGCACGAGGCCTACGGCGGTTCTGAGGTCATTTCCTGTGCGCCTGTTGGGACGTAGAAAAAAGAAGGAGGGACCATGCGCGGACATTTCAAACAATGGCGATGAAAGGTTCACGTTGGTGTGATGCGGAGGTGGAGTGTTTACTGCAGATTTGGTCGATGAAAAGATTCAAAAACAGTCGACAAGACGCACAAAAACTCCGAGGTCTACGGAAAGATCTGGAAACAAAGCCACGCATCGCCATGACGTCATCAATGCGTGTGACGTGCTACGGCGTGATGACGTATAGGCAGCAAGAAGCATTCTCCGAGGCCCAGGTAGTGTGAGTACAAACGGGCCTGGAGGGGGGGACAAGGACCCTAAAGCTTGGGGCGCGGGACGGAGGCACAGTGGGAGGGCGCCCTTACTAAGAATTACTCCATGTCTAACCGCAAGTGACTTAAGTATGTCATTGTAATTAATTACTATATTAAAATTAAATGAAATTAATCAAGACTTTGTAGTTAAATATTTAATCTGCATGATGACAGAACTTAGTAAATATAATCGTATCATGATCATCAGTGTATTTAGTTTACAGAGACACCATGTTGATGTTACCTGGCTCTCCGTCCTCTCCTCGTCCTCCAGGTGCGTCTGTTATGTGTCACTGTCAGTCCTCCCCTCTCTCTGTCGTCCTCTCAGCACGATGCCGGTCACAGGAAGTGGGTTTTGGCTTCACCACTGACACCGTTATCTCCCGTCCTTAGGAGGAGGCTGAGACAGCCACAGGAAATGTTTGTCTTCCTCATCCTGTTTTGGGGATTTTTGGGGATGCTGGCTAAGAATCAAACAACAAAGAGACAAGCGGCTCCTGCAGTCCTCCGGTAGCGCTCCGTGATGAGACGACCAGTCCGAGGAAACAACAGTGGTGCCTGCCTATTGTCATGGTGCTGCCTGCACGGTCAGTGACGAAGCTCAGTCTGTATCTTCCACCCTTTGTTTTTATTCTTACTCGACGACTTTCCCTTTCCTTGAAAAGCACCAGATTTTTTTTGCATGTTCTTGCATGTTGTCCCCGTGTCTGTGTGGGTTTTCTCCGGGTTCTCCGGTTTCCTCCCACAGTCCAAAGACGTGCAGGTGTTGGGTTCATTGATGACTCTAAATCACCCGTAGGTGTGAATGGTTGTCTGTCTCTGTTCGTCTCTATGTGTCCTGTGATAGACTGGCGTCCTGTCCAGGGTGGACCCCGCCTCACGCCCGATGTCAGCTGGGATCAGCTCCAGCCCCCCGCGACCCCGACAGGGACGAGAGGCTGAAGATGAATGAATGAATGATCACCAGAACCAAGCTTCTTCAGTGCAGAACTTTGTGTTCAAAGCATCCGTCGGCTTCCTGTTTCATTTCAAACAGCAAATTCTTGAAACCTGTTGTTGTTTAATCCGTCACAGTGAAAAATGGTTGTCTGGAAAATAACCATTGAATTCAAGCATCATATGTTGTGTAAGTGTTTGTGGTTTGTAGTGAAACAGGCTAAAACACCCAGAGGCTATAACAGCCAAGGGGCAGTGTCAGCTCCTCATCAGACGTTCAAACTAAATCAACACGCCAACTCCCTGAAGATCCTCCACACAGACGACCGTGGACGGGTGTGTTCAGGTACAGACGTGTGGGCTGAGCTCATTCCTCACACTTAATCCACTTTGACCCCGACTCAGGAATCCTCGGGGGATAAAGGAGCATCGCTTCAGGGAACGAGCGCCACTTAACCACTATCGGTGGTCAGGAGTTAGAGTTCAAGGGTCACTGAGGTGAGCGGGTGGACGGGTGGAGAACACAGCTGTGAAGGTGCATTCACAAGAAGAGGATTGAGGGTGGAGGCGCACCATCACCCCTGTGTGTTACTGAAGAGAGCATCAACAGACGAGCAGCTCACTCGATGACCTCGGTGATCTAAAAGGACGGTAGAGATGTCAAAGGTCACCGAGATGTGCTGGGGCATATCTGGTCCACGTTGTGCACCGAGACACTCCGCGAGAACAAATGACAGCATGGATTATTGTCTTACATGTGCTTGAACCTGCTTAAAACTCTAAGGGCGCACTCCCACTGTGCCTCCGTCCCGTTCCCCGTGCTTTAGGGTCCTTGTCCCCCCCTCCAGGCCCGTTTGTACTCACACTACCTGGGCCTCGGAGAATGCTTCTTGCTGCCTATACGTCATCACGCCGTAACACCTCACACGCATTGATGACGTCATGGCGATGCGTGGCTTTGTTTCCAGATCTTTCCGTAGACCTCAGAGTTTTTGTGCGTCTTGTCGACTGTTTTTGAATCTTTTCATCGACCAAATCTGCAGTAAACACTCCACCTCCACATCACACCAACGTGAACCTTTCACCGCCATTGTTTGAAATGTCCGCGCATGGTCCCTCCTTCTTTTTTCTATGTCCCAACAGGCGCACAGGAAATGACCTCAGAGCCGCCGTAGGCCTCGTGCTCGTACACATAGGCACGCTCGTGCAAACGTGCTTTACTAAAGCCCACCTCTCCCAAATGGGCCGTGGACGCCGGGCCGTGGTTGCACTCACACTGGTCAAAGGAACCAGACTTTAGCCGTGAAACCTGTTTTGGCACGGCACGGAGGCACAGTGTGAGCTTAAAAACTGCATCAACCTCTGTATTGGCCCCAAAACGCATATCACTCCTCATTTGGAGACCCCTCCGTGGATCCATGGACTCATGGAAGTCTCCTCATCCCTCTGATGAAGGGATGGAGGGATGGAGGGAGGGGTTGATAATTACATGCAGTCAAGCCTGTCTTCCACTTCCCTGTGATTACCGAAAGCTAAAATCTCCACCACTTACCGACAAATGATGACGCAGCAAACTCTTTCAGTGTGTGCGGGGTGGGACGAGTCCACTTATTACTATTAAGCCCTCATGGAGACACAGCCTGTACTTATAAAGGCCCTAAATCACTCCTGCACTCATGCAGCCGTGTGTGTGTGTGTGTGTGTGTGTGTGTGTGTGGGAGCTGATCTCAATCATTCAGAGTCTGGAGACAGTGGGAGATCAGTTGGGGGGGGGCCTGTTGGCTCGGAGGTTAGACCAGGCGCCCCCATATACAGGGGCGGGTTCGGCCTGGGGCCCTTTGCTGCGTGTCATTCCCTCTCTCTCCTCCACTTCCTGTTTATCTTCAGCTGTACTCATTCATTCATCTTCAACAGCTTTTCCCTGTCGGGGTTGTGGGGGGCTGGAGCCGATCCCAGCTGACATCGGGCGTGAGGCGAGGTCCACCCTGGACAGGACGCCAGTCTATCACCGGACACATAGAGACGAACAGAGACAGACAACCATTCACACCTACGGGTGATTTAGAGTCATCAATGAACCGAACACCTGCACGTCTTTGGACTGTGGGAGGAAACCGGAGAACCCGGAGAAAACCCACGCAGACACGGGGAGAACACGCAAACTCCACACAGCAGGGCCCCAGCCGGGATTCAAACCAGGAACCCTCTTGCTGCTGACCACCACTTCACCGTGTCGCCCTCTTCAGCTGTACTATCAATTTTTATTTATTCATTGTATTTAACCAGGAAAAAAGTCTCATTGAGATTAAAGACCGTGTTTACAAGAGAGAGTGTGTGTGTGTGTGTGTGTGTGTGTGTGTGTGTGTGTGTGTGTGTGTGTATGTGTGTGTGTGTGTGTGTGTGGGGGGGGGGGGGGGGTACAAGACTGACTGACGGGTGGAAGGACATGCAGAGTCTTGCCACCCGTCACTCAGTCGTGTCAGTAACCTTCTCTGCGTACTGTGTGAAGTGACCCTTTAAGATAAGCGCAGGCCTGTGCAGCTGCGTCGCCGTGGTGTGAACACGGACGGACGCAGGACGTGAAGGGGGGCTCTCTGCACCGGGACCATCCCAGAACACGCAGGAGTTATCAGCAGCTCTGAGCAGAGGTCAGGTATGGCCGAGGTGGGTCGGGTCGCAGAGTCCTCCAGAACAAACTGACCTCTACATAATCCCTACAGACTTCCTGCTGGAGGGAGGGGCAGGGGGCAGTTAGCTGCTCCTCACCCTGGGAATCCCTCCAGTTCAGCTCACATGGTGATAACAAACTGCTGAATCCCTGAGACACTAAGAATGGAGGACGCGTGTTCATTAGAGTGAAGGAGTTCAAGAACCTCGGGATCTTGTTCACAAGTGAGGGGACGATGGAGCGTGAGTTTGGCCGGAGAATCGGAGCAGCGGGGGCGGAGCTGCAGTCGCTCTACCGCACCGTTGTGACGAAAAGAGAGCTGAGGAAGACAAAGCTCTGGATCTACCGCTCAGTCCTGGTTCCTACCCTCACCTGTGGTCATGAAAGCTGGGTCAGGACCCAAAGAACCAGGTCCAGGTCAGGACCCAAAGAACCAGGTCCAGGTCCAAGCGTGTGAACTGTGTTTCCTCAGGAGGGGGTCTGGAGTCTCCCTTAGAGAGAGGGGGAGAAGTTCAGCATCCGTGAGGAACTCGGAGTAGAGCCGCTGCTCCTTTGTGTTGAAAGGAGCCAGTTGAGGTGGTTCAGGATCATCTGGTAAGGATGAACCCTGGGCGCCTCCCTAGGGAGGTGTTCCAGGCACGTCCAGCTGGGAGGAGGCCTCGGGGAAGACCCAGGACCAGGTGGAGAGATTAGATCTCCACACTGGCCTGGGAACGCCTCAGGATCCCCCAGTTAGAGCTGGTTAATGACTCCAGTCAGGTGTGTTCTTGCTTGGTTGGAATGAAAACCTGCAGCCACAGCGCCCCCCTTTACTGGATCACTTTGACACCTCTGATTTAAGGAAACTCACTTCCTCAGTAGAAGGGTCCATGGATGAAACCTCTCAATCCTTTTCAAACACTGCCACCTAGTGTCTAAAAGTACCACAGGTGCTTCTTCACAGACTCTCCTCTGCATCAGTGTCATCACAGTGGACGATAGCCTTTCTTTTAAACGTCATGTTGACCCGTTACTGAAGAACTTGAGGTTAAAGCTGAGGTTTTAGAGCCTGTTTCTCTGTTAAAGCCAGGAAACGTATTGTTGCAGCCACGTTCTCGCCACTCCTGGATCATGGGGATGTTGTATTTATATAAATGCCTCTGCTCACTCATATCACGGGGCCTTGAGATCCATAAGTTAGTATTTGCAGTGTTCAGCTCTGTTGTAGCTTTGGGATTAAAACTGTTCTCAACTCTGTCAGTCCGATGATGCTTTGGGCAGAACTGAGCAGATGCACTGGGCAGAACAGGGGCGTGCACAGACTTTTTGAGGGGTAGGGGCGAAAAGGAAAGAAAGGCACGGCAGTGGGGCAGACTAAACCTTATTCTGGTCACACACTTTTAAAACTGTGAGGACCAGTCCCAGCCTGGTCCTGGTCCAGTCCCAGCCCGGTCCTGGCCCTGGTCCTAGACAAATAACCAAGTCCACGATGACCTGGACACATGAGAACATTCACAGGCTCACTGTGGGAGCGGTCCCAGAAGGAGGACCGGACTCCTCTACATGCTTTTTTCTGAGTCAACGTGCAGGATTCATGTTTCTCTACTGATCCGACATCTCACTGAAGTTCAGGATCTAAAGTCTTCCTCCACCTGTTGGGTGTTGGGTGCATTCACTTGTGCATCAGGTGGACCAACAAGTCCCCCACTGGAGGACGGAGACGGTGTGTGTGTGTGCAGTGAGCAGCAGGGGGCGCACAGAGACAAGAGAGGGCGCAGAGACACAGGGCGGAGGAGTATTTACACTAAAACACGCGCAGAGAACATTTACATGCCCATCCAGTGCGCAACCCAAAATCTGAGTGATTCAAATCCACAAATCCACCATGAAGAAGAAAAATGTGTGTTTACTGAACTTCTCCCTGAATAACTGATGTGATGAATGCTCGATGGGTTATTGCACCACAGTGACAGGATCATGGTTTGATTCCCAGTGTTGTAAACCGTTGGGCTTTAACAGATGCCTTTATGATCATGGATGAATAAAGCATCTGTCTGGCTCTTTATTAAATATAACAGAAAGACTCGGGAACACTCAGGTGCAGTTTCCTTATGAGGAATAAATGAGATTGTGCGTCCGTGCACTCGCTTGCGCGCACAATCCGCCTTGCGCGTGCGTGTAGGTGCGCGCAGGCGGAGGATCGCCGAGCCAAGCCGTACCGTGCAGCAGGCACAAGCCGCTGGGCGCGCAGGAGAAGCCGCAAAAGATTACAGCAGCCGCTACTTGAACCTGCGCGGAGAGCACGAGGGAGCGCCGGAACTTCAGTGAGACGGTAAGAGCCCGTGCGTCCGGTCACTCACCCGCTCCACCGCCGCGCTCCGGGCGCGTCCGGGCGGGTTTTAGCCCCGTTTTTCATCCCTTTTGTCCGTTTCCATCCCTCCGTGTGGGGAGCGGGCGCACGCTGCACGGGTGAGAGTAGGCGCGAGACAAAAGAGCCGGCACATGTAGGAAAAGGGAGGAAGAAGAAGAAGAAGAAGGGAACAGGAAAGGAGATAATTTGGTGAATATTTGAAATCCCAGAAATTGATTTTTACTTCTATAATTTTTTACAGTCGGAAAAAAAATGTGCACGAGCTTAAAAAGGGGTGTGTACCGTCTGGAGGAACACGCGCTTCACCCTCACACACACACACATTTGCTTTTTCTCACTTTTATTGGAGAAAATGCGCACGGGAGCGTCTCCGCGCGCGCACCGACGGCCCTGAAACTGTTTATTATAACAATAATAATTATTATTATTGTTATTATTGTTGTTTTTATAGATTTTCGCTGCTAGGCAACACAAAGAGGAGCGTTTTCCACATCATTTACAGCCAGTAAACACTTCAACATGCAGAAATAACAAGAGCCCTGTGCTGCTCGCCCCACCTCTTTGTCTGTGTGGAGGTGGGACACCATTTGGCTGCATGCAACACACACACACACACACACACACACACACACACACACACACACACACACACTCGGCGTCTATCACCGGCTTTAGTCATGATTTAAATGAATTATTGATCTCATATTTCCGTTTTATTGAGAAGAAGACGATGGAGGAGGAGGGGATGGGGAGTGTGTGTGTGTGTGTGTGGGGGGGGGGGTGCACCTGAATGACCCCCTCACACAAACATCAGGTTCATCCTCCCACTCCGCTGCTGCTGCTGCTGCTGCTGCTGCATCGGTGCTGGGTGTTATTCCTACTTGCTTTGCCCTCATCCGTCCGTTTAATGCCCGGTCCTTTGTTTGCCGCGGCACGCATGCGCAGTGGGAGTAGGGTGTGGATGGGAGAGATGCCACCTTGCCTATCAATAGGATGGAGAGGAGGAGGAGGAGGAGGAGGAGGAGGAGGCTTTCATTAGTGCTCTGTTGGTTTATTTAATAAGGAAATCTTTGATTATAGAAATAAAAAGGAGATGTTGTGTGTGTGTGTGTGTGTGTGTGTGAGTGTGTGTGTGTGTGTGTGTGTGTGTGTGTGTGTGTGTGTGTGTGTGTGATGCTGAATCAGACCTGGGCCGTTTCCCCGCCTCAGTCGATCATAACGAGTTGTTCTGCTGCGCTGAGGTGATGTGTCGTTGAGTCGATGAGTAATAAACGATCGCTGAAGTCTTTGTCACGCACAGAGAACCTGACATTCTCTAATTTCTGCGTCTGATCGTATGAAACAGGAGCTTTACATCACGGTAACTGGATCTTTTGTTGTATCGGTTCTGTCCTAATGTGACCGAACGACCAATCGAAGGTAAAGTTGCTGTAGCTGCGGCCGTGACTCCACCGACGCAGGTCGACGTAAAGCAGCTGCTGCTCAGCCGGGTGGATGCCTCACACGTGTTTACCTCTGTGATGTCACACAGGGGAACTGTTGCATTCATTCTGCTAATACGTCTCCGTAACGACCACGCAGTAGCTCTGTCAGGGCGCACTCACACTGTCCTTCCGCACCGCGCCAAACAGGTTTTTGCGGTAAAGCCTAGAGCGTTTGACCAGTGTGAGTGCACCCGCTCCGCGCATAACTGCAGTAAGCTGGCCTCCACGCCCTTTTTGAGAGAGTAAAGTGCGTTTGCACGTGTACGAGCACGAGCGTGCGCACGTGTACGAGCACGAGGCCAGGTCTGACGCTGGCGTGCTGTTAGAACCACAGACTGTATAAAAGACGGACGTAGTGTCTCCGTCGAGGTTCGTTCTCTCAACTTCCAATTGTCCTCACCTACGGGAGTCTCCATCTTGTCAGACTTTGACTCCGCCTCATTTCCTCTGACCAAAAAAGGGCATGTATGTGACGTTGTGGGGAGGGGCGTACGTCCATCTGGGTGACGTTTACCTCCGAGGAGAAGTGAGGGCCAGAGGCTAGCTGTCACTCAAGAGGCCACGCCCCCAATTATTCATAAACTTTAACCTTCAATAAAATAAAAACTAGCCCCTCCCCCTCAGTGTTGTCATGGAGATCTGATCTAAACACACAGACTAGAATGTTCTTTTGTCCTTAAACAGGTTTAATGATGCTGTGTAAACGGCCTGTTTAACATGGGGCTCAATGAGAAACTGCTCTGTTATGAAACCTGCCCCTAGTGGACACTCAGAGAACTGACGCTGACGGAGCTTCCTGATTGGATCAAACAGGAAGTCGCTGTGGTGGCGGCTAGGTCAGGACAGGATAGTTTTATTTTCTCAGTTTCAGTCATGACTTCCTGCTCTTCTCTGCATCCAACATGGCGGAGGATGTCGTAACTGCCTGTAGTTCGCTCTGATTGGTTGATAGACGTTTCTTTAGGGCGGTGCATGAGGCGGGCGAGCCAATAGCGTGGTTTAACATGATACAGGTGGTCACCACGTCCTGATCCTTCACCCTCTAACATCGTCAGACCCCCCCCCCCCCCCAGTGGTGACGAACAGTAACTCCTCCACAACACATTAATCACACTAACTTTACACAAACGTGTGATAAATGCGTTTAAAATCCTGTTGTAGGGTTTTAAACGTGCTCCACCGTCACCAACGTTTACGTTCACCTCAGAAATAACTTCATCACTTCACTCTCTGGACGAGTCCACGAGCGCTTTGAGCGTTTTGCAGCTAATTTCTACCTTTCATAATAATATTTCATACAGTAATTCTGTCCAATACAATCATCCTAACACCTGTTAATGTGTATTATAGGTCGAGTAGCTCATATCAAAATGAATTAATGGTTTGTTTTAACTTCCTGTGTATCACCACAGCATTGTTTTCCTGCCTGTGAACATCAATACTGAGCTTTTATTTTGTAGGAGACCGATTTAATAGACCGTGCTTTTATTTGTACATCCCGGTTATAAACTGTATTTCAACATAATGTGACATATTTAGGTGGTGATTGTCGGTTCTTTCAGGAGATTTTTAAACAGAGGAAATATAATTAATGATGATTATAAGGATGGATGTACGGAGCTCTCTGATTGGCTGATACTCTGCCACACTGTCATGTGACTGTGAGACACTTGTTACGCGTGTTTCTCATCACAGCGGATAAATAATAATGATAACTATACACTAACAGTTAATTAACAGCACACAAATGTAATCTATATAATGATATTAGGTGAAAACGCTCTCCGTCTGAGTCGTGTTATAACGTCGCCATGGCAACATGGAGACTGTAGTAATGTGTGTCCGGCTGCTGATTGGCGCTCGTAAATCCAGTCCGTTCATTCATCCTGCTGGACGGAGACAAACAGCAACCTGATGAGCAGTTATGGCGGTGACTCATCCATTACCGCCGCCGCTGTCAGCTGCTCAGGGTGTGTGTGTGTGTGTGTGTGTGTGTGTGTGTGTGTGTGTGTGTGTGTGTGTGTGTGTGTGTGTGTGTGGAGAGGAAAACAGAGACATAGCAGAGATGCTCGCTGTGTCTCTCCGAGTCACGTATACTGTCTGAATCTTTTCTTTCTGACACACACACACACGCACGCACGCACACACACCACACACACACACACACACACACACACACACACACACACACACACACACACACACACACACCACACACACACACACACTCTATATGACCAAAAGTAGGAGGTTGTAGTGCCTTTAATTGAGCTGTCCACATAATTTTGTCAGACAGAAAAGAGAGGTAGAGTGTGTGTGTGTGTGTGTGTGTGTGTGTGTGTGTGTGTGTGTGTGTGTGTGTGTGTGTGTGTGTGGAGAGGAAAACAAAGACATAGCAGTGATGCTCGCTGTGTCTCTCCGAGTCACATATACTGTCTGAATCTATTCTTTCTGACGCACACAGGTAGAGTGTGTGTGTGTGTGTGTGTGTGTGTGTGTGTGTGTGTGTGTGTGTGTGTGTGTGTGTGTATGTGTGTATGTGTGTGTGATACATATACTCATGAATGGTTTCTACGATATGTGACAAAATCCTTGTCACTGAAGAGGGCTCTTTAGCGCACGTCTTTCAACAATTGGGCCACGAGCCCTGGGGTGCGCCCACCTGGGGTGCTTCCACCTGGGGTGCGTCCACCTGGGGGTGCGTCCACCTGGGGTGCGTCCACCTGGGGTGTGTGAGACAGACAAAGAGAGAAGGGACGAGCGAGCTGTCCTGCCGTGCCCACTCCCTCCTCTCGGGGACAATGTCTGATGGTCCCCTCTTTGTCTTTATTTGCGTTTCTCTCTCTGCAGAGATCAAAAATCAGATGCTCCAGTGCATCATTTAATCAGCAGGAATCACTTTCACAGGACGGCGCGGCGTCCATCTTTATTAAAGCAGCGCCCCGACGCCTGTGTGCGATGCAGACGGAGGCTCGTTCCAGCAGAGATGGATGAAGCGGGACAAAGGGAGGCCGCAGCTGCTGATTCACACACATGCGACCGAGGAGGTGCACGTGTTTGTGTGTGTAGAGGAAGGTGGGGAGTGGGTGCAGCTGCAGGTTGAGTCACCACCGCGGCAGAGAGAGTTCGGAGGTTGTGCTCCTAAAATTACCCTCAACAGAAATACAAAGCTCTTGGGCCAACGGAGCAGTGTCACTAGTTTTCTAACAGTGAGTTCCAGTGTCTTTAAACGATACACACGGAAATACAGACGACTGTAGAACAATCTACGGACATCACTGCATCAACATCTACACGTTTGAAAAGTGTTCCTCCGTCCCGTGCCCCGTGCTTTAGGGTCCTTGTCCCCCCCTCCAGGCCCGTTTGTACTCACACTACCTGGGCCTCGGAGAATGCTTCTTGCTGCCTATACGTCATCACGCCGTAACACGTCACACGCATTGATGACGTCATGGCGATGCGTGGCTTTGTTTCCAGATCTTTCCGTAGACCTCGGAGTTTTTGTGCGTCTTGTCGACTGTTTTTGAATCTTTTCATCGACCAAATCTGCAGTAAACACTCCACCTCCGCATCACACCAACGTGAACCTTTCACCGCCATTGTTTGAAATGTCCGCGCATGGTCCCTCCTTCTTTTTTCTACGTCCCAACAGGCGCACAGGAAATTACCTCAGAACCGCCGTAGGCCTCGTGCTCGTACATGTGCAAACGTGCTTTACTAAAGCCCACCTCTCCCAAACGGGTCGTGGACGGCAAGTGTGCCGCTCCTAGACGTGGTACGGTTGCACTCACACTGGTCAAAGGAACCAGACTTTACCTGTGAAACGTGCTGGGGCGCGGTACGGATGGACAGTGGGAGTGCGACCTTAGACTCATGGATGTATTCAGAGCCAGCGGGCCCCTGGGCACATGTCAGAGCCCCCCCCCCCCCCCCCCAACACACACACACTCTGTCTACGTAGAAACAAGACACCCAAACTGGGGGTGAGTGAGGCCCCTACGCATGATACGTGGTAAAACCGCTTCATGTTGTTTCCTTTCTGAGCTTTGCCTCCACGCTGTTAGCACGTCACACGCTTCAGTCATCTGATTGGTTGGTTTGGCCCGTATGTTGGTGATAGACAGATGGTTTATCCAATCAGAAACCAGGATTTTCACCCCTTCCCTAAAGATCTCCAGAGAGAGTTCAGATGGATCTGCTGAGACGATCAGAACCAGTCCATCTGGAGGAGTCAGGTTAGTTTATTGTACCCTACTCTGTCGCTGTTGCTGTTGAACGAGTCCGGGTGTTAGATCCCCAAGTGACTTTCTTGGAGCGTCTGTCTTGTGTTTGACACATCAGCACGCAGCAGTGTGAAGGCTGATGTTTGTTCTTCACGAGCTGCAGAGAAACCAGCGTGAGTTTCTGTTTCACTCTCGCAGCTTTGAAACTTGACCGGACTCTCAGACTCTGCACGCGGCCTCTGTTAGATTCCCCTTCAGCGTCGGCCGCTGCAGCACGCTGACCCGACAGGAATGAGGAAGTTTGATGTCAAAGGAAGCGTGACGCTGCGTATCAGATGACTTTCTGTTTATTTTGGTGCCGTTTACGCTGAAGTGGAGTCACGGTGCAACAGAGGGTGTTTAAGGGTTTAAGGGAAGATGGAGGCGGCGTTTCCCAGCAACACGGTCGTCCGTCGCCTCCCAGTTCACGTCCAAACGTCCTTTTATAGATGTCGTAATGAGCAGCTCAGTCACAGCACTTCCCACTGAGGATGCAGAGGTCGTGTCCTCTGCTTTCTTTGGGACGTTGGTGGTTTTTTTATGATTACAGTGGAAAGTTGCACAACTCTTGAACCAGTATCTTTTAGATCTGACCGCCTCTGCTCTCTGTAGAGTTTCTGTGGCCCTGGTTTCTGGATGCGTAGCGTGCCAGGGTCGTGGGTGTTGCCGGTAACAAGGGGTTAAATACTTCCTCAATGAAAGGGCATCTCATCTCATCTCATCTGATCTTCAGCCTCTTATCCGGGGTCTGATCTCGGGGGCAGCAGCTCCAGCAGGGGACCCCAAACTTCCCTTTCCCGGGCCACATTAACCAGCTCTAACTGGGGGATCCTGAGGCGTTCCCAGGCCAGTGTGGAGATCTAATCTCTCCACCTGGTCCTGGGTCTTCCCCGAGGCCTCCTCCCAGCTGGACGTGCCTGGAACACCTCCCTAGGGAGGCGCCCAGGGTTCATCCTTACCAGATGATCCTGAACCACCTCAACTGGCTCCTTTCAACACAAAGGAGCAGCGGCTCTACTCCGAGTTCCTCACGGATGCTGAACTTCTCCCCCTCTCTCTAAGGGAGACTCCAGACCCCCTCCTGAGGAAACACATTTCACACGCTTGGACCTGGACCTGGTTCTTTGGGTCCTGACCCAGCTTTCATGACCACAGGTGAGGGTAGGAACCAGGACTGAGCGGTAGATCCAGAGCTTTAGCCTCCTCAGCTCTCTTTTGGGTTCACATTGGAGACTTGCGGTCAGCTCAGCGCGGTCACAGAGGAGAAATAACATGATTGTCTTCAGCAGTCGCACTGAAACCTGTTTGAGCTCCGCAGCCTTCAGCAGCCATCATCGTCCTCAGTCCTCCTGTCCGTCTTGACTCGTGTCTGGAAGTCTACGAGGAACGCAGAGTCTCAGGAAACGTCGCTGCCGCTGCTCTGAAACAGTCCAGAAACGGTTTCAGAGCGAGTCTGAAAATAATGAGATGGTACAACGGAGTTTATCGGCGTAGGTGCTCGGCCTCCTCGCGCTTGTGTTGCAGTCCCAGATCTGTCAGCTCCCATCAGCAAGAGTCTCTCTCTAGTGTGAGACGTGATCAAGGGTGTGTGTGTGTGTGTGTGTGTGTGTGTGTGTGTGTGTGTGTGTGTGTGTGTGTGTGTGTGTGTGTGTGTATGTGTGTGGTAACAGTAAGGTGCTGATTTTACTGTACACTAAAAGTTGAATTGTATTATTTGATGTTTGACACCCGAGGCCTCAGAAGCAGAACTTTAACGACTTCTACTTCTTATTATTTAATATAATATATTATTAAATTATTTCTTTAGAATTTTTCACGATTAAAATTAATGAATTAATTATTTTTGACTAATAAATATTTTAAAATATTTAAATTATGTTTTTTATTAATATATTATAATTTAAATATTTAATTGAAAAGCATTTATCTGTATAATTCGAATATATTTGAAATTTTTTATTTTTATTATGTTTAATTAATTGATTAAATTATGTTTTTACAAGTATATCATTATTTCAATATTTATTTATTTAAATTAATATATATTTAAAAATATTTTCTTAACTGATAATTGATTAAATTACATAAAGTAGTTCTGATATATTTCTTAATATTTTAGTATCGATGAGACGTTTAAAGCAGAATTATAATTATTATAATAGAATTATAATATAATGAGTTATATTTTTTTAAGTATATGTATTTTTAAATATAAATTCTATTAAATAAAATTAATTTTAAAAGTTCTATAATAGCAATTAGTACCGTAGTTAGTAGTTAAATTAAATGTGTTTTTTCTTTACAACTTTTTACCATTAAAATTAATGCATTAATTATTTTTAAATAATAAATATTTAAAAATATTTTAATTAGTTTTTTATGAATGTAAATAAATAATAAAATAACAATAAATAAATACAAATAATAAATAATTTAAATATTTAATTGAAGAGCATTTATCTGTATAATTGAAATATATTCTAAAATTTATTTTTTAAACATATTTCACTTTGTTTAATTAATTGATGAAATTACATAAAGTATTTCTAATATATTTCTCATTTAAAGCAGAATTATAATAAGTTATTTTTCTAAGTATGTGTATTTTTAAATATAAATTCTATTAAATAAAATTAATTTAAAAAATACAATAACAGCACTTACTGCTATAGTTAGAAGTTAAATTAAATTAAATGTGGTTAAATTGAATTAGACGTTTTAATTGAGACGACATTTAACAACATTTAATTACATTTAATTACATTTAATGACTCATTTATTGAATAAACATCGTCTAACTTTTGTTATTTGTTCATTTTAAATCCTGAATAAATCAAATCTGAATTGTCGTTCACGTGAACCCGTAACAAGCTCGCCGTTGTCTCACTCTGTCTCGCTCAGCTGACTCAGCCGATACGACAAAGACCAATTAGAGAGCGTCTAGACTGAGTGTGTGTGTCCTCAGTGCGCCCCGTCCCCGTCCCCGCCCGCGTGCTGCTGGCTGATGTGTGTGTGTCCTCAGTGCGGCCCGTCCCCGTCCGCCCGCGTGCTGCTGGCTGATGTGTGTGTGTCCTGAGTGCGCCCCGTCCCCGTCCCCGCCCGCGTGCTGCTGGCTGATGTGTGTGTCTTGGCTCTCACCCCCTATAGCTCTTTTTCGGGGTTAGCTGGAGTTTAGAGTCCACTTTGTCCCGTCTCCTCGTCTCGTCTGCCACCCAGCGCCGCTGACTGCAGGGCTGTGCCCCCCCCCCCCATCTCTCTCTCTCTCTCTCTCTCTCTCTGTTGTGGCTGCGGACAGCGGATGCCCGCCACGTCCGATTTCGCTCCAGCGGCGGCGTCTGGCCCGCTGGCTGCAGACGCGCTGGTGACAGGGGTCAGTCTGACGCTATGCTGAGGCGGCCAGTTGAGCCAAGCCAGCCAGACACACACACACACACACACTGACAGACTAACGGAGGACAACAAGGCCGGGCCGCGTGTCTGAGTCTGCCCTGGATATGTTTGGTGTTGTGTAGTTGAATCTCAGCCTCGCTGTATTTGGAGCTGACTCCTCTTCCGGGGGCCATTTTGAGCTCTGGTGGAAACCAGGCAGCAGATGAGTCACGTGCAGCTGGTTTATTAGGGCGCCCTCCCACTGTGCCTCCGTCCCGTGCCCCGTGCTTTAGGGTCCTTGTCCCCCCCTCCAGGCCCGTTTGTACTCACACTACCTGGGCCTCGGAGAATGCTTCTTGCTGCCTATACGTCATCACGCCGTAACACGTCACACGCATTGATGACGTCATGGCGATGCGTGGCTTTGTTTCCAGATCTTTCCGTAGACCTCGGAGTTTTTGTGCGTCTTGTCGACTGTTTTTGAATCTTTTCATCGACCAAATCTGCAGTAAACACTCCACCTCCGCATCACACCAACGTGAACCTTTCACCGCCATTGTTTGAAATGTCCGCGCATGGTCCCTCCTTCTTTTCTCTATGTCAGTGTGAGTGCGACCTGAGACGCTTCTACACAAAGACGGACGGCTTGAAAGCTCCCTGAAAGTAAAGCCATAACATCCGGATCACCCCCTGGAGGCCGGCTGCAGTAAGTCGTGACCTAACACCCTTTCAAAATAGGATTTCCGGGTCCAAGCCGTTCAGAGCCTCGTATTTCTCCGACACCTCAGTGCCGTGCTCCTCGTTGTTTGAACAGATCTGAGCTTTTAAAAACGTTTTTGTTGGTTTATCTTGATTTATTGTTTTTGGTTATTTTGGATTTGATCTTTGAAAAGGGCGACACAGTGATGTGGTGGTCAGCACTGTCGCCTCACAGCGAGAGGGTTCCTGGTTTGAATCCCGGCTGGGGCCCTTCTGTGTGGAGTTTGCATGTTGTCCCAGTGTCTGCGTGGGTTTTCTCCGGGTTCTCCGGTTTCCTCCCACAGTCCAAAGACGTGCAGGTGTTCGGTTCATTGATGACTCTAAATCACCCGTAGGTGTGAATGGTTGTCTGTCTCTGTTCGTCTCTATGTGTCCTGTGATAGACTGGCGTCCTGTCCAGGGTGGACCCCGCCTCACGCCCGATGTCAGCTGGGATCGGCTCCAGCCCCCAACGACCCCGACAGGGACAAGAGGATGAAGATGAATGAATGATCTTTGAAAGGGCGTTCTTGCCTTATTATCAATATATCAGTTGCTGCTGTGGTGTGAACATGTATGGATCACTGGACGTGCTGTGGCAGGAGCTAAAGGGCCGATGTCCTGACGGAGGGAATGTTTGTTGTGCGTGGGCATCAGCGGCTGATAAGAGCGGTTTCATACGTTCGTCTCATGCTTGTGAACTCACCGCCTCCCTTTAACGTCTGAGGGAATCTCTCTCTCCCTTCATGCTCCAGATTTATGGAAGGATATTAAAGATGCTTCCAGTGACGCTGCTTTATGTGTCTCTGTGCGCTGGGATCTCGCTGCTGAAGCGGATCATAAACATCACAGAAACGTCCCCAGAAAGCCGTCTGGAGTTATTGCCTCTGTCTCCGGGCTCAGAGGCGGCAGGGCCCGAGCCTCCAGAGCCTCCAGAGCCTCCACGGTGTCCTCGCCGCTGAGTGAACGGGCAGTTTACAAGACTTAAAATATGACAGCCACAAACACAACTCTTTGACCGCGTAACACATAAATATAATAAACTGGGACGGACGATCTTCCGTCCAAATATAGGTCATTCATATTCGATGTGTGAATGAATGACTTGACAGGAGCTTTAGTGCAAAGTGAAGATGCAAGGGTCAGGAAGTAACTTCGTCCAAATGACCTGAATATTGCAGTTCGGTCGCTGGTTTAAAAACAATATTCATTCATTCATCTTCAGCCTCTTGTCCCTGTCGGGGTCGTTAGGGGGGCTGGAGCCGATCCCAGCCGACATCGGGCGTGAGGCGGACCCAGACGGTCAGCAGGGCTCACGACAAAATGCAAGGATTTCATTATTTGATGCTTTGATATTATTGAACATGACTATAAAACATTATAACTACATTTAGAGGGCAGAAAAGACGGAAAAGCACAATAGTTCCTCTTTAATATGTGATGAAAACATGAATTTCTTTCATTTAGTGGAAAAAACAGCTGCAGCCTGAGAAGTGAGACGCTAATGAAAACTAATGATCTTGATGAAAGTCACATAAAAGATGTGCACACTTTGCAGTTAACGGGCGAAACAACCGATAAACGACGGTCTTTTAAAAACCCCATTTCCCGTCCGAGTCGCTCGTTCCGTTCTCAGAAACGTCACTGGGCTCTGATCCGATTCTGAGAAAGCCGCTCTGCTCCGCGGTGCAGCCCTGCAGAGATATTGATTGATGTCGGACCGGCGTCTGGCTCCGGGTGGAAGCCAGCAGAGGGGGGGGGGGGTCCATGCAGACAGATGGAGAGGAGGACGGTTGTGGGGGCACAGGGTTGGCAGCGCTGCGAGTGGTGGGCTTAAAGCTGCAGTGCTATTGATTGACACGAGAGACAGAGCCGTCTGAAAGCGAGACAAAGAGATAGAAATATTCTTCTGTGAAACAAACCCCGGGTGGTTTCAGGAGCCGAATGGATCCTGGTGTGATACGTGCAGATGAAATCCACCTCTATAGTACAGATGCACTCTCACTGCAATTAACAATGCTTCAGGATGAGCAGTAATTAGACGTATCCCATCTCCCGTTTCTCACCCCATCACAGGAAAAAGCATCTCTGTCGCCTGATTTTCTCATTTCTTGGGAGTTTCTTTGGTCGTTTCACGGTCACAGTGAAGCGTCAGGGTTCTCCTCAATGAAGTGAAGCAATAAGAGCAAAACAAAGAACAGAAAAAACAGCTCTTTGCACGTAGATCCGAGTATTGATTGATAAAGTCGAGCTTTCAGCCACTAAGGGAGCACTCCCACTGTGCCTCCGTCCCGTCCCCAAACAGGTTCCACGGCTAAAGTCTGGTTCCTTTGACCAGTGTGAGTGCAACCGTACCACGTCTAGGAGCGGCACGTTTGCCGTCCATGGCCCGTTTGAGAGAGGTGGGCTTTTGTAAAGCACGTTTGCACATGTACGAGCACCTAGAGGGGGGGACAAGGACCCTAAAGCACGGGGCACGGGACGGAGACACAGTGGGAGTGCGCCCTAAATCTAGCCAACACCCAAAAACAAGTTCACGACGAGAGATGGTGGAGACAACTAAACATCTAAAGCGTAAATCTGAATATGTGTGTGTCTGGAGGTATGTCTATGTGTGGGCGGAGTCAAGGCTGTGTGTGTGTGTGTGTGTGTGTGTGTGTGTGTGTGTGTGTGTGTGTGTGTGTGTGTGTGTGTGTGTGTGTGTGTCACTGGAGCTGACTGATTGCTTGATGAATGCCACCTGCGTCTGACTGGGACATTGTCATTGACATTGACACTGGCTCATGTTTCTGTTGACCGCTAAAGCTCGTTAGCATCATGTAGTCAATTTCTGCAAGTCCGTCCTCAAACTGTGCGTACAAAAGCACTTTTCATCGACAGGATAAATAAACACCCGCTAACTGCAGTGACGGCTTCAGACAGAACCCTGCGTTCCCCTCTCGGTGACTAATTTGGTTGTTTAAAGTCACGATAAACGATAACAGACGATGCTTTTGTGTGACGCTGTCTTTTTATCGTCTTTGTACCCGATCATCGGTTCATTTTGTCGCGTTTGAATGTCCTATAAAGGCGTCCTATCTTTTATCTCACTGACAAATGCATGTTATGTATGTGTATACACGTCTGTATAGGTGCTTTACACGCAAAGTTTATGATTATGTCGTATTTTAGTTGTTGTTTTCATATGTAACATAATGTAATACCTTAACAAACCCTTCCTGCTACCTGTTACACTAACTCTGGAGTCTCTCGTCGTTGATTATAAATAGATTTCAGTCGTCCTGTATGTGTGTGCTGTAGCTTTACATCTCGGTCTGGAGCTCAGGTGACCTCTCTTTACCGTTACCGAGCACCTGTTTCAATGAAAACAGAGGGATTCAAATAATGCAAAGAACAAAGCTGACGTACATTATCTATAAAACATACAAACACAGCTGAGAACACAAAGTCACTGTCAACAGTGCGACGTAATACCAGTAGTGGTTTACGACACAGCGCGCCTCGATTATTGACTTATTTAAATCAGGTTACAATATTGTCTATTGAATCAATGCACACACTGAGAAAACCTGCAGAACATCTGGTGACGCACATTTAAACATTTTCCGCACTTTAAGTTGCACCTTAAAACCTTCAAATGTCTCTAAAGCCGACAGTGTGCCTTATAATCCGGTGCTCCTTATATATGGACCAATATTGAGCCACAACAGGTCTCCAACTACGGTGAGCAGCCGCAGACTCTATTTTCCCCCGTAGAAGAAGTAACGCGCGGTGCATGTTGAGATATACGACTGCGTGAAGCGTGCCGTTTCATTTCCATGTGTGTGTTTGTGTAAAGAGCCCAAAATGGCCCCTGTTAAGAGACACGCTTACGACGCAGAGTTTACACTCAAGGCCATTAGTCACGCAGTAGAACACGGGAATAGAGCAGCAGCCAGAGAGTTGAACATGAACCAATCAATGGTGCCCAAGTGGAGGAAGCAACAAGACGACCTGCGCCGAGTAAAGAAGACTGAACAGAGTTTAGAGGGAACAGAGCGAGACGGCTGCAGCTGGAGGACAAACTCCAACAGTGGGTTGTTGAACAGAGAGCAGCAAGTAGAAGAGTCCGTACGATCACTGTTCCACTGAAGGCAACAGCGCTAGCACGCCACTGTCCAGCTGCAGACCCGGAGCACAAGCCCCTCACTTGACACAAGCCCCTCACTTGACACAAGCCCCTTGCTTGACGGAAGTGACGCAAACGTTTTTTTTTCAAGCGAGGGGCTTGTGCTCCGGGTCTGCAGCTGGATGCTACTCGCGCTAGCACGCCAACTTGACATCACTGCATTTAGAGGAGGTCCTTAACGTAACCCCTGCCTCGACTGTAGTGTCTGTTCTATGCCCCTTATAGCGCGGAAAATACGGTACTTCATTAATAACATGATGCATGCTTCACTGATTCATGAGGAGTCGTCTGTTCGCTCAGTTTGCATCATGACCCACCACAGGTACGTCAGGTTGCTCCCACAGGTTTCCGGGTCAAAGGTGAACAAGTTATCCGCGTATGTGACCGCTGAGTTAATGTTTTTCCTCCCGTATTGAGTCCAACACATCCAAAAACAAGCACCCAGCTGACCGGGCGGATGGGCCTCCTCATTTAAATTCAGCAGCGTTTGCGAGGAAAGATGCAGAGACAAGATCGCGATTCCCTTTGAAAGTACACAACTGAGCACTTGACAGCTCTTGAAGTCTCCTGTCTTTACAGCGTGTATCCAAGGCTGGGTGGCGGCGGCAGGGGTGGCGGCGGTGGCGTTGTGCGTTGGGAAGAAGGAATATTGGCAGGAGCCTGTGATGGAGTGGAAGATAGAGCCGGCTGTCACAACAGTTTGGGAAGCGTCCCTTTGAAATGACAGAGAGGACTAATACGTCCACCCCGCGCCATCTCCGCCTCGCTCAGGGTCCATTTTGATTTGTGGTTTTTTGAAGTGCACTTTTATTGCGGCTTATCTTACACGCACAGCGTGCACTCCTGCTCAAAATGGCTGCCGTGTGGGCTGATGAGGATGGCAGACGCTGCTGTGAGACCCTCAGTAAAGCACCATCGAGCAACAGCCCCCCCGAGTGCGTCAAAGTCTAAACAAAAGGACATGAAAGTGCGATGCTCTGATTCCTCGGCAGCATGTCTCGTCCAGCTCGGCTGAGAGGGGAAATCAAACCTTAGATTTAAACAAACGCTGTCATTTATATTCCAACGAGGCGTCCTGGAAGTCTGACTGGATAATTGGAAAGCACATTTAGTTGAGGAGAAAATGGGCTTCACATTAGAGTGAACGTTTTATGGAGATGAATGAGTTTAGTCGTTGATATTCCACCGACACGCTGCACACACTCATTTACATCCTCATGCCCTTGTAGCTGCTCTATTACACTGTGACACAATAACAAAACACGGCAGTTAGTTTGGAAGACGTTGTTTTTGTTGTTGCACTGCTGATTTATTAGAGCCTGAATGCAATCGACCCAACGGGCTCTTTATCAGTGTCACTGAATCCGACACGTCTCAGTGTTTAAACCCAGGTGCTGTTCCACACGTGAGCGGAGTGAGTAACTAAGGGCGCACTCACACTGTGCGTCCGTCCCGTGCCCCGTGCTTTAGGGTCCTTGTCCCCCCCTCCAGGCCCGTTTGTACTCACACTACCTGGGCCTCGGAGAATGCTTCTTGCTGCCTATACATCATCACGCCGTAACACGTCACACGCATTGATGACGTCATGGCGATGCGTGGCTTTGTTTCCAGATCTTTCCGTAGACCTCGGAGTTTTTGTGCGTCTTGTCGACTGTTTTTGAATCTTTTCATCGACCAAATCTGCAGTAAACACTCCACCTCCGCATCACACCAACGTGAACCTTTCACCGCCATTGTTTGAAATGTCCGCGCATGGTCCCTCCTTCTTTTTTCTACGTCCCAACAGGCGGACAGGAAATGACCTCAGAACCGCCGTAGGCCTCGTGCTCGTACACGTGCGCACGCACCCAAAAAAGGGCATGTATGTGACGTTGGGGGGAGGGGCGTACGTCCATCTGGCTGAAGTTTACCTCCGAGGAGAAGTGAGGGCCAGAGGCTAGCTGTCACTCAAGAGGCCACGCCCCTAATTATTAAAATTTAACCTCCATAAAATCAAAAAACTAGCCTAGTCCAAAAAAATTCACCCCCCTCAGTGTTGTCATGGAGATCTGAGCTAAACACACAGACTAGAATGTTCTTTTGTCCTTAAACAGGTTTAATGATGCTGTGTAAACGGCCTGTTTAACATGGGGCTCAATGAGAAACTGCTCTGTTATGAAACCTGCCCCTAGTGGACACTCAGAGAACTGACGCTGACGGAGCTTCCTGATTGGATCAAACAGGAAGTCGCTGTAATGGAGGCTTGGTCAGGACAGGATAGTTTTATTTTCTCAGTTTCAGTCATGACTTCCTGCTCATCTCTGAATCAAACATGGTGGAGGATGAGAAATGCTCATCACTGCCTGCAGTTTGCTCTGATTGGTGGATCGGCGTGTCTTTAGGGCGGTGCATGAGGCGGACGAGCCAATAGCCTGATTTGACTGAAGGAAAAACCCTGCAGATGGTCAACACGTTCTGATCCCCTAGTGGAACCTCAGAGAACTGACGCTGTGGTAGGGGCTCGGTTGAGAACTGTGTAGTTCAGACAGTCGCCAAGTCCAGTTCAGACAAAAGAGTCACGATGAGATGAGTTGGTAGGGCTGCAGCGTTCTGAAAGCTGCCAGTTTACACAGTTGCGACTAGACGAGCGGTGTGTCATCTGCATAGCAACAACTCTGTACTTCAATGCTAACTTCTGACATGTATATATATACACACACACACAGGTATATATGTATATATATGCCTGATTTTAAGCATCTTAAAATATGAATGGGGACAGTGATTGTGAGATATTATATATATTCTCATCATTCGTATAATATCTTAAAAAATATGACTATCCTATTAAATATTGTTTGCAACCGATTCGTCACTGTGACTGGTTAAGTTTGGTTAAGCACCCAAAGGTGACGGTTAAGTGTAGACCACAAAAGGCTTTTGCTACGAGCTGATATGAGACAGGATTTAGCTCTAAAGCCGGTTTGAGTCGAGATGTTACGGACCGGTCCACACCGCTGCAACGTTCCCCTGCAGCGCTCTACAACAGTTGCGTCCAATATGGCTGCCAGAGGACGCATTAAGTCAGCTGAAAGCCCTCAAACATTAATCATTAACAAAGACCACACAGAACAGCTGATCCATGACACACACACACTTGTGTGTTACGGACTGACACAATCCCGGTCATTGTGTGAGCAGACAATGTTCTGTGACAGGAAATGAGAACGGTTTGTTTAAGCATGACTCAGACGGCTGATCAGACCGTGTCGTCATATCAGGACATATTCTTACTCATATCTTATTTACGGTCCCAGAAACACATGGAAATCAATACTCACTCAACTATTATGATATTATGTTGAAATAAAGCTTTCAAGTCTGTTCCAGGTGCTAAAAAACTGAATATTTCAGAACATATTGTCGTAAGAGTTTATAATGGAACTTCTCACGTCTCACTTCTGCAGGCGGACGCCGTAGCAACAGGTAGTTTTCTAACACTTGACACCGGGCCCGACCACGGCACGCCACGTGTCACCACATGACTCGGTGTTCAGTTTAAGCCTCAGTGAATAAAGTGATGGGATGTTTTGATTTCACTTCTGTCGGTTTAACTTTGTCAGTAACAGCAGCTTTTCAGGAAATAACTCCAAGACAGCCTTTAATCTCATTTCATCTCATCTTCAGCCTCTTATCCGGGGTTGGATCTCGGGGGCAGCAGCTCCAGCAGGGGACCCCAAACTTCCCTTTCCTGGGCCACATTAACCAGCTCTAACTGGGGGATCCTGAGGCGTTCCCAGGCCAGTGTGGAGATCTAATCTCTCCACCTGGTCCTGGGTCTTCCCCGAGGCCTCCTCCCAGCTGGACGTGCCTGGAACACCTCCCTAGGGAGGCGCCCAGGGTTCATCCTTACCAGATGATCCTGAACCACCTCAACTGGCTCCTTTCAACGCAAAGGAGCAGCGGCTCTACTCCGAGTTCCTCACGGATGCTGAACTTCTCCCCCTCTCTCTAAGGGAGACTCCAGACCCCCTCCTGAGAAAACACATTTCGGCCGCTTGTACCCGCGACCTGGTTCTTTCATGACCACAGGTGAGGGTAGGAACCAGGACTGAGCGGTAGATCCAGAGCTTTGCCTTCCTCAGCTCTCTTTACATCACAACGGTGCGGTAGAGCGACTGCAGCACCGCCCCCGCTGCTCCGATTCTCCGGCCAAACTCACGCTCCATCGTCCCCTCACTCGTGAACAAGATCCTGAGGTCCTTGAACTCCTTCACCTGGGGTCAGGACTCATTCCCGACCTGGAGTAAACAATCCACCGGTTTACTTATTACTTGCTTTTATAATTAATGACCGTACAAAATGCTAAATCCTTCTACACATGCAATAACTACTGTACACTTGGCCACAGAGACAGAAAGTCATCTGTGCATCCAATTCCAGGAGCACAGGCTTCTATAATTAGATGCATCTTTGCGTAGTGTGGACCTTCACTCGACTGAAAAGGTCTGTTTGGATGAATATTTGATGTAAAGGAACACGTACTCATTGATATGCTGCAGCCACACTAGACACTCATTCACATCCCCAAGAGCAGACTTCATTATTCTTCGCCGTTTTCTATTTTCACACTCGACACATTCCCAGTCGGGGTGGACTTTTGTATCCTTATAGTGCAAAATTACTAATTGCTAAATGTATAGCATGAATTATAGCGCTGCCCTTATGCACGCCACACAAAGTAGACCCTCTACTTAACTGACTGATGCATAATGTTTGCAGCTCTCTGCAGAGAAAGTAACTCTGTGTTTAGCTCTCCAGCTTGTGTTTGGTTCCCCTTTGAAACCAAGAGACAATATTAATAAATTGGTGTTATAAATAAATTGCTCTGGCAGATTCACTGGTATGAAAACACTGGGGTGTTGTTGGCTACGCTTTGCAGCTCTCCTAATTGAGAGGATTCACAGCGCCTTTGACAGACTGAGTGGACTGCAGTGCATTGCGCTGTGTAGGAGACGGAGGGGCTGGTTGCCAGACGGGAAACATTCGGAGGGTTGGCAGCATCCAGAGCTGCACTCAAAGAAGAATACAGCGGGCAGTGCTTCAGTTATTGCTGTCTACATACAGAGTTTGGTTCAATAGTCGCTGATACGTGATTGAGGTAGAGCGTGGGTGCGATGATATCGGAGGGCTGGTTCATGCTGAAGTCAGGTGGGTGTTAACAAATTGGTTTTCTGCACATTCATTCTTTTACTTTCTCTTGAAAAAGTGCATTTTAAAGCTGCAGTAAGCATCGTTTTATAGTAACAATGCTCAACACGAAGCAGTTCATCACTTTATACAACCCTCAGCACGAGGCCACGCCCCCAGTCCGGTGAAAAACAAACTGCTGTCTTTGGGCGCACTCCCACTGTCCATCCGTACCG
Source organism: Echiichthys vipera (assembly GCF_963691815.1). Taxonomy (NCBI): domain Eukaryota; kingdom Metazoa; phylum Chordata; class Actinopteri; order Perciformes; family Trachinidae; genus Echiichthys; species Echiichthys vipera. Next base: position 2,135,171 of record NC_139840.1, on the reverse strand, counting down.
TGCCCAAACAGGTTTCACAGCTAAAGTCTGGTTCCTTTGACCAGTGTGAGTGCAACTGTACCGCGTCTAGGAGCGGTACAGTTGCAGTCCACGGCCCGTTTGGGAGAGGTGGGCTTTAGTAAAGCATGTTTGCACGTGTACGAGCACGAGGCCTACGGCGGCTCTGAGGTCATTTCCTGTGCGCCTGTTGGGACGTAGAAAAAAGAAGGAGGGACCATGCGCGGACATTTAAAACAATGGCGGCGAAAGGTTCACGTTGGTGTGATGCGGAGGTGGAGTGTTTACTGCAGATTTGGTCGATGAAAAAATTCAAAAACAGTCGACAAGACGCACAAAAACTCCGAGGTCTACGGAAAGATCTGGAAACAAAGCCACGCATCGCCATGACGTCATCAATGCGTGTGACGTGTTACGGTGTGATGACGTATAGGCAGCAAGAAGCATTCTCCGAGGCCCAGGTAGTGTGAGTACAAACGGGCCTGGAGGGGGGGACAAGGACCCTAAGCACGGGGCACGGGACGGAGGAACAGTGGGAGTGCGCCCTGTGACTGTTAGGGAATGTTTGACCATATAGCGGAGGAGAAGTGGGTTAAGGAGCCGTATCAGTGTCCAGAGGTGACATTCCCACGTTTATTCTACCTCACTGAATCACCAGGTGATGCAGAAGTACGACAACGATCCCTTTCTCTTTCCCTCAAACAGCCGAGGCTTCGTCCACCTGAAGGTTAACTGAGGGTGATAATGTGTTAATGTCGAGCTTTCAGCTTGTTTTGACTCCCCGAAGTTACAACCATCAATTAATGCTGCTTTAAAACAGGGAATGGAGCAAATGTAGCATGCAGCCTCTGCTTAAATGATGTTCTGTAATAAAACAAAAGTGATATGAAATAGGCTTTTAGTTCCAGTCTTTAAAGTATGAGCCAGCCGAGGAGCAGGATCACATTTCCAGAGTCAAACCTGAAGCTCAGTTTCCATTTAACGCCAAACATTAAAGTGATCAGGGCGGTGAGGCGACAGTCCTGATCGTTCGGTCTTCGTTTGCTTGTTTATCAGCTGTTAAATTCCTCTACTCATGCATCGATCTGGTTTCCACATCAATCTGAGTCACAGTGTGTAGAGGAAGCTGTTATCTATACACACACACACACACACACACACACACACACACACACAACCAGTTCCTCTACGCAGTGAAACTGAAGAATCTCATCACGCTGTTTGTCACTCTGACAGGCCGACGAGCAACCGGCTAGAACTAATGTCATCTCTCTGTGAGGCTGTCTGCGCTCAGTCCCAGGTGTCTCATCTATTCGTCTGCAAACTCTCTCTTTGGCCGACCCGTTCACAGCTTTAAGAGCAGGAGGGCGTGGCGTGGAGGTAGTTAAACTCCTCGCCTGTGCTGCAGCCATCAAAACTCCAGCGGTCTCTAATGACCCGGGAATCAATGCTCTTTAATGCAGGATAAGTCAGAAAGTGTCAAAATGTGTGATTGTAATTGTTTAAATCTCTGGTCTACGTTCTGAAAATCAGTTCAGCCTCTGAGGCAGATTGGGAAAAAGCAACCAAACCCGTCCCCTCTGTGTTCCACGATTTTATCCCCGCCCTCACCTCCTAACGACACGCCCCCTCTGGCAGAGCAAGAAGCCGGCCGGCTAAAAACACACGGCTAACGTATGCTAAGGTGTTTATCAGAGCGGGGACGTTCACAGTCATAATCCAGTATTGGCTCAGACTAATGGAGGCTGTTTATGGAACATCAACCACAATAAAACACAAAAATGACCGGTTCAACAAAAAAAACTGCTGGCGTAGTCTTCTCCACCGCTCACAGGAATCCCCAACATCTTTGGTTCCTGTGGAGGTCACCTTTCCTCTTGGTTTCTGTCTTTTCCTCGTTCCACTGACGTTTTCTCCAACCCTTTGTCGTTGGGGCGAGCAGAGGACTCTTGCTGGTATCGGTCTTTTCCGTCTCCATGGTAACAGAAGCTCCGGTAGCTGAGCTGCTAAGCTAATCACTAGCTGCGACAGTAGGGCTCCCATTGGTCAATTTCTATGCATGCCTTTGGCTGATAGATAATGTCATGACTGAAAGAACCAGGTCGCGGGTACAAGCGTGTGAAATGTGTTTCCTCAGGAGGGGGTCTGGAGTCTCCCTTAGAGAGAGGGGGAGAAGTTCAGCATCCGTGAGGAACTCGGAGTAGAGCCGCTGCTCCTTTGCGTTGAAAGGAGCCAGTTGAGGTGGTTCAGGATCATCTGGTAAGGATGAACCCTGGGCACCTCCCTAGGGAGGTGTTCCAGGCACGTCCAGCTGGGAGGAGGCCTCGGGGAAGACCCAGGACCAGGTGGAGAGATTAGATCTCCACACTGGCCTGGGAACGCCTCAGGATCCCCCAGTTAGAGCTGGTTAATGTGGCCCGGGAAAGGGAAGTTTGGGGTCCCCTGTTGGAGCTGCTGCCCCCGAGACCCGACCCCGGATAAGAGGCTGAAGATGAGATGAGATATTGTGTACCAATATTCCAAATCATACGACATAACTTTAAATTGACAAGTAAAACTAGTCCCATGTGTGTTGACTGCAGAGCTGTAGGCACCAACAATGTTTCTTTCCTTCATCAACGTGGCTGAAAATAACCTCGACCATTGTTTTGTACCTGTGGTGGAAGTAGAAGTCCCAGATATGAACTAAACTAAACCCTGTGATTTCCAGGATATTTGGATGAACTACATCATGATTACATCTCTAACAAGTGATGCACACTTTACTGTAGAAGAACTTTGTTCCAAAAATGTTCTACGGTTCAATTCCCGGCCTTTCATTGGACTCAAGGAATTTAAGCAGCTTTAGCTTTTTTCTTCTTCTCATAAAACACAAGGTCACGCTGTATTTGGTCTGTTTTTTATAGGGTTTGGGTGCTTCTGAGGACACTTCCTGTTCTGCTTTGTTAAATCAGGAAGTGAGGACTCGTGTAAGCCTCTGACCTTCCTCTGCACCACACTACTGTACACTGTAGTCCACACCTCTGTGTTCATGATCATATAAGATTTGAACAGAGGCAGCTTTACTATTTTCATCAGCCTACAAAGAATTATAGAAAATCTGAGTGCTCCTCCGTGGTGGTTAGCACTGTGGCCTCACAGCGAGAGGGTTCCTGGTTTGAATCCCTGCTGGGGCCCTTCTGTGTGGAGTTTGCATGTTGTCCCCGTGTCTGCGTGGGTTTTCTCCGGGTTCTCCGGTTTCCTCCCACAGTCCAAAGACGTGCAGGTGTTCGGTTCATTGATGACTCTAAATCACCCGTAGGTGTGAATGGTTGTCTGTCTCTGTTCGTCTCTATGTGTCCTGTGATAGACTGGCGTCCTGTCCAGGGTGGACCCCGCCTCACGCCCCATGTCAGCTGGGATCAGCTCCAGCCCCCCCCGCGACCCCGTCAGGGAAAAGCGGCTGAAGATGAATGAATGAATTACGTAAAACTTCTACAAATGTGTTGCTGGTGTTCGTGGTCCATTATGGAAATCATCATTTCTATCAAGTACTGCTGTTGGAAAGGGAATCAATAACTCTTTTGAGATAATCACCTTCTCCGTCTGCAGCGCGGCGTCATAAAGTATCAAGCTCGCCACAAAACCCACAAACACAAACACAGAGCTGGTGTCTTCCTGTTGCATCATATTAAAGGAAGGCTCGTATATAGATTAGAGCTGCAGCTCCACTTGCCCTTTTGAAGTAATTACTGAAAATATCGACACTTAGCGTTGACATTTTCATGTGGTGCAGGACCGACTGAGCCTCCCTCTCAGGTTCTGTCCTCATCAGCTCCACAGAGAGAGAGAGAGAGGCATCCAACGGTTACATCTGAACATCTTCAGTCCTCTGTCTCCAGCCTGGAGTCACAGTTATTGGTTTTCTTATGACTTAAGTCAAAACGTCTTTAACGGTAAAGGTCTCGCAAACTGCAAAATGTTCTAACGTGTTGGAAGTCTAGACTGTTGACTTAGGACAGCCAGGTACCCCAGAATGCATTTCACATTAGCGGCCGTACTGCGTCCTCCCGTTCTCCGGAGTTTGGACTCCCGAGTCGAACTTGCCAAGTCTTGACTACTAAGCCCCCAAGGCTAGTGTCTTTGAACGTGAGAAGATGGAGTGAAAGCTGGGTCAGGACCCAAAGAACCAGGTCCAGGTCCAAGCGTGTGAACTGTGTTTCCTCAGGAGGGGGTCTGGAGTCTCCCTTAGAGAGAGGGGGAGAAGTTCAGCATCCGTGAGGAACTCGGAGTAGAGCCGCTGCTCCTTTGCGTTGAAAGGAGCCAGTTGAGGTGGTTCAGGATCATCTGGTAAGGATGAACCCTGGGCGCCTCCCTAGGGAGGTGTTCCAGGCACGTCCAGCTGGGAGGAGGCCTCGGGGAAGACCCAGGACCAGGTGGAGAGATTAGATCTCCACACTGGCCTGGGAACGCCTCAGGATCCCCCAGTTAGAGCTGGTTAATGTGGCCCGGGAAAGGGAAGTTTGGGGTCTCCTGCTGGAGCTGCTGCGCCCACGAGCCGACCCCGAATAAGAGGCTGAAGATGAGATATTTTAATGAGATGGGCAGATCACAAAACCTCCTGTGAGCACTCTCAGAGGAACCATCTCAAAAACACTGATGTGAATTATTGATGTTGGGATTCATATCCAGTTTAAAACTCCTGGAATCATATAAATCTATTCAGGGATTTGTTTTTCCTCGTGGAAAACTCTCACTTATTATACAATAATTACACGTAACGATGGTGTTTTCAGCAGGAAATGTTCTGTTTCATGTGGACGTGCTCCACTTTCTATCCCCAGAGACCCTGATTCCCCCGATGATGCGAGTCCTGCGAGGACTTTGATGCTATTTTTAGAGAAACGGTTTGGGAGCATGCACATAAGTTTGGTTTTCATAAAGAGGTAAATAAATGCTTAAGTGCTGCTTTTCTGGTTTGACAATGTAGAGACAAATAACTCAAATATCCGAAGGACGTCGGCCTCTGATCTTCAAACTCATCCGGACTCGAGCCGCGCTCATTAGAGCTGTTTCAGCCTCGTGTTCTGGACTCTGAACCAACGCTGTCGCATCAAAGTTCATCAAGTTCGTGACAAACTCGGACAGGAAAGAAACACGAGAGTTATGGAAATCCACTGGCTCGCGTCCAGAGTAAACGCTGCAACTCACATAAACTAAACAAGGAGGCAAGAAAGCAAACGGAGAGGACGGCTCAGTGCCTCCTCCTTCTTCTTCTTCTTCTTCTTCTTCTTCTTCTTCTTCTTCTTCCTCGATTTAAACTCTTTCTGTTTGTTTAAAGCTTCAACTTTGCGTGTGAAGGAAAAACCAGAGAGCCAACATCCACAAACACACAGCACTGTTACTATTTCACGTCATTCTTTCTAATTTCATTTGACTTTTAATGACATTGTTCCTGACATTTTACTCTACTGGTCATTAGGTATTCTTATTGTCATTAAAGCAGCCTTTAGGTTAAATGGGCACACACAGTACTGTGAACATACAGTAGGGTCGGTGGTTAAAATCTCCAACAGTAGAGTGTAACAGAGCACCTTCCTGTGTGAATACAGGAAGTTTGAGGTACTACTATTAGAATTTTCTGACACATAAACAAACATCTGCTGATGTTATTTTATAGATTTCCATTGAAAATGCTGAAATGATTAAAGTTCACTGTGAAATGAAATTAAGTCCCGGTCGGTTACACTCGTTTGATCATGTTTACTGAAGCCGACACTCTGCTCCGATAGAAAAAATGTGCCTCTACGTGCACCGAGAGCTTGTTGTTTGTTTTGCAAAAATCAACATCACGCCCGTATCATCCTGTCCACTGAGCACAGTTTACAGTTCGTGCACACGCCACAAACCCCCCCCTCGTGCATGTTCCAATATCACAGGCACGAGCTCAAGCTAGCATACGCTAAATGACGTTAGCAGTTGCTATCCATGAGTAAGTTAGCCACTCTACCTCCATGTAGCATGTACTCCATGCTGTTTATCGATGAGAGAAGACACGGGTGCGTTCACAGGAATCTTGTGCACGCGCACTGACGAGCACTCGATGGGAGGGAGAGGAGGAGCTTCAAGCTAGGCATACGCTAAATGACGATAGCAGTTGCTATCTATGAGTAAGTTAGTATCCATGAGTAAGTTAGCCAGCCTACCTCCATGTAGCGTGTACACCATGCTGTTTATTGATGAGAGAAGAAACGGGCGCGTTCACAGGACGAGCACTGACGAGCACTCGATGGGAGGGAGGGGAGGAGCTTCAAGCTAGGTATAAGCTAAATGACATTAGAACTAGTTATCCATGAGTAAGTTAGCCAGCTCACCTCCATGTAGCATGTACTCCATGCTGTTTATCGATGAGAGAAGACACGGGTGCATTCACAGGAATCTTGTGCACGCGCACTGACGAGCACTCGACGGGAGGGAGAGGAGGAGCTTCAAGCTAGGCATACGCTAAATGACGTTAGCAGTTGCTATCCATGAGTAAGTTAGCCACTCTACCTCCATGTAGCGTGTACTCCATGCTGTTTGTTGATAAGAGAAGACACGGGCGTGTTCACAGGAATCTTGTGCATGCGCACTGACGAGCACTCGATGGGAGGGAGAGGAGGAGCTTCAAGCTAGGCATACGCTAAATGACGTTAGCAGTTGCTATCTATGAGTAAGTTAGTATCCATGAGTAAGTTAGCCAGCCTACCTCCATGTAGCGTGTACTCCATGCTGTTTAGTGATGAGAGAAGACACGGGCGCATTCACAGGAATCTGGTGCACGCACACTTACGAGCACTCGATGGGAGGGAGAGGAGGAGCTTCAAGCTAGGCATACGCTTAATGAAATTAGCATTTGCTATCTATGAGTAAGTTAGCCAGCCTACCTCCATGTAGCATGTACTCCATGCTGTTTTTTGATGAGAGAAGACACCATCGAGTGCTCGTCAGTGCAAGTGCACCAGATTCCTGTGAACGCGGACTGACGAGCACTCGATGGGAGGGAGAGGAGGAGCTCGGTGGTAAAGGGGGAGGGGCGTGAGAGTTGTAAACATTTGAAATTTGAGTCAAAGCTAGACTTGCTGACTGCAGATTTAATAAGTAAGGCATGGTAAAACGATGCAAAGTTAAGGTTACTGGTGGTTGAGGACAATTCTGAAGAGGTGGGTTTTGATGAGTGATTTGATGGCGTGCTGGTCAGTGCGGTGTGCGGGTATTGAGCTCCAGATGCGGGGGCGGCAATGGAAAAAGGCTCTGTTGCCCCAGGTACGGAGCTTGGTGCTGACAGGTAGGGAGAGGAGGTCTGTGTTGGAGGAGTGACACACTTAAATTTGCCCTTGAGTAACTTCGTAAGAGAACTATAACAATAGGATGAATGTATTTTGGTTCAGTGAAGTGATATCACTCTTACCTTGAGAGAAAGTTTCATCAAAGCTAACAGGTCTTAGATCCCCTGCAGTTCGGTGCGACCTGGAAAACTCCTGATGAGAATTTAAAGTGAACTTCTGTCAGTTTGAGCGAGGGTGCCTTTGTAAAGATGGAAATAATGTGTGGGAAAGCAAAGACAAGAAGAACAAAGCTCTTAATATAAAAGAAGAGCACTTTTAGTTCATGTAGAGAGGACGACTCTTTCATACGGACTTGTTTTCTTCCTTCAAGGTCTTTTCGTTCCTACGGAGGAGTGTTTTATTGCCAGTTCGCCACTTTGACCTCTGCTTCTGGTTTGTGTAACGCTGCCGAAAGACAAAACTATCCTCGTGCTGATGCGTCGGGGGTAAAAGCCTCCGCTGAAGAAGGTGGTGCAGATTTGTCGGAGCCACGGCGTGACATTTACCAGGTGACGTGGAAGCGGGATCTGCCGAAAGGGGCTCACCACTTAAAACCACTTAAGAGGCAAAGAGAGGATGAGACGAGCAGAGAAGGAGATTGGGTTTCTCAAAAAGGGCTTAAGGGATCTGTTGCAGAGAAGATGAAGACGCAGATTGCTCCATATCATTTATAAGGTGATGGTAGATGTGAAGTGTCAGAGAAACTCTAAGAGCGCACTCACACTGTCCTTCCGCACCGCGCCCTGGGCTTTAGGGTCCTTGTCCCCCCCCTCCAGGCCCGTTTGTACTCACACTACCTGGGCCTCGGAGAATGCTTCTTGCTGCCTATACGTCATCACGCCGTAACACGTCACACGCATTGATGACGTCATGGCGATGCGTGGCTTTGTTTCCAGATCTTTCCGTAGACCTCGGAGTTTTTGTGCGTCTTGTCGACTGTTTTTGAATCTTTTCATCGACCAAATCTGCAGTAAACACTCCACCTCCGCATCACACCAACGTGAACCTTTCGCCGCCGTTGTTTGAAATGTCCGCGCATGGTCCCTCCTTCTTTTTTCTACGTCCCAACAGGCGCACAGGAAATGACCTCAGAACCACCGTAGGCCTTGTGCTCATGCTCATGCTCGTACACGTGTGCACGCTCGTGCTCGTACACGTGTGCACGCTCGTGCTCGTACATGTGCAAACGTGCTCTACAAAAGCCCACCTCTCTCAGACGGCGCTTGATTCGCCTCCATCGCGTTTGGTCTGAACGCAGTTTTACAGTTGTTTCTTGCTCTGGGTCAGTGGCCAGGATGCTAGTGGTAGCCACAACTGGCATGGTTCTCCAAATATTCTCCGCTGCACGTTACCAAACTCATCTGAGGAGTAAAACACAACCATCAGAGATCAGGACGGGCTCATGAGGCTAGATAATTGCACAATAAGTCTGCAGGTAGAGCCATGCAGAAGGTAAAATAAGGAATTAGGACGTGCAGTGTCTCGAGAAGCAGATGAGAAACGCAGACTGATCCGATTCACTGGGTTCTAACTTTCCATACAGGAGCTTGAATTTAGGTCCTGATGCTTAACCTGCTGCCAACCCCCCGGCCTCAGGCTGCTCCATGACTCATCACTTGTTTGTAAAGGAAACAAGCAATGGAGAATATGCTCTGCTGGACGCCGCGGGCTGGGGGCTCCTCGCTGAACGCATGAATGAGCACGTCGAGCTAAAGAGTTTCATTCCTCTTTTTTTTGTGGTGCTATTCATGGAGCGGTGGGTGACCCGTGGCCTTGATTTAATCCAGTGAACACGCTTTCACAGACTGGATACTATTACTATAACTTTGTGGTATTTTGGGGGAAATTGAGCAGAGAACTTCAGCTGAAATGATCCAGCTCATGACCATAAGTCAAGGATTCCTCCGGCCTCTCCTCCATCAGCACGAGCCCAGGGCTTGGACGACATTTGGCGTTCGTTTTTAGCTGCCTGCGGTACCAGATGGGTGGTGTTTACCATGTCAGTGCAACTCAGACTGGGTCAGGAACGTTGTCAAGCTCAAAGTAAAGTCATCAGTTGGCCTGTCGTGTCATTTCCTGTCATCTAAACTCTAGCACCTGAGCAGGAAACAACGATTCATAAAGCTGGTAAGCCATTTTAAATAAAATAAAATAAACACGCCTCATGTCCGGCTCCTTCTTCTACCTTCTATCTTGGGCACCTTTGGCGGCATCGGCCAAAATGAATATGTGTAGTTTAATGAAAACATACAATGCCGACATTTTGTTTCTGGTGACCAGACTGTCATGAGTCTAGTGATTATCTCGTTAGCTTGCGTGCCCCGACCCAAGACCTACGTCGAGAAAGTGGTGGCCATCTACGACCCCCCCTCCCCCGATTGCCGGACTGTTAACTTGTGCTGTGGAGATCTGGCAATGAGAATTTCTAATGATGGTGATTAAATGGATTTTTTTTATGATTTTGTTGGTACAGAAATTAGATGATGGTGGTAATAATGCGTATAATCTCAGTGCGTTCGTGTTATTGTCTCTGTTGGAGGTGTCACGCGTGTGCTGCTGTCTGTGTGCTGCTCTATCTTTCTTCATGTCTGGTGCTGCAGGATTTATAACAACTGGTTCGTCCTTATCGAACGTAAATACAAGAGTAATGTCATTTTCAGGGACCTTTGAAAAGTAGTCGACAACAGTGCACAGTGCTTTCACCCTGCAGTGTTGCACGAGCACAGCAGGACACTGGAGCCTTCTGCAGTTTCTGTCGTCACTTTGCTTCAGTGGAAGGAAGGTGAAAACATATTCTGATGAAGTTTCCCTGTCTATCTAAACATCGTCTGAATGTTTCTTCACCTTACAACCTCCTGTGTCTTTATCTCTGACTCACTGAAGAGAGTCTAAACCAGATCCGCGCCTGTTCCTGTGTCTCCGCGCACACTTTTAGCCGTGCTATCTCTTTAAATGTGAATGTTTGGTTGAGTTTACATTTTGCGACGAAGGGCCCCTTCTTGTTTTCTTTATAGCAACCTTGAGGCTGACGGATGGGTGTGTGTGTGTGTGTGTGTGTGTGTGTGTGTGTGTGTGTGTGTGTGTTAGGGAGCCGAGCTGCGGGCCAGTCAGAGGTCACATATTTCTCAGACACGCTGTCCACATTGCTCATTAATAAGCAGTATGTGTGTGTGTTTTTCTGTGCAAATATGCAAGTGGTTGTTTGTGTGTGTGTGTGTGTGTGTGTGTGTGTGTGTGTGTGTGTGTGTGTGTGTGTGTGTGTGTGTGTGTGTGTGTGTCAGCGGTGCCTCTGTGGCCTTCTGCAGAGTCACACTGTCACATTGAGGAGTGGAAACTGCTCATACTGTTCAGTCGTAATCACCCCCTAACCTCAACATCAACATCACACACGTGTTTGTTCTTCATGTCATGTGGGGACCCTCATCTGGTGGGTCATAAGATGATTACAAGTATCTTGATTGCACTCATTCAGTTCTCAAAACGTCAAAATTAGACACAGCTGTTCAGAATGATGGACAACCCGCACATTCAGTTGCAGTACAAGTGAAGTCATCCGACCCGCAGGCACTGGTGCTTGTTTTCTCCTTCTCTACAGATATTTGGAGACTTTCTGTGTGGCTTCAGGCAGCGTCACGTTCAATGTATCAGACATTCAGAGCCAGGAAAGACAAATCCGAGCAAAAACGCAGCCTCGACAGATGAGACACACCCAAGCTTCATAATGCCCCATGCTTTAGGGTCCTTGTCCCCCCCTCCAGGCCCGTTTGTACTCGGGCCTCGGCGAATGCTTCTTGCTGCCTATACGTCATCACGCCGTAACACGTCACACGCATTGATGACGTCATGGCGATGCGTGGCTTTGTTTCCAGATCTTTCCGTAGACCTCGGAGTTTTTGTGCGTCTTGTCGACTGTTTTTGAATCTTTTCATCGACCAAATCTGCAGTAAACACTCCACCTCCGCATCACACCAACGTGAACCTTTCACCGCCATTGTTTGAAATGTCCGCGCATGGTCCCTCCTTCTTTTTTCTACGTCCCAACAGGCGCACAGGAAATGACCTCAGAACCGCCATAGGCCTCGTGCTCGTACACGTGCGCATGCTCGTGCTCGTAAACATGCAAACGTGCTTTACAAAAGCCCACCTCTCCCAAACGGGCCGTGGACGGCAAGCGTGCCGCTCCTAGACGCGGTACAGTTGCACTCACACTGGTCAAACGCACTAGACTTTACCCGTGAAACCTGTACGGGATGGAGGCACAGTGTGAGTGCGCCCTTAATCTCCTCTAAATCACACAATACTTTTCTAAACCACATTGAACAGACATGTTTGCAGAAGTGAAATCAGACACTGAGACCACTGAGACTAGCTTTGTACTTTGAGCAGGAAGTTGGGGATTCAGCGAGCGATAGAGGAAGTTCAGCTGTGACCAGACTCTTTGGTTTATGAGTCACGGTGATTTATGGTCATTTTAAAGATTCATAATTAAGACATTGACAGATTTATTATCCCATGAGGTGTCGAACACACTCTGAAAGAAGTAGGTAAAGTAAACTACAGTTGGTTTTGCAGACATTTCTCTCCGCAGTGTCCTTAAAAAGTGATGGATTGGAAAAATAAATATCTTGGAAACCTTCTAGTTTAATTTTCCTTTGCATCATATATTGTATTTATTATCTTTATGGTTTTGGCTCGTTGACAAACAGGCCACACAGAAAATGGATGTGGATGCCAAACAGCGGTGCATTAGATTAAATCAGACTGCATCAACAGAGTGGATGATGTTTGTTTTAGGGACACAGAGCACCGTAGGCATCATAGCTGAAATGCACCACCGCAACACTTAACCATCACCTTTAGTGACTAAACTTAACTGTCACCTTTGTGTTCATTTTAGAGGAAAATAGAGTCAGCGGTGCATAGAACAGACGCTACAGTCGAGGCTGGGGTTACGTTAAGGACCGCCTCTAAGTTCATTGATGTTAAGTTTGCGTGCTAGCACGAGTAGCATCCAGCTGCAGACCCGGAGCACAAGCCCCTCACTTGAAAAAAAAACTTTTTCGTCACTTCCGTCAAGCAAGGGGCTTGTGTCAAGTGAGGGGCTTGTGTCAAGTGAGGGGCTTGTGCTCCGGGTCTGCAGCTGGACAGTATCGTGCTAGCGCTGTTGCCTTCAGTGGAACAGTGATCGTACGGACTCTTCTACTCGCTGCTCTCTGTTCAACAACCCACTGTTGGAGTTTGTCCTCCAGCTGCAGCCGTCTCGCTCTGTTCCCTCTAAACTCTGTTTAGTCTTCTTTACTCGGCGCAGGTCGTCTTGTTGCTTCCTCCACTTCGGCACCATTGATTGGTTCATGTTCAACTCTCTGGCTGCTGCTCTATTCCCGTGTTCTACTGCGTGACTAATGGCCTTGAGTGTAAACTCTGCGTCGTAAGCGTGTCTCTTAACAGGAGCCATTTTGGGCTCTTTACACAAACACACACATGGAAATGAAACGGCACGCTTCACGCAGTCGTATATCTCATCATGCACCGCGCGTTACTTCTTCTACGGGGGAAAATAGAGTTGGCGGCTGCTCACCGTAGTTGGAGACCTGTTGTGGCTCAATATTGGTCCATATATAAGGAGCACCGGATTATAGTGCGGAGAATACGCTATTTGAACTGTCTTTTGCGTACTGGGAGTAGTTTTAAGTTCAAACCAGGATCCTCTCATGAAATATCAGACATCTGCGTCATCCGTCTTGTCGATGACCCTCCTGCTTTGATACAGTACTGCTGCTGTTACTGAGCAGACTATTGTGCAACTGATGACTTTACCTGCTGGAATGCTTAGATGCTTATGCTTAGACGTATGGATCGATAAATAAATCTAATCGATAAAGTTAATAGTTAATATAAAGAACGGTATTTAGATACGTGGCGTTCCCCACCTCCGTATTTGTCTGAGATAAAGAGGAAGCCTCGTGTTCTGTTTGCTCTCACCTAACTTCCGCTCCGTAATGATAAGTTACATATTTACTTCTGAAGTTCATGTTTGTTCAGCGAGCTCTTCTGTGTCGCCTCATCTTATCTTTTTATTATGACACATGTACGGGTCGATACAGGCGCCATTGTTAGTGCTCACATAATGGTGTTTGCTTAACCGTGAGGCTGCTTTGTCAGGAACCCTCGCTGCTTCTGAGTGCACTGTTACGGCTGCAGATATTTTATCCGTAACATGCCCAAACAGGTTTTACGACTAAAGTTTAGTTCCTTTGACCAGTGTGAGTGCAACCGCACTCACTCAAAGTGGCGACCGACGTCTCTTTCAGTGTTTCAGGACGTCCGTCGGGGCTTCGATGACTCGCTCGCTCCTGATGTTCACGCCACTTTTCTGTGTCCGGTGCTCGACACTGCCCCCACGATTTCAGGTGGTACTGCAACATTTGCTCCGTATCTGTACGCATTCGTAAGCTTTCAGGATACGGACAGAAATACGGAGGAGATGGACGCAGAGGACGCACAGAAGGCTCCGTCCGTATCTGTCTGCGTATCTACAGTAGAGCGGAAATGAGCCTTTAGGCTTTGGACACAAACAAATATATAATATATTAAAAAAAGAGTGACTTTGTCGCTTAAACTAAATGCTTTTATGGTAAATGAGGATTGTAGATTTACGTCCTCCGCATCTTAGAGTGAACTTTAGGTGTGGAGAGATGGAAAAATAACTAGAACCAACATGCTAGGGACATACTGTGTGCAATAATTAAGGGTAGCTGCAGGATAAACTTCCCAAACCTAGCCTTACATTGGCCTTCATGCCATCTGCTTTTCTACCCTTTCCAATCAGCACTACCTGGATCAGGTGTTAGGAAACACACACACACACACACACACACACACACACACACACACACACACACACACACACACACACACACACACACACACACACCTGAACTCTTGACGTGAAATCACAAAGCTTCAGAGACTAAAGGTCGAAGGCTGGATATGAATCCATACGAGCGGCTTTAAAGCTTTTGTTGCTGCCACGTGCTTCAGGAGTGCGTTTAACCTTTCAACGGCGGGTTCTTTGGTGGTATTTGTGCAAGTCAACGTGTCACTCTGCGTATTTCTGAGGGCACTCGCAGCTTGTGTAGCTGCTAAGTCTCATTCAACACGTTCTGGAGAGGCAGACACATCAATGTAACAAAGCTTCTCCGTAACATGTTTACGTTGTGGATTTGTCAAGTGTTGAATAAATAGCAAAGTAAAGATCTCTGAGAAGTGTGAACAGAGCGAAGTTATGGTACAAACTAGTTGGTCGAGTGTTATTTACTCAAGTAGAGCAACCATGTGCTGTATTATGGAAGGTAACTATGGATCAGTGCCAGGCAGGAAAGAGGACTCAGATGCGGAGGTCCGCGGATCAACACAGAATTTATTTGCTTCTCCTGACTTTGGGGCCCTCCAGTGGCAGATGAGTTGTATTGCAGTAAGACAGACGTCGCCCTAGTCCACACAAACACGGGTATTTTAACTGAATATTTATGGCCCCCTGGTTTAAAAAATAATCCCGTCCACACCACCGGTGTGATAAAAAATATCTCCGTCCACATCAAACGGCAAAATCCGCCTTTGTTAGCTGGTCACGTCCAGAGCGCTCCGCAAGTCTCCATGGATACAACCGACTGTTTACTGTCGCACAGTGTGACGTCAAACAATGGTTTTGCTGTCCACACGACTGCTGAAACCGCACTTTTACAAAAAGTTCACGCTAGACTCCGGTTACAAAAGACTCCGGTTTCAGGAGCAACAACTGCTTTTTGTAGACTTTCTAAAGTCCTGACTTTGGGGCCCTCCAGTGGCAGATGAGTTGTATTGCAGTAAGACAGACGCCGCCCTAGTCCACACAAATACGGGTATTTTTGACCCCCGGTTAAAAAATATCTCCATCCACATGAGACCGCAAAATCTGCCTTTGTGAGCTGGTCAAGTCTCCAAGGATACAACCGACTGTTTACCGTTGCACAGTGTGACGTCAAACAATGGTTTTCCCATCCACACACGACCGCTGAAACCACACTTTTACAAAAAGTTCACACTGGACTCCAGTTTCAGGAGCAACAACTGCGGTCAGGTGTGGATGAAAGGTCAAAAACACACGGTTTCTAAAATACCCGCGTTCGTGTGGACGGACCCTTAGACTGATCCAGTCTACGCAGGTAAATGCCAGTAGCTCCGTGAACTGTGGGTCCTTTGCCGAAACTTTGATGGCTACTGTTTGATCACTGAACTAAACAGCGCCTGAAAGTCTGACCTGGATGTGTCAAACAACGACAGAATCTTTTCAGCATTTTTACGGGAGAAACGAGGCCAGAAGCTTCGCTCGGTTTCACAATGAATCAATTTTAAATGGAACGACAACATTTTACAGGTTGATGAGCAGAGAGGAGGAAGAAGAAGAGTCTTTATGATCAACAGAGACAGGAAACGCACCTAGGCTTTACTTTCAGGTCTGGTTGGAGCCACGGTTTTTATCTCTACCGGCTCTGCTTCCTTCATGGCTGGAACCTCGACAACTTTTTGACGTGAAAACGAACTTTTACAGCTTTGTTTTCTGGACATGAATCAGCCATGTACAATGTGTGTTGAAGTACCGCATTTTCCGCATTATAAGGTCATAGAATAGACGCTACAGTCGAGGCTGGGGTTACGTTAAGGGCCGCCTCTAAACTCATTGATGTTAAGTTGGCGTGCTAGCGCTGTTGCCTTCAGTCGAATAGTGATTGTACCGACACTTCTACTTGCTGCTCTCTGTTCAACAACCGTTAGAGCGGAGCATATGAACCTGTTGTGGTTGACCTGAAAGATACGAATACGACTCTGAACACGAGCATAATAGGGCGTCTTTAAGATCACCACAACACTGAAATTGTCCTTTTTACAGTTAAATTATGGACATACGTTCAGAACGTTTCCAAAACTCTGATTTTTACTGGTTAAATAATTGTTGAAAATGTAGTTTAAAGGTCACGAATGGGCCCGTGAACGTTCTCATGTGTCCAGGTCGTCGTTCTCCTCAAAGCAATTTCAGTCCAAAGCAACTGGACTTGGTTCTTTGTCAGGAAGACGTTTCACCTCTCATCCAAGAGGCTTCATCAGTTCATGTACGCATCTGACCAGGACCAGGACCAGGACCAGGACCAGGCTGGGACTGGTCCAGGACCAGGCTGGGACTGGACCAGGAGTCGTTAAGACTCAATAGAGCACTAACAAAGTCGAAACCAACTTCCCACCAATGACTGTCACTCAACGGCACGTGGCAGGACCAGGACCAGGACCAGGCTGGGACTGGTCCAGCTAGCTAGTGTGAGATCCAGGTATTTAACCTCTCACACGGTCGATGATGTCACTGGAACCATTTGTGCTCCAAGTGCCAACGGCCGTTGTTAGAGTGACAGTCGTTGGTGGGAAGTTGGTTTCGACTTTGTTAGTGCTCTATTGAGTCTTAACAACTCCTGGTCCTGGTCCTGGCTCTGGTCCAGTCCCAGCCTGGTCCTGGTCCTGGTCCTGGTCAGATGCGTACATGAACTGATGAAGCCTGTTGGATGAGAGGTGAAACGTCCTTCTAGACAAATAACCAAGTCCAGTTGCTTTTGACTGAAGTTGCTTTGAGGATAAGGTCAAGAATGGACTTTCTGGCTCATGTAAAAAGTATTTGGCTCGCAGAAACCTACAGAAATGGGACAGGCAGAGCGTTTCTGGTGAGCGACTTTCCATGCAGACAAAGTCCCGGCAGCTTTGCAGACACGGTGGTCATGTGGATGTCTGAGGGGGAGAGGGCTTTGCAGAGTGAAATGCCACTGACTCCACAGAGACGGACGTAATCCCTTTCACTTCTCTGTTTTGTTTTGTCTGCCGTCGGTTTCCTCTGCTGCCAACGAAGCGTCGGGAGCGATTTTGTATTCAGTAATAAACGTCTCAGTAAAAAAAAAAGCGCCTCAAAGCGCCTCGCTGGCTTTCATCTCTGCTGAGTGCGTCCTCTGACTCGTAAGCAGCAGCTGAACACACAGCGGCTCTCTGTGGTCGCACGGCGCCGATCAATAACCATTTCCAGCCCGGGAGTTTTCTCAAGCTTTGTCAATTTCAGGATTGATCCTCTAAACACCAATGAACGTGCGTGTGTGTGTGTGTGTGTTTGTGTGTGTTTAGCATTAGTTTTATGCCTGTGTTGTGTGTGTGTGTGTGTGTGTGTGTGTGTGTGTGTGTGTTCAGCCTGAGGCCAGAATAAGCAGTGGGCAGTCTGTGTACTCTGGATAATTAGGCTTCTCTCCAGAACAAAGCAATGACTTTGTTTGGATCACTTCCTGCTTTAGTATGAAATGATTTAGCAAACACAAAAAGTATCGTTACTGGACAAACTCGTCTCTATGGTGGTTAGCAACTGTTTGACTCTCTTAGTGCCAGAGTTATTAACATTTAAAACAAGATCCTAAAGTTACAATGTCCGTTTGAATTACTTTGATTGGATTTGAAGCATTTGACTTTTCATCTTGCGCCATCATGTGACCAAGTACCATGGACGTAGCCTCTCGGTCGAGGTCTGTTCTCTCAACTTGATTCAGTCATTGGCGAGCGAGAGATACGTCTGTCTGGCTGACGTATACTGGATTAGCCACATTAGCACCACCGCCCGGAAGCTAGGCTAACAGCACACATTAGTAGATAAACAGGAGTGGGAGTTAATGTTGAGTTCTTTTTCCGGGGAACGGGAGCCATTTTGTTTTATTTTGAAAGGGGAACGGACGGGAGCGGGGTTTTTTTAGAAGGTAGAGACTGACATGGGAGGTCAGTCTCTAGTAGAGTCGAGTTAAGGGCACTCCCGTGTCTCTAGTGGAGGCTCTGAGAGTCAAGTGCAGGCAGCGTTTATGATTTAAACTGATATTTAACACAGTCCCACGCTCATAGATTGTAAAACACCGACCTTCACGGCCCGAATCCTCCCGCTGCTCCAGATTAGCATCTAGTGTACGTGCCATAAATAGCAGTCTGTATTCAAGTCATTGTGCAAGAGTGGCTATTTAATTAGCATAACAGAGCTAACGCTAACACTGTTCCTTAACCATCTCTTGGTTAAGTTTGAAGAGCATCTTGTCACTATGGAAACACCACCACACGAATGACCGCAGTCCAGGACGAGATGACGACGTTAGCATGCTAATGATGCTAATCCTGACAACTAGCCTCCGAGGACACTCAAGAGGCCACACCCCTAATTATTCATAAACTTTAACCTCCAATAAAATAAAAACTAGCCCCTCCCCCTCAGTGTTGTCATGGAGATATGAGCTAAACACACAGACTAGAATGTTCTTTAGTCCTTAAACAGGTTTAATGATGCTGTGTAAACGGCCTGTTTAACATGGGGCTCAATGAGAAACTGCTCTGTTAGGAAACCTGCCCCTAGTGGACACTCAGAGAACTGACGCTGACGGAGCTTCCTGATTGGATCAAACAGGAAGTCACTGTGGGCGGGGCTCGCCAAATACTAATGACATTCCCATTTATTCCTTAGTGACATGAAACAGGACTCCTATTATTTTGTTTGCTTTAAATTGGTCTATATTAACTCAACTATTAAAAACCCTTTGGTGGAAAGTAGCAGCTTACTCTTTGCATTAGAAGCTTCCTGAAAAACACACTAAATTGTGCACGCAGCTGCTTCCACCACATCGATTCTCCTGTTTAACCTGAGCTACACGTGTAAAATAGTAGCTTCACACAGCTGGAAGCCGCTGTAGACTGTAGTGTGTTTACCGTTGGACAGAAATAGCTGTAGGTGCTGCTGCTATAGCTCCGACACAGGGGACCAGCACACTATAAGCCTGCCACTGTCTCCTCGACTTCACTCCCAGCTCTGTGTTTTTTAAGGCTGGAATAAAAGTGTAGGATCTGTGGTGGGAACGGTGGAAGAGAACACTTCTGCGTCGTCTCTGGCTCTCATGTTGTGAGGCCTGCCAAGGTTTGCGTTTTTAAAATAGCTCACTGCTGTGGGATAAATCAGCTCAATGTGAGAAACTCGCCTCCCAAAGACTTCGTCACGGACCGCAATCTGTCACGTCAACTAGTCGAATATCCAGAATCAGCTCCCATCTCCCAGCATCCTCCGCTCCCCGCTGCTTCCTCCGACTCAGAGCTGAGAGCCGGCATGGAGGAGTTGTTTTTTAATTTATTTATTTTCATTTGTGTGTGTGTGTGTGTGTGTGTGTGATTGGGCCAAATTTTCTGCTCCAGTTCTCCAGCCCGTCCGCTCGGCCCCCCCGCGCTCGCCTGCTGCAGCTCGGTGAAACAGACTCATCTTAAATCAGCCAGCTGGACGGCGGCGGGAGGAAGTGCTCGGGCCTGTGTTATAAATTATAGCGTTACAGTCACGTCGGGAGCGCACAGAGCAGATGCAGAACTTCTTCACTGTATTCCTTCACGTATCACCGGGCTCGGAGGTTTAACTGATGTGTTATTACATTTGTTTATGCGGCGAATGTTAAAACGCACCTTATAAAACGACAGCTACTACTACTGGAACTAGTTCTTCGTAGACAACAGTTGCCGCTGCTTCCTGAAGTCTTGTTGTCGTAGTGATCTGTCCAGGTTTGGTGCATTGACACAAACCAAGATTTAAAAAGCAAAAAAATGGCGGACGTGTTTGAAAACCTGGGCTATTTAGAGAAGATGCTGCAGAGAAACGCTTGGTACATGGATAAACTGCTGTGCATCAAGGAAATTACAAATTACCATTTTTAGGTTTCTGTGCACGACTTTAAAGGTGCTGGACTTTTAGCAGTCTTTATGCTAAGCTAGGCTAGGCTAGGCTAACCCTATCCTGAACTCAGCTTATTATTGTCAGACCCAGGGGCAGGAAAGAGGACTCAGATGCGGAGGTTTGCAGTTCAACACTGAATTTATTATCTTGACGACTGAGACGTGACACAGGGAAAAGGCCACAAACAAAAAAATCACTCCGTACGGGAGGAATAAACAAATTCGCGGGGTCGCGGGGGGCTGGAGCCGATCCCAGCTGCATGGGCGTGAGGCCGGGTCCACCCTGGACAGGACGCCAGTCTATCACAGGACACATAGAGACGAACAGAGACAGACAAAGTGAACAAAATAATTAATTAAATAAAGACGCTCCAACCTGGAGGATAAAACAAAGTCTCAAGAGAATTCAAAAAGGTTAAACTTACTTGGACAAAAATAAGGAATACAAACACCTGAACAAAGAAACAAAGATCTGAAGAACATGAAAGCTTGTTTTCTTTCTTCCTTGTCGTCAGTTTGGGTGGTCCAGGTCTCCACCATGAACGGAAGATAGTCTCTAATACTTCCACGCAGACGTCGAGGGAATATCTTTTCACGACATGATCTTTAAAAAGCTTC
Source organism: Echiichthys vipera (assembly GCF_963691815.1). NCBI lineage: Eukaryota > Metazoa > Chordata > Actinopteri > Perciformes > Trachinidae > Echiichthys > Echiichthys vipera. Next base: position 2,114,409 of record NC_139840.1, on the reverse strand, counting down.
TTCCTGGTCCCTGCATCCTGAAACCAAACTGTAGTCCGCGCTCCTGCAGCTCCCCCTGATTTCTGCTGTCAAGTTGATTTTCCAACGGACACGGAAGGGGGAGCGAGTGTGTCCGAGCAGCACGGGGGAGTCGGGCAGTGACAGCTTTAACCTTTAACGTGTCATCTTGGATGGCAGGGACACAGAAGCTGCCAGGCTGGGCTCGCCACTGCTCCGAGGCCAGGGATTTACTTCGACCCCAGGACCTCCTGGAGACCTCCATCTGCCCGAGCAGAGAAACAGGAGAAAGGGATTAAATCCGACCTGCAGAAAAATGGGCTAGGAGAAAACCGAGATTATGTATTATATATAATATCTGGGCACTATTTACTCATGCCTTGTTAATCTTGACAAACTTAAAGGAGCAAGAGGAAGGAGAACACAACAGAAATGCTAAAACAATGCTAACGTGCTCCACAGAGCTGCAGGGCGGGGACTCTGTGGGGTCATCACCGCTACTACTACTACATTGTTATTATAAAAATATGGATAAGTGCCGTTTAAATCACGACATTTGTGTAATTATTAAGAAAGAAGAGGCTCCAGCTGAGAAAGGACAGTGAAGGTGCATCATTACACTGGAGCAGAGAGAGGTAAACAATCCCCGGAGAGAGAGAGAGAGAGAGAGAGAGAGAGAGAGAGAGAGAGAGAGAGAGAGAGAGAGAGCCTAATTTAGACATGCCAACGAAAATATAAGAAGAGACAGACTGGCTGCAGAGCACGGAGGAGGGTTGAAATTACACTCAGGACAGAAAAACACTGCAGGTGAAGAAGATATGGAGAGGATGGGAGGCCGGATAGTGATGATGGAGGGTTACTGCCGAGAGAAGAGAGAGGGAGGCGGGTAGAGGGGGGAAAAGAGAGCCGAGGCGGTGCGTCTGCGCGTGGGCGTGACAGATGACTGCCCAGAGAGAGTGCGACTTTGCGGAGAACTCATCCATCGGTTCCTTCGGGGGAGTTTTGCTCATCTTAAACCACTTTGCCACACTCTCGACTCGCCAGACACGAACTTGATCGCAGATTAATAATGTTGTATAAATACTTCTCCGCCAAACGTGGCGATCAATCATGTGTTTTGTAAACTCAGCAGCTTGCAGGGTTGAGGGATTGGAGAGTTGGTGGTTGAGGGAAGCAACTGCTGATCACAGTGGAAAAAACTGGAGACAAAAAGTGCAGGTGGTGTTAATCTTGGGCATTTGCACTCTCAGGGAAATGAAATGGGCCTTAGAACGATGTTTCACTGAGGTCGGTAAAGATCGTATTTACAAAAACAAAAATCGGGGAGTGCCGATCCTTAAAGGAGCCTCAGTGGCGTCTAAAGCGTTTGAGCTCAATTAGCATGAGCTAATTAAAACATCAACAAAAGTTTAAGGTAAATGCTAAAGGTTGAATATGGAGAATGAGCAGAACAGCTCTATCTAGTGTCTCAAGATCGTAGTCGCAACGACAAAAAGAAGTCCAGCAGTGGGGTTGCCAGGTTGGTCAGACCCGGCCCAGTAGCTCCAGGAGACCGGAGTCTGTTTGAGCCTGTTTGAACCCGTCCCCTCCAGAAAATCACAGCATCAAAACAAGGATTAGAGGAGTTTGACTGACAGTTAGCGTTAGCCGTTAGCGTTAGCCGTTCCAGCTAAGTGCAGATGAAAGTGATGTTAGCATCCAGGAGCAGCGTAGCCATGTGGGCGTGCGTTTGAATGGCGTTCCTCTCCTTTCTCTCAGTCCATGGAGTGAATGCTCGGCCTATAGTGACTCTGGTTGTTGCCCGTCTCCGCTCACTCAGCTGCTGGGACAAAGAACGCCCCCTTCACTGAGGCTCCCAAGCAGCTGCACGATTGGCTAACTCCATTTCACCCAGTGCCAGCCCACAGTAGCTGCACCCAACAACAGACAACCCTGGCAACCAGCAACGCCCAACGCTATTGGCTGCTACCATGGAAACACAACGGGACAGGAAGTCATTGCCAAACCCGTCAAAATGCTTTTAAAATATAGCTTTTGATAAAGATTCTACACATTCAACCTTTAATATTTTACTGTTTGTTGGAGATAAAATGTGAAAAACCCTGAAAAGAGGTGCAGAGTTTTACGTGCAGGGCCAGAAATGAAGGAACTTGGTGAACAGCAGGTGTAACCTTTTTTTTGGGGGGGGGGCGGATAGTTTTAACAGCAGACTACGATGTTTCCAAACAGCGGATCAGGGAACAAGAAGTGATTGGGATCAAGGATCTTCACGGTTAGACGACTAGCTTTCCACAGCTGTAACAATGAAGCTGTGTCTAAGGGTGCACTCACACTGTCCCTCCACACCGGGCCAAAACCGTTTTTTCGGCTAAAGCCTAGTGCGTTTGACCAGTGTGAGTGCAACCGCTCCGTGCATAAATGCGGACAGCTGGCCGTCCACGGCCCGTTTGGGAGAGGTGGGCTTTAGTAAAGCACGTTTGCACGTGTACGAGCACGAGCGTGAGGCCTACGGCGGCTCTGAGGTCATTTCCTGTGCGCCTGTTGGGACGTAGAAAAAAGAAGGAGGGACCATGCGCGGACATTTCAAACAATGGCGGTGAAAGGTTCACGTTGGTGTGATGTGGAGGTGGAGTGTTTACTGCAGATTTGGTCGATGAAAAGATTCACAAACAGTCGACAAGACGCACAAAAACTCCGAGGTCTACGGAAAGATCTGGAAACAAAGCCACGCATCGCCATGACGTCATCAATGCGTGTGACGTGTTACGGCGTGATGACGTATAGGCAGCAAGAAGCATTCTCCGAGGCCCAGGTAGTGTGAGTACAAACGGGCCTGGAGGGGGGGACAAGGACCCTAAAGCACGGGGCACGGGGCACGGGACGGAGGCACAGTGGGAGGGCGCCCTTAAAGGATCGAGACTCTCGACTCCAAATCCTTATGGGTGAGTTTGAAAGGTCAAGAAATCAATTTAACTTCATTAATTTCAAGATGGAGGGATGAGAATTATGTCTTTTGGGCGCAACGGCAAGTTGGAGAATGTGCTTCGACACTGGACTTTCCCTTCACGCCTCGTGGTCGTACTTTCTTATCAAGGCTACGTAGGTTTCACTTTTCCTGAATGGCACTTTTAAAGCAGTCTCATTTAGGATTTTGACATAACATTGGACTCATAAAGACCCTTTTCACCTCATTTACAGACACTGGGTAGGTAACCTTACGCACTGATACCATCGCCCGTATGTAGTGATGCTGGAAGTCCACGGCGAGCAGCTCAGACTTCCCTTTGTGCTTCCCTGACTGCAGTTTGCAGGTTAAATTAAGTCTTTTGTGTGACCCAGAGCCTTTTCTCCAGGTTGTCTCGGCCCTGCCCGAGCTCTTCAAACACTGAAACCACACGCCCAGCGGCGTGGAAGCGAGGAAGCGTGCCCTCGGTTGAATAGTAACCATTGTCTGCTCAGATGATTGTGAGTCATTGTACTGGCAGCGCAAGCCGGGAGTCAAATGATGTGATGTAGCAGAGAGAGACCTCCTTTGTGGGCCGTATAAAGCTGCGGCAGGAGCGGCGGCCCTGGCAGATACCGACCGTGGGACGTTCAGGGGAGTTTTGCATGAATAGTGGAGTGATTCAGTCAGCGGCGGCGAGGTGATTAGCATTTTGAGTGGATGCTCGGCCCCATTCACAGGTTGAATCTGTGAGCAGCCAGCAGAGTCTCTCGGTGGTCTGAGGTTCGTTTGAGAGGAAAAGGTCACGTCTGCTCTTCATAGACCATTAGACGGATGTCACAGAGGGACAAATACCTCATTTTGGTGTCAACCACATACATGAAGAAGAATCTAGAGGTGTGGAGACGTCAGTTCATCAAAATCACCACGCTGGAAAATACAACTTTCATGTTGATTTTTACATTTTACACCATTTTTGTTCACTTGATGTTGTTTTATTACATTAGCTTCTTGGCTGGGTTCGAGTCCCTGAGTGGACCAGGTGCCAGTTCATCTCCTGGGCAGTGCCGAGGTGCTGTTGAGCAAAGGCACCGAACCCCCAACTGCTCGGGGCGCCCATCACTGGCAGCCCCCTCGCTCTGACATCTCTCCATTGCATGTATATAGGTCCTGTTTGTGTGTGTGTGTGTGTGCAAACAGTTCAATGTCATTTCCTGTGTCATTGAAAACAGCTTTGGCCAGTTCTTGTTTTTTGCAGTGAAAGCAGCATTTTTGGACGTTTCATTTCATTTATTCATTTATTTCAGGAAGCATTCATTACAACAGCATTTGCACAGAAAACAGCAACATTTAAATGTATTTTGTGCCTGAAAATGAGCGTGAAGAAGAACAGATCTCATGTATCCCCCCACCCCCGTTTCACATCAAGCGTCTTAAACAGAATGTGTGATGTCACTTCCTGGATTTATGCAAATAAATGTAAATAAACAAAAACACACACACGAAAAAACAACACCTTACATAATGTTTAGGCAGCTGATCCACTTATTATTATACTTTTATATTCGATCATAAAGGCGTTTAGCAAAGAAACATGATGATAAACAACAAACAAACAAAAAAGCAACACATATGAACGTGAGGACAACAAGTCCAAGATGGTGATGAAGACGATTATTGATTTCAGATCTCATCTCATCTTCAGCCTCTTATCTGGGGTCGGGTCTCGGGGGCAGCAGCTTTAGCAGGGGACCCCAAACTTCCCTTTCCCGGGCCACATTAACCAGCTCTAACTGGGGGATCCTGAGGCGTTCCCAGGCCAGTGTGGAGATCTAATCTCTCCACCTGGTCCTGGGTCTTCCCCGAGGCCTCCTCCCAGCTGGACGTGCCTGGAACACCTCCCTAGGGAGGCGCCCAGGGTTCATCCAGACCAGATGATCCTGAACCACCTCAACTGGCTCCTTTCAACACAAAGGAGCAGCGGCTCTACTCCGAGTTCCTCACGGATGCTGAACTTCTCCCCCTCTCTCTAAGGGAGACTCCAGACCCCCTCCTGCGGAAACACAGTTCACACGCTTGGACCTGGACCTGGTTCTTTGGGTCCTGACCCAGCTTTCATGACCACAGGTGAGGGTAGGAACCAGGACTGAGCAGTAGATCCAGAGCTTTGTCTTCCTCAGCTCTCTTTTCATCACAACGGTGCGGTAGAGCGACTGCAGCTCCGCCCCCGCTGCTCCGATTCTCCGGCCAAACTCACGCTCCATCGTCCCCTCACTCGTGAACAAGATCCAGGGGTCCTTGAACTCCTTCCGCTCTTTTCTTAATGAACAGAACAGATCGCCCGGTTGTTTTTTGGCAGTTTAACGCATCAACATGAAGACTTTACATTTCAAACAGCACATTGTGCCGTTCTCGAGCCTTTGCTTCTAATCAGCCTGATTTGTTGTGGTATTGAAGTCGTCTCCCCCATCGAGCGGACAGATGGTGACGGCCATACAAAAAAAGGCTCCAACTGAAGGAGTGAGCCAGGAATCTGCAGGTGTGTGTGTGTGTGCGTGTGCGTGTGTGTGTGTGTGTGAACAAATGAAAATTAGATATAATCAACAGGATGAAAGAGAAAGATTTAAAAAATGAAAATACTTCAACAATACGCACAGGTCATAAAATTACCAACATAACACAGACGGAGATGAATTCCCCTTAGAGAAAAATGGAACTTTAGGAACGGGTAAAGTCGATTGTGTTCTGCAGTCCTTGATATTAGTGCATGAAACCAAGTTACGTCTGATTTGCAACATTGAGTTAAAGCACCTCTACATCTGAGGCCGTGGCTCTCCGGGTCGGGAATGAGTCCTGACCCCAAGTGAAGGAGTTCAAGGACCTCAGGATCTTGTTCACGAGTGAGGGGACGATGGAGACACTGCCCCCGTGCCCCGTGCTTTAGGGTCCTTGTCCCCCCCTCCAGGCCCGTTTGTACTCACACTACCTGGGCCTCGGAGAATGCTTCTTGCTGCCTATACGTCATCACGCCGTAACACGTCACACGCATTGATGACGTCATGGCGATGCGTGGCTTTGTTTCCAAATCTTTCCGTAGACCTCGGAGTTTTTGTGCGTCTTGTCGACTGTTTTTGAATCTTTTCATCGACCAAATCTGCAGTAAACACTCCACCTCCGCATCACACCAACGTGAACCTTTCACCGCCATTGTTTGAAATGTCCGCGCATGGTCCCTCCTTCTTTTTTCTACGTCCCAACAGGCGCACAGGAAATGACCTCAGAACCGCCGTAGGCCTCGTGCTCGTACACGTGCGCACGCTCGTGCTCGTACACGTGCAAACGTGCTTTACTAAAGCCCACCTCTCCCAAACGGGCCGTGGACGGCAAGCGTACCGCTCCTAGACGTGGTGCGGTTGCACTCACACTGGTCAAAGGAACCAGACTTTACCCGTAAAACCTGTTTTGCCACGGTACGGATGAACAGTGTGAGTGCGATCTAAGGAGATAGAATAAAGGCACATGAGTTATATTCTCATTTTTAGCCACAGTATTTATTAATAGGCTTACATTTATACCCAAACAGGCTCTTTATCTTGGTTTATTGGGAGAAACTAAGCATCTATATGTAAAATCAGACATTCAGCCTCTCCCCCAGAGCCAGAGTGGAACAATCCATTGTTTCATAACCACGTTTTGCGACTCTCGGATGTGACTGCTAAATGGTTTTGTTAAATATGTTTACAGGGGGAACACAATAACTGCCTGCAACATAATAACCCCCAATGTGTTTTTCATCACTAGCTCCACTACAGAGTTGCAAAAAGCATTAAAATGCATGATACCACCATCACTATAAGGTGTGTATTCAATTAGCCAGCTGGAGCCGGATTTAAAACGCTATTTCATCCCAGCGTTGTCTCATTTGCCCCCGGCACGTCAGCTGTGGAAGCACTTTATTTCCACCCTTAATTAGAAGTTCTTGATCTGGGTGTCACATGCGAGGACCGAGAACAGATTCTAACTACTGCTCAGTGTAATTTAGTTTCCTCCTCTGCAGCATCTGAGCTCACATATCACTCATTCCTCTCCTCGTGTTTGAAGCAGCTTCGCCAGCTCTGAAGGAGAAACACGCCATGCTGGGAGGCTCTCCGCGGAGCACGCGCTTCAGTTTGAGAGACTACATCAAAACTGCAATATAGGGGATGTTGTTCCCTAAATACACGACTGCTGCAAATCATTTCTATGAGTGTGTTCTTCTTGGGTTCTTCCATTATCAAAGCACATGCAGGGATGTCAGATTCTACTGTAGTACGTACACTGACACGCTGCCGGTGCACTAAATGTATTCATTTCTAACCACAAAGGCCGCGCTTCATCAAAAATGCTCTTCTGAAGAAGCGCACCGCTCCAAGCATCACTCACTCACATCCTTTGTTCCTATCAACAGCTTCTCGTGTGTTCTCGATCACATTTGGATGCTTTTAGAACTCGATTGTTGTTCTTGTACTTTACTCTTAATGAGAAAGATGAATGACTGTTTCTATAATATCTAAATTAACGTATGTTTCCCTTCTGTTTCAGAGGCCAGAGATCCAAAATGGGAGGCAAGCTCAGCAAAAAGAAGAAGGGATACAACGTGAACGATGACAAGGCCAAAGACAAGGACGCCAAAGCAGAGGGGGCCTCTGCTGAGGAGAGTGAAGCGCCGAAAGACAACAAAGACGAGGCCCCGGCCGCCACCGAAACTAAGGAGGTAGCGAATGACACGGCGGCCAAGGAAGCGCCGGCGGCAGCAGACGCCGCAGCGCCTAAAGAAGAGGAAAAGAACGCAACTCCAGCCGCGAAGGAGCCCGAGAAAAACGCTGCCAACGCTGAGCCGAAAACCGAGGCTCCCAAGAGTGCAGAGCCCGCCAAGGCTGAGGAGAAGCCAGCTGCCCCCGCCCCCGCCCCCGCCCCGGCCAAAGAATCGGCCCCCACCGCCAAGGAGCCCGAGGTTAAAGCTGCGGCACCTGCCCCCGCGGCTGAGAGTAAAGATGAGGCCGACGCCAAAAAGACTGAGGCCCCCGCAGCACCAGCAGCCAAAACCGAGGCGGCCCCAGCTGCCTCCCCTGACCCCAAGCCCACAGAGGCGGCGACGGCGGCGGCGGCAGCTGCTCCAGCACCGGCAAAGGAGGCCTCTGCGGCCCCTAGTTCAACACCAGCCGCTGAGCCTCCCGCCAAGGAGGCGAACGCCACAGAGGCACCAAGCAAGGATCAAACCGTAGCAGTTCAAGATTAATGGACAGCTTCTTTTCGGAAATTAAAAAAAAAAGTACCTAACTCAACGACGATGAAGATTAAAAAAGTGAAATTAACTAGCCCGCCCATATTCTGATGATAATAATAATAATAATAATTGTAATGATGATGATTTGTTGATTAAGGAGGACCGGAGCAACCACCTGGAGAGGTTTTCCGCCACCACACACAGACGATTATTGCTATTATTATTGTTGTATTTTACTCTATTTTTTTCTGCTGTAGTATTTGAACTTTGATACGAGTCTGTGTCGGATGTACACCGCGCCATTCCACCTCCATCATCCTCCCTCCATCATCGGTCAACGCGTTCAGCCTGACTCCCCTCTCAGCTCTCCGTAGGCCTGCGTTCGAACACTCACCTGCACCCTCGCCGCTCTGTGGCTTTCACAATAACGAAAATTGGGGGGAATAAGACGGAGGGAAGACGGGGGTTTGAGAAATCACGTTACCAGCTGGACCTCCATTGAATCAGTCCTTCAGCTCTCCTCCTTCCACTCATCGGTCTGTGCGGAGGATCACGCTCTCGGCTTCGGCCCGGTGCCTCTAATTCGTCTTTGCGTTGAATTGTGGCAGCGTCCTTTCTTAACCCATCCCCCCACCCCGGCGTTTTAGCATTGCTGGATTGTGTTTTAGCCGTTTATCCTCTTGGGGTTACACGCCACGTTCTCTGCACGGTAAAGACTGCTAAGAACATTTCAGAGGGAGTTTAAACCGAGGACGCTCAGGCTTTTAAAGACATTTTCGGAGGTTGAACGAGGCCCGGCTTTGCAGAGCGAAACATATTCTTAGACGTAAAAAAAAACTGTCGTAGGAACTTTACAGATAAACTTCTAGATTTTTTACTGAAACCCTTAGGTATATTGTAAGTGAACTAAGAGGTTTTTTAACATTTGTAATACGCTGATAAAATCTGCAAAGCCCCGCTGAGAAGATCACCGTGGTGTTCTTAGAAAGTCTGAGAGGAGGCGCCGATCCTCCGTCCAAAGCTGACGACAAATTCCAACAGATTATAAAAGATTTTGTTGTGTTTGAGAGACGTATCGACTGCTGACGGACCTGGGGACGGGCTTCACGATCACAGCCTAGAGTTGATTTGATCTCGCTTAGAAAACCAAGTTGGTGACTTGTACTGCATCATCAGGGCTTCGTCTGCTAGACCTCAAATCCTTCACTTACTTAAGGACTTACTAAGGGCGCTCTCACACTGTCCAAACAGGTTTTACGGTTATAGTCTAGTTGGTTTGACCAGTGTGAGTGCAACTGTACCGCGTCTAACTGGGGCCAGCTTGCCGTCCACGGCCCGTTTGGGAGAGGTTGGCTTTAGTAAAGCACGTTTGCTTGTGAACGAGCACGAGCGTGTGCACGTGTGCGTGTACGAGGCCTACGGCGGTTCTGAGGTCATTTCCTGTGCGCCTGTTGGGACGTAGAAAAAAGAAGGAGGGACCATGCGCGGACATTTAAAACAATGGCGGTGAAAGGTTCACGTTGGTGTGATGCGGAGGTGGAGTGTTTACTGCAGATTTGGTCGATGAAAAGATTCAAAAACAGTCGACAAGACGCACAAAAACTCCGAGGTCTACGGAAAGATCTGGAAACAAAGCCACGCATCGCCATGACGTCATCAATGCGTGTGACGTGTTACGGCGTGATGACGTATAGGCAGCAAGAAGCATTCTCTGAGGCCCAGGTAGTGTGAGTACAAACGGGCCTGGAGGGGGGGACAAGGACCCTAAAGCACGGGGCACGGGACGGAGGCACAGTGGGAGGGCGCCCTGAGATATACTTTAAGTAAAAGTCCTACTTCCTATGTTCTACTTAAGACTAAGAAAGTCACAAAATTGGGATTTTTTTGCCACTTTTTTGAGGATTTGTGAAATAAAAAGACAAATAAATGCGACTAAACTATTTTAAATTAACACTCCTCAACCGTAAGATCAATTTAAACCCTGTATAAAATGAATTTAACAGTAACATGGTCGTCCCGTGGAGCAAACCTCACTGGTTGGATCTCTCGGTCAGCGCTCCGATCCCACCGACAACAGGAGGGGGGGGGGGGGGGGGGGGGGGGGGGTTTCAGAGTCATCAGCAGACCTACTCCATCCACCATCATCACGGGGCGGACAGCCTTGCACATAGAAAGGGAGCTTCTGATTCTGGGGGTGCCTCCCCAACGCATCTTCCTTTACTTTTCAGAAATATATATGACGCATGTGCACGTACGGTATCTGCATCGGTGGAAGAAAGGTCACTTTTACTCAAGTACTAATTCAAGCACACAGTAGACGTTACTGTGGAGAAACACTCCAGAGCGATCGCTTCACCATCAGCGTCGTATTTACTTGTATCCGAGGTGAAAGTACTGATAGATGATGATGACTTGCCTTTAGCAGACATTAATAATTAACGTGCATTTCTCCTGGTTTAACGGCGTTAGCCAGCAGATGGTGGCAGCACCGGCAAGCAAACACCAATCTAAGAGTTAACCTCTCACAAAGCTAACATTAGTAGCAAGCTAACATAAGTAACAAGCTAACATAAGTAACAAGCTAACATTAGTAGCGAGCTAACGTTAGTAACAAGCTAACATTAGTAACAAGCTAACGTTACAGAGACTGCAGACAGACATTGCATTCGACAATTCTTTTGTTTTGGCTGTGCCTGAAGTTATTAAAGCCAAACAATATGACGAACTGGCGACACTGTGATGTGGCGGTCAGCACTGTTGCCTCAGAGCAAGAGGGTTCCTGGTTCGAATCCTGGCTGGGGATGGAGAGAGTGCAGTTTGCATGTTGCCCCCGTGTCTGCGTGGGTTTTCTCCGGGTTCTCCGGTTTCCTCCCACAGTCCAAAGACGTGCAGGTGTTCGGTTCATTGATGACTCTAAATCGCCCGTAGGTGTGAATGGTTGTCTGTCTCTGTTCGTCTCTATGTGTCCTGTGATAGACTGGCGTCCTGTCCAGGGTGGACCCCGCCTCACGCCCGATGTCAGCTAGGATCGGCTCCGGCCCCCCCACGACCCACGAATGAATGAATGATCTCGTGATTAATGGGAAATCTTAATTTGCAGAGTAGAAAATCAGATAAATACATTGAAGTCAACAAAATCGTTGATCCCAGAATCCTTAAATTCATCTCAGTGCTTGAGTAAATGTACCTTAACATCTTGCACCCTTGCATAGAAGTAGGTATACATGCATATATATATATATATATATTTATTCATCTCAGCCATCCATTTGCCAACTTTTCAGTTTCATCCAACTGATACGCAGCGTCTCCCTCCCGGCACTTGTCAAACCGTAGCAGAAACAAACACCGGAGGAGCGCGGCGCGTCGCTTGGTTTCAGTTTCTCTTCCTTCTCTTGACTCAGTAAATTGCATGTCCGTGGTCGGGTGAACCTGTAGTCCTGTCTTTATGGTCAAGTGGAAAAAAAATAAATTGATTTCTCAGTCTGCATCCATGGCAACTACAGTTGATATTTTCATCCCATGTCTCACCACCACCGCTATCTCCACACCACACGTTCATTCAAAGACAAAACAAAAAGATGATGTGACAAAATTTGATGCATTCAAAATTCTATGTACTTGTATAAATGGTGCAACAGTAATAAAATGTAAGAAATTGACTGAAACTCCAGGATTTTGTTTCTTTTTCTTCTTTCATGCACTCACAAGTTACAAAGACAAGTCTCATTTAGGGTTAGGGGTCATTCAATGTGCTTTTAAACCCTCCTGTTGCCCTCAAATTTCACTAACACCATTTATTCTTGGGGTCAATTTGACCGTTAAACATCCTGAAAATGATCATAATCAATGTGTGACTCAAGTGAAGTCGGGTACTTTATGTTTTTATTTAACAGATTGAAAAATATCACTGATGTTAAACTGCATGGAGGGATTTCTGTGTGTGTTTTAAAGTAAGTCTGTTATTTTAAGTGCTATTTTGTGTTATTTGTAACATCTGGAATGAAAGTAACGTCCGTTATCAAGGACAGCAGCATGAATTTGACCTCATATAATATTTGAATTGTAAAATAAACAATAATAATAATGATTAAATCATCCAGATGATCAAACTGACCCAAAGGAACACCGATGCCACAAGTACATGTACGATAAGAACAATAAAAAATATATATAATCATGAGAATTTTAGGTTTTTTATGAGTCGTCCCCATAAAATGAGGAAAAGTCATAAATATAAAGCAAAAAAACAAAAAAGTCATTATTTAGAGATTTTAAAGATTAAACGGGGTCAAATTGACCCTTAGAAGAACAGGAGGGTTAATGTCAAGAAATCTAAGAAAAGACCTAAACAAGGACCAGGACCAGGATCAGGCTGGGACTGGACCAGGACCAGGACCAGAACCAGGCTGGGACTGGACCAGGACCAGGACCAGGCTGGGACTGGTCCAACTAACTGGTGTGAGATCCAGGTATTTAACCTCTCACAAGGCCGATGATGTCACTGGAACCCTTTGTGCTCTGAGTGCCAACGAGCGTCGTTAGAGTGACAGTCGTTGGTGGGAAGTTGGTTTCGGCTTCGTTAGTGCTCTATTGACGAAGCCGAAACCAACTTCCCACACATCATCGGCACAAGAGGATGAAGATGAATGAATGAATGAACTCTTCTAAACTCTAAATAGATCAGATTCTGACAATGAGAGGAGGTTTTGACTAATATCCGTCCTGATCTCTGAGCTTTCGCCAAGCGACCGGACCAATGAGCGTTGGTTTTGAGGCGGATTTAAGTGGCGCAACGAGAAGTGACTGTCCAGCGTAAACAACATGGAGGCTTCCACTGCCTCGACGCTGTTAGTACGTCACCTAATTGGCCGATTTGGCCCGAATGTTGGTGTTAGACAGATGGTTTATCCAATCAGCAACCAGGATTTTCGCCCCTTCCCAAACGATCTCCGACGTTTTACGTCCACAACAGTAGTGGCCATAGACTCTATCGTAGCAAAAGGAAAAGGAGTCTATGACGTAAGCATGTTTAACTGACTTGGTTGTGATGTAAACACACACCTTGACAATGGTGTTCGTCTCACCATGTTCAGTATCAGCCAATTGCTGACCATTTAAAAAGAAGAATATATAAAATAAAGACTAAATAAATATGACACTGTTTCTAAATCACCCATAGCAGGGATGTCAAAGTCAAATACATCAGAGGGCCAAAAAACCAAGTTGACATTGTGAAAGTTGACATCTGCCCTGAATGCTGATGAATAATGAAGCCGAGGCGTGTATGTGTGTGTGTGTGTCAGAACCACAGGGTTGTTAGAGTTGACCGGGTTCATACAGATAACACGCAGAGCACCCCACAAACAACCTGCCTCTGAGGTCGTGGCGCTTATTTCACTCCTCGTTATCACATAAAAATAAAAACACCGTCGGGGACACTGGAGAGAGGACGAGTACGAGGGAACAAAGCCTTGCCACGGGTGATGATTGATGTCTTTATCTCTTCCTCTTTCTCGTCGCCCTCCCTCTCTCGCGGGGAGGGAGGGGCGGTAAATCAAGGACTTAATCTCTCTGCTGTGATTTACGCCCGTTCAGACGCCGTTTCTTACCCGGTAATACCTTCCCCGCGCCTTTACTCAGGCCACAACAGGACGAGATAAGATGTGGCGCTCTACAGAGAAAAAAGGAACTGGATGGGATGTATCCCTGGAACCCGACACACGGCCTGATAATGTACAACTCCAGATAAAGAGGCCAGACTAAACATGCTGTGTCACATGAAGAAAGCAGCGGCAGGCTCCGCAGACGTGCATAGAGCCACTCAGGAGCATCCTTATCTCTAGAAGTATCCTGGGTAGTTGGACTGAAGACTGAAGTGTGATCATTCATGGCTGATTTACTCAACTAAATTACAACGTCTCGCACCATTTAAGCTTTGGCTCGAGTATTAAGATCATTAATAAAATGTCAGGTTAGGAGGGAAATCTACCGGACTGAGTCAGGGACGAAGTTGTACGAGGCCCCCCCACCTGAGTCTACAGAAGAGCAAGACACCCAAACTCAAAGAATCATTCATTCATTCATCTTCAGCCTCTTGTCCCTGTCGGGGTCGTGGGGGGCTGGAGCTGATCCCAGCTGACATCGGGCGTGAGGCGGGGTCCACCCTGGACAGGACGCCAGTCTATCACAGGACACATAGAGACGAACAGAGACAGACAACCATTCACACCTACGGGTGATTTAGAGTCATCAATGAACCGAACACCTGCACGTCTTTGGACTGTGGGAGGAAACCGGAGAACCCGGAGAAAACCCACACAGACACGGGGACAACATGCTAACCAACACATCTCTCCAATGGTCTTTGTCTTTTGCAGCACTTGCATACATCAAATTAGCCATCAAGACAATTTCTGTTCATTTAAAAACCAGTAACGGAGAAATCTGAGGGATTTCCCTAACAGCCGGACGTGGCTAACAGTGATTAGCTCGGGGCAGCACGGTGAAGGCATTTAAAGGTCTTTTTTAACCACTAATGCTGCTGAAAATAACAGCAAACCTCTGCAGCAGCATGAGAAGAGTCCCTACACACACAAAAAAGCACCAATGGGCTCCTTCCTTTGGGATTGACTTTGGTAATCCACTAGAATGGACTTTACTACGAGAGGAGCTGGTACAGGGGCCAGTAGGTAAGTCTTTAAAACACTCTTTTGATAAACCAGAGGTCAAGGTGCGGCGAGAAGCTGCCATTTGCTCTTTATTTTTCTCTCTCTGTCGATCACTTGGCTCTCCTTTTTCCGTTCTCTCCGATGTGACTGTCCTTTGAAGCCTGTGTGAGGGATCGTGCGAGCACAGCTTTCAAAGGCTGCGTGCCATTTAGCTTCTGACTGTGAGCAGGTCCTTACCCAGACTCCATCTCTCTCTCTCTCTCTCTGTTTTCAAAGCCAGGCGTTGTGGGGGAAGATCAGAGAAGGAGAGAGAGAGAGATCAGTCAGATCTTCCTGACGTGTGGATCCTCTCGATCGAGGCGCCTTTAGGCCGAATGTGCAGAATCGCCGGCATTGGTGCTCTGCGGCTGTCAGGGAGGATCTGTTGGGATGTTTGTCACCAGATATCAGACATGTTTCAGGCTCAGGGGACAAAGGAAAAGGATCTAATGTAACACTGTAGAAATGAGAAGTGAGTTGTTGTAGCCTGCGCTGTGTTACAGGTACGACATGTAAAAGGACCAAATCCAAGGCTTTTCTCTATTTTAAAGAGCGATTACCGTATTTTCCGCACTATAAGTTGCACTTAAAAACCTTCAAATGTCTCCAAAGCCGACAGTGCTCCTTATAATCCGGTGCTCCTTATATATGGACCAATATTGAGCCACAACAGGTCTCCAACTACGGTGAGCAGCCGCCGACTCTATTTTTCCCCGTAGAAGAAGTAACGCGCGGTGCATGTTGAGATATACGACTGCGTGAAGCGTGCCGTTTCATTTCCATGTGTGTGTTTGTGTAAAGAGCCCAAAATGGCTCCTGTTAAGAGACACGCTTACGACGCAGAGTTTACACTCAAGGCCATTAGTCACGCAGGAGAACACGGGAATAGAGCAGCAGCCAGAGAGTTGAACATGAACCAATCAATGGGGCCGAAGTGGAGGAAGCAACAAGACGACCTCCCCTGACTGTTGTGTTTACATTCCCTTTAGCGCATCGACCAAATCTGCAGTAAACACTCCACCTCCGCATCACACCAACGTGAACCTTTCGCCGCCATTGTTTGAAATGTCCGCGCATGGTCCCTCCTTCTTTTTTCTACGTCCCAACAGGCGCACAGGAAATGACCTCAGAACAGCCGTAGGCCTCGTGCTCGTACACGTGCGCACGCTCGTGCTCGTACATGTGCAAACGTGCTTTACTAAAGCCCACCTCTCCCAAACGGGCCTCGGACGGCAAGCGTGCCGCTCCTAGACGTGGTACGGTTGCACTCACACTGGTCGAACGCACTAGGCTTTACCCGTAAAACCTGTTTGGGCACGGTACGGAGGCACAGTGGGACTGCTGACTTCACATATATCCTGTTTTGTATCTTGTTTTACACCAATAGAATATAATGAACACATGCATCACTTAAGACTCCGATAACAGAAAGCATCTTTATGCCAAATATGATAAATTTACAGGGATGTGTCTTCGTGGACGTGCGGAGAAAGATGGCGCTCGCTGCTGTGCATTACACTTTATTACACAGTAGAAGTGAAAACAGTGTGTTGCACTATTCTTTCGCCGCTCCTTGGAGCGAGGGGAGCATGTGGGCCTTCCTGAAATATTCAGCGTTTCCCATGATCTCCCTCATGTTTCCCCGGCCGCTCTCGTTCTTGCGTAATCTTACATAATGTTGTTGAATATTTAAAGCGAGTTTAGCTCCAGTGCTTGTTGAAGGAACGGGACGACGGTCGGATTCACTCGAGAGGAAAACAACACAACAAGGAGACGACGGTCGGGGATGATTAAAGGATGTATCCCTCCCGTCTTTGAGGATGCACACACACACCAGAACAAATACTCACGCAAAGCCGCCCGGTGTAATTGAAATGTTTATTCTGTAAAAGTCGATGCTGTGACAGGTGTCAACTCCACCCTCACACAGCTTCACATGCACGCTGTCGACCCAGGATGATCATCTATCCCAGCACCTGACGTGGAAAGAAGGATTCATTTCTTATCGTGCAGCGTTTTTGCACCAATTCCTGTCGTTTCCTACATTTCCCAGAATCCCCTTTGACAGCCTCCAGTCAACTGTGGACAAAAATCTGAATATTTCAGGGTTTTTTTTGACATTTGGATGAAAATAAGCTTCTTAAATGTGTTAAAATATGACGGCTTGGGTTTTTGGACATCACGATTATAAAATAATTCTGATATTTTATGTATTAATGAATCAATTAATAATCAATATGATCATTTACAGCCCTTAAACTACAGTCTGTCTTACAGCAGTGCTGCATTTCTAATTTAAGGTAAGGTAAGGTAACGTTTATTGTACCCAAGGGCAGATTTGGTTGCAGGTAAAAGCCCTTTGTGCTCCAAGTGCCAATCCAATTTACAATGCTGCCCTTTCATCCCTTCAATCTAACCTCAAAGAACAACTGCTCACAAACGGCCTCCTGTGACTCCAACAACTGTCGTTCAGACTCAATAGAGCACTAACCAAGTCCAGACCTACTTCCACCAACCACTGGACCAGAACCAGGACCAGGACCAGGACCAGGCTGGGACTGGACCAGCACTGACGAAGTCCAAACCAACTTCCCACCAACGACTGTCACTCTAACAACGGTCGTTGGCACTTGGAGCACAAAGGGTTCCAGTGACATCATCGGCCTTGTGAGAGGTTGAATACCTGGATCTCCACACCAGTTAGTTGGACCAGTCCCAGCCTGGTCCTGGTCCTGGTCCTGGTCCAGCCCCAGCCTGGTCCTTGTCCTGGTCCAGTCCCAGCCTGGTCCTTGTCCTGGTCCAGTCCCAGCCTGGTCCAGTCCTGGCCTGGTCCTGGTCCTGGTCCAGTCCCAGCCTGGTCCTGGTCCTGGTCCTGGTCCTGGTCCAGTCCCAGCCTGGTCAGATGCGTACATGAACTGATGAAACCTCTTGGATGAGAGGTGAAACGTAACCAAGTCCAGTTGCTTTGGACTGAAACTGCTTTGAGGACATGTCCTCTTAATATTTAAGGGATAAAACGAACACTAAATATAATAAAAACCTCTTTTATTTCTTAACTAAAGGCTGTAATAAAAGACTAATGACCCGTGCCTTATGAGGACCTGGAGTTTAACGACTCTGACTTATGTCGCAGGAATAACTTGCTGCATTATTTGTCAAATTGATGTTTTTATATTATTAAGGTTTTAAATGCTGCCCGTTTAAAGAGCTCTAACATTTTAGAGCCTCCGTTAAAGAACGTGTTATTCATTCTTTCAGTAATCCGTGAAACTAAACCGTCACTTTTCGGATATGACATTTAGGGCGCACTCACACTGTCCCTCCGCACCGCGCCAAAACAGGTTTTTCAGGTAAAGCCTAGTGCGTTTGACCAGTGTGAGTGCAACAGCTCCACGCATAACTGCAGCCAGCTGGTCGTCCACGGCCCGTCTGAGAGAGGTGGGCTTTAGTAAAGCACGTTTGCACATGTACGAGCACGAGCGTGAGCACGTGTACGAGCACGAGGCCTACGGCGGTTCTGAGGTCATTTCCTGTGCGCCTGTTGGGACGTAGAAAAAAGAAGGAGGGACCATGCGCGGACATTTCAAACAATGGCGGTGAAAGGTTCACGTTGGTGTGATGCGGAGGTGGAGTGTTTACTGCAGATTTGGTCGATGAAAAGATTCAAAATCAGTCGACAAGACGCACAAAAACTCAGAGGTCTACGGAAAGATCTGGAAACAAAGCCACGCATCGCCATGACGTCATCAATGCGTGTGACGTGTTACGGCGTGATGACGTATAGGCAGCAAGAAGCATTCTCCGAGGCCCAGGTAGTGTGAGTACAAACGGGCCTGGAGGGGGGGACAAGGACCCTAAAGCACAGGGCACGGGACAGAGGCACAGTGGGAGTGCGCCCTTAAACACAACCTGTAATCTCGTCTTAACGTGAAAACGTGGGAAAGAATGAGGTGTTTTGGTCGGCAGCCTGCAACATAACGCACTTAAACACACAACAACGGGAGGATGGTAACAGTCGTGGTAATTACAGAATTAATGATCGCTCCCGAGAGCTTCACTGTGAGGAGGCGTCACCGTTAACAACCCACGACAGAAGCGGCCGACGCCACCTCCGCTGAAACAAAAGGGGGGCTGGAAATAACTCCAGATACCTGCTCCTTTCATGTCCCACACATGAAACAACCCCATTGAGAAATCAGTCGAAAACTCTGTGAGGAGCCAGAGCGTCGGCCCACCGCCTCGCCGAGCCGCCTCATTGGCTCCGGAGCTTCCTGCATCGTCACCATTGGCTGCGGGGGCGGCCACGGTGCCGTCTCTCGCCTAGCAACAGGCACGAGTGCAGCCACTGCAGAGCACACACACACACACACACACTCCTGCCTCATGCCGGGGAGCAGCTTATGGATGGAGCATGTGGAGACACAAAGAGAGAGAGAGAGGCAGGAACATAGGACGGCATATGTACATGAGCACGCAAACACATCATCACAGCATGAAGATGCACGTGCACACACACACACACACACACACACATACAGTAAGTACATCTTGTACCGTCTTGCTGAACCTTACATAAGCAGGCTAATATTGGCAGCTCCAGCACGGAAGAGCAGCTGGGCTGGAAATCAAACACACAACACTTTACCCACTGTTCTTCTATCATGTATCTGCTCGTGTAAGCGTAAGAATAATTCATTTGTATGTGTTTATAACACGGCAGACTCAGAGCACTTGGTTCAGGTAAAGGGAAGGGTCCTGGTTATTGACTGGATTCACTTTGAAGCACCTGGAGCTGGAGGCGTGCCGTGCTGTCGGTGTGATGGACCAAAAGTCCCCAAAATATATATATATTATGATCTTTTCCCTCATCCTACCCAAGTGTTTTTGTGCCAAACCAAACCTTAAACACAGCGAGTCAATCAGAAATTAAATGGTTATCAGACACTGATTATGTTTCTATATTACACAGTTCTTCTGCCAAATTCGGCACCATGTTTGACATGAGTTTAACACAGTTATAAAGATGTGTAAACTGCTTTATTCTGTTCACATGCAGCTTAAACCAATACTGTATAATATCATATCATGTTTGCCAAATGAGTACGCGTCTCTTAACAAGTCATACCAAATCTTAAATTATCTTTTAGAAGGAGAAGTATGTTTACTGTTAAATTCAACAATATATTAAAGGTTGAATATGGAGAATGAGCAGAACACCGCCATCTAGTGTCTCAAGATCGTCGTCGCAACAACAAAAAATAAGTCCAGCAGTGGGGTTGCCAGGTTGGTCAGACCCGGCCCAGTAGCTCCAGGAGACCGGAGTCTGTTTGAGCCTGTTTGAACCCGTCCCCTCCAGAAAATCACAGCATCAAAACAAGGATTAGAGGAGTTTGACTGACAGTTAGCGTTAGCCGTTATTGTTAGCCGTTCCAGCTAAGTGCAGATGAAAGTGATGTTAGCATCAAGGAGCAGCGTAGCCATGTGGGCGTGCGTTTGAATGGCGTTCCTCTCCTTTCTCTCAGTCCATGGAGTGAATGCTCGGCCTATAGTGACTCTGGTTGTTGCCCGTCTCCGCTCACTCAGCTGCTGGGACAAAGAACGCCCCCTTCACTGAGGCTCCCAAGCAGCTGCAGGATTGGCTAACTCCATCTCACCCAGTGCCAGACTACAGTAGCTGCACCCAACAACAGACAACCCTGGCAACCAGCAACGCCCAACGCTATTGGCTGCTACCATGGAAACACAACGGGACAGGAAGAAATTGTCAAATTTTGACAATTGACATGTTTGTCACGTCAAAGAGTCTCAATGTAAATCTGGACTTTACAACAGATCTCACGTTCCCATGAAGGGCAGAACAAAAGGCCGTCCATCACTAAGGATCTGAGGAACTCGGATCCCTGCAGGTGAAGCACCACTTTCACGTCCACGTGTACATTTTCTGAAACGCCTCAAGATGAAGAGGGAAGCGATCTTATAGCCGTTCACCAAATGGCACCAAAGAACACGCTGTAACAGTCTGACAGTCCCTTTGAGCTGTCGTCTCTTTCAGAGCCAATGAACCCGTTGTCCTCTCACTGTTTTCCAAATTTAGATTTCACAAGTTTGGCAGACGATTACGAAGAATGACAGGTCTGAAAGAGCCCGAGCTGTGATGTGCAGGCTCGGAGGAGAAGAGGGAGAGGGGTGCAATTCAACGGTCTCATTCCAAGGTAAGAAAAATGCTCTAAGGGCGCACTCACACTGTCCTTCTGCCCCGCGCCAAAACGTTTTTTTAGCTAAAGCCTAGTGTGTTTGACCAGTGTGAGTGCAACCGCTCCACGCATAACTGCGGCCAGCTGGCCATCCACGGCCCGTCTGAGAGAGGTGGGCTTTTGTAGAGGGTGTTTGCACATGTACGAGCACGAGCGTGCGCACGTGTACGAGCACGAGGCCTACGGCGGCTCTGAGGTCATTTCCTGTGCGCCTGTTGGGACGTAGAAAAAAGAAGGAGGGACCATGCGCGGACATTTAAAACAATGGCGGCGAAAGGTTCACGTTGGTGTGATGCGGAGCTGGAGTGTTTACTGCAGATTTGGTCGATGAAAAGATTCAAAAACAGTCGACAAGACGCACAAAAACGCCGAGGTCTACGGAAAGATCTGGAAACAAAGCCACGCATCGCCATGACGTCATCAATGCGTGTGACGTGTTACGGCGTGATGACGTATAGGCAGCAAGAAGCATTCTCCGAGGCCCAGGTAGTGTGAGTATGAACGGGCCTGGAGGGGGGGACAAGGACCCTAAAGCACGGGGCACGGTGTGGAAGGATGTGTGAGTGCGCCCTAAAACAGTCATTGTCCTCGACGCCACCGTGTAACTTCTGCACATCTTATGAGGCTTTTTAATGTTTGAGTGCAGCAGAAATGGTCACAGCTCCGTATTCAGACTTTCTCCACTGAATAATTAACATCACGTCTTTTGCCAAGTACAATAAATGTGCAGGGATGTGTCTGCCTGGTGGCCCTGCTGCAGACGGGTCAATAAAACAAAAGGCTAATGCAGCGCTGATACGTGCAGTACGACAAGAAGGAATCCAATACAAATCACTGTATTTGGCTGCATATATAAATATAAATATATATGCTGCTGCTGCTCTGCACTGTACCTGCGAACAAAACAACCGCAGTCCAAATGATGTTCCCTGCACTCCTCAGGCTGATGCTAAGTGACGGAAATAATGCTATTTCTGCAGCCGGTATTGAATCTCATTCATCAACGCCATTTGCACTCGGATGCTCTTCCTCGAGGGAGGTGCGAGAACTGCAGCGTGTTCAGAAAGTCTTCACCTCTTTAACAGTTCAGCCGACTCATTCTCTCCGTGCTAAATGCCCCCACGTACACCAGCAGGATCCAGCTCAGCAGACTGCATCACATCCAACTTCTGCTCCACGTTCTTTAGCAGATTTAAAGAGGAGCTCCGCGTCGTTATGTACACTACGTAACACTGTGCTTTAGTTGTACCAGAGTCTTAGATTGGTATAAGATGTAAAACAATGATTTTAAACAGCTCAAATTCTCTCATCCGTCACTAACTGTGAAGCAATAGGCTAAACTCCAAAGTCTGTGTTGCATGTGAGCTGTTGCACTGGCTGGCCGTATGTTTGCGTACCTGCTGGTAGCATTAGCGAGCCTGAGGAAATTTAGTGGAAAAACAACGTTGTACATTTACGACAAGATGGCTGATGGACAGCATTGTTTGCCCTTACAAACAGCAGGGTAAGGCTGTGTACTGACACACTGCAGCTAAACACTTATCCATCGGGCCCCCAAGAATCAAAACTTATGTGTATTTAACGTACAACGGCTAATCATCCTACAAACTAACTTCCCACCAACGACTGTCACTCTAACGAAGGCCGTTGGCACTTGGAGCACAAAGGGTTCCAGTGACATCATCGGCCTTGTTAGAGGTTAAATACCTGGATCTCCACACCAGTTAGTTGGACCAGTCCCAGCCTGGTCCTGGTCCAGTCACAGTCTTGTCCTGGTCCTGGTCCTGGTCCTGGTCCTGGTCAGATGTGTACATGAACTGATGAAGCCTCTTGGATGAGAGGTGAAACGTCTTCCTAGACAAATAACCAAGTCCAGTTGCTTTGGACTGAAACTGCTTTGAGGAGAACGACGACCTGGACCCATGAGAACATTCACAGACCCATTCTTGACCTTTAAACTACATTTTCAACAATTATTTAACCAGGAAAAAGCAGAGTTTTGGAAATATTCTGAACATATTTCCATAATTTAACTGTTATATATGAAAAAAGTTTCAAAATAAGACATTCATTGAAGGTGCGCCTTATAATCTGGTGCTCCTTATATATGGACCAATATTGAGCCACAACAGGTCTCCAACTACGGTGAGCAGCCGCCGACTCTATTTCCCCCCGTAGAAGAAGTAACGCGCGGTGCATGTTGAGATATACGACTGCGTGAAGCGTGCCGTTTCATTTCCATGTGTGTGTTTGTGTAAAGAGCCCAAAATGGCTCCTGAGAGACACGCTTACGACGCAGAGTTTACACTCAAGGCCATTAGTCACGCAGCAGAACACGGGAATAGAGCAGCAGCCAGAGAGTTGAACATGAACCAATCAATGGTGCCGAAGTGGAGGAAGCAACAAGACGCACAGCTGCAGCTGTACTAGCAATACTGTCCAGCTGCAGATCCGGACACAAGCCCCTCACTTGACACAAGCCCCTCACTTGACACAAGCCCCTTGCTTGACGGAAGTGGCGCAAACGTTTTTTTTTCAAGGGAGGGGCTTGTGCTCCAGGTTTGCAGCTGGATGCTACTCGTGCTAGCATAAACGTCTTCCTAGACCAGGGGTCTGCAACCCGCGGTTCTTGGGCATCTATGGCCCAGCGCCTTTCACTGCAGGTGGCTAATCTTGAGTTTCAGACACGTGCTTTACGCCAACCATGGAAAAATCCCCCCTAAAAAACCCATCGGAGGAAATACTGTCGTGGACCTTAATTTGCTTTCACATGATGGTGGCTTACCTGTAGGCTTCAAACAACCAGAATTTTAGGACAGGTAACAATAGGAATAAAATGTCAACAGTTGTCTTTATTGTCGTTCCATAATTTCATAATTATCATATAACTATATATAATAATATTGTCAAATCTGTTTTGCGGCTCCAGGCAAATTTAATCTGGTGTCAGAGGGGGCAAAATGGCTCTTTTGATAGTAAAGGTTGCAGACCCCTGTCCTAGACAAATAACCAAGTCCAGTTGCTTTGGACTGAAGCTGCTTTGAGGATGGTCACATATTAAACTCTAACTTCATCTGTTCGTGGAGAGTTTGCACTCGGCACAGTCAGAAAACCTCAAATATCCAGTCAGAGATAAAAAAAAAAACAACATTTCACATATTTTCACTCAGCAAGTTCAACAAGTGCTTCTGCAGCTTGAGCATTTTATCACATTGCGGGACGACTTCAACACAACAGCAGAGCGGCTGTGACACGTTCACTCCATCAGAAGAAGCTCGTCAGCTGAGCCTCCTCCGTCTTTTTACATCCACTCCTCCATCCTGCCCAGCGGGGGGGTCTGTGCATCCGTCAGGCGCTGTGTGAGAAACAGTGGGACTGGAGCTGTGTGATTGTTGTAATTTTCATCTCACCCCCCCCTCCCCCTGCCTCGTGTCCACGACCACCTGCCTTCTCCCCCCCCCCCCCTCTCCTCCAGCTGCTGATGCTGCTCGCTTCTCACAGGATGCGGCGGGTGTCATTGGCTCGCCATATCGTCATGGCAACCGCATACTTGGATTGGAAATTTGCTGCTCTCGGATACAAGACTCAGCCGTGCCTCTGGGTCACATTTGTTAGGTGCATAAATATGTTTACGTGCTGAATGTATGGTGACATTAGAGCGGAGACAACCCTGGTGATCACACAGATGCTGCTTTGAGTCACGTCGAACACTAGGGCGTACTCACACTTGGCTTGGATGATCGGTGCTTTAGCGTGGTTGTAGCCCCTCCCTCTTCCCCTGTGGCCCCGCCCCCCCCCGGCACACACATTAAGGCCCATATCTGCTCCCATTTTGTGCGTAAGAGACGTGCGTTATCAGCGTTCTCCTCCGTCTCTGCCTTTGTGCTTTCATGCTCCTCTACGTTGAACGGACGTTGATCAAAACATCCTCTAGAGGGCGTCGCTCACATTCAAAAGTTCCTCCAGTAAAGTTTGACACCAACAAAGATGGAGGCGATGGAGCAGAGAAGCGTCCTGAGTCAAAATGGCGGCAGGGTTGTAGACGGCGGTGGTCTGTGAGACACTAAAGACGTCCCAGAGTGTGGACGGAGAACTCCACACGTTGGTTTGACAGATGAGACAAAGTGACGACCGACGTCTCTGTCAGTGTTTCAGGACGTCCGTCGGGGCTTCGATGACTCACGCCACTTTTTTGTGTCCAGTGCCCGACACTGCCCCCACGATTTTAAGATTGAAGATGGATTGTGATGGTGATGATGGTTTGTATGTAAGTATGGTCAACAGAGAAGCCACTTACTGGGGAAAAATGATATGCATGTCACTTGTTGAGAGTCTTTTAACCTTCTCATGCATCCGTGTGCGAAGGACAGAAACAGCATGAACAGTATTGTGAAGGTCTGCTCTAAAATGATCGGAGGGAGAATGTTATTGACCAACAGGACCACGTCACTTTATAGCACCACTCGGGAAACAAACTGCTATTCAAAGTCCTTTACTCCGTCTGCTATCGGGCTTTTAAACCTTGACAACAGTCTCTGGGAATGAACACTTTATTTGACTCTTCTGGGGGTTGTTGTATCATTGTCCTTAAACTTGAACTTGACCTTGAACTCTTTGCTTATTGCCCAATCAGGTGTGTCTGCTGCTTTTGTGTAAATGTTGTACCGTCTGTAGACTGCACACTGAAGCGCTGCCTATCTACGTTTCAGTGGTTCGCAGAAACAATGCTAACGTTTGTTTTCTGGCAACCAGGCAAAGTATACAGTATACATGATAACAAAAGTAATATCTCCTTAACAGAGTTCAGTGGACCTTAACTGCTTAAGATGTTGTCCATCGTTGGTCCGACCTCCAGCGTTCTCTTAAAAGAAGTATGGAGTTTGTAGTATCGCAGCAAAGTGACAAAGCAGATGGTTTATCCAGCAGGGTTTGTTGTTATGATGACCTCAACTCGTGACTACAAGACAAATGGATGTCTGTGTAGTTCGAGGAACACTGACATGTTGACTCTTCTGGCCTCATCTTCAACGGGATAAACAGAAACTATACTGCGTCTGCTGGGTTTTGTGCAAATATCACGCATGTACATTCAAATTAAACTGTGCTGCATAAACATTAAACATGAAGTCACATCCCAGTGTTACTTAGAGTCGTCTCCATTAGATGCTCAAGTAAATGTGTTTGCTCACATGCATGGCGAGAGCTTACAGATGCACATGAGATTGCAGTTTAATGCTCCGTTTCCCTGCTCCGGTAGCGTTAGCTGGCGCTCTGCACAGCCTCCCCGCTGAGGACGCCCGTCATAACATTTTTAGAACAAGCGCGAGAGAGAGAGAGAGAGAGAGAGAGAGAAGCATTCAGTTTTGGCTCGTTCGCCTCAACAAGCTTCAATTTGTCTCCCACTTAGAGCCCAATCGACTCGCTCAACCCCTCGCCCCTGAGACCTGCGAGCAGTTTAGATTAGAAAATGAGGTTCTGCTTAAGAGCTCTCAGCAGTGTGTGAGGTCCTCAGCTGGATGTTTCAGTGCAACTACACAACACAGAGAGACAAGCGGCTCGATTGGCCTGAAACGCCAACTCACTGTACCTCTTGTGAACGCAAATGTGTTCATGTACAGAGGCTCGTGTTGATTTGTAGCTGCTCTCGATCGTGTAAGTGCTTAAACTCCACTACATGATATATACTGTAAAGTTGAATCAAACGTGCAACTCGGATGAAGGGAGGGAATAAATCTGCACGCCGCTTTTTGCGTCCAGCTCCATTTGGGTGAACTTTAAGAGATGAATTTACACCATTGGCAAAGAACAAGCCATCCTGACAGTCCTGACCTTTGAAAGGAAGCGAAGGAAGCTCTTATATATTTAATATAACACGTCTGCGCTACACTATAACTGCTCCTTTCAAGAGGGATGGTTTGTAGTCAGCTAGCAGCTACTATGGCATGAAATATCAGGGTTGCATGAAGGTTTGACTCCATGTCATGTGTTGCACGTAGTTTTCAAATCCCCAGTAGTGAGAGGGAAAGACAGACTAATGAGTGTGTAGCAGATGTGTTGAGTTAGCCTGGAGCGCTAACGATACGTACAAGATGAGACTGTTTTGTCATTTGTGTTAAATTGCTTGAGTTGTGTGTTGTTGTGTGTGTACATGATCATCTCCAACTACACCAACACTGATGAAGCTGTGTGTTTATTCACTGCTGTTTGCATCTGAGAGCTCAACAGAGGCCTGGAGTGAGTTAGCCGTGCTGCACCTTTAAATAAGGTCTGTGGTGAACGCTGTTCTTATTTTGAAGCGTGTGCAGGTCATTAACCCTCCTGTTGCCCTCAAATTTCACTAACACCATTTATTCTTGGGCTCAATTTGACCGTAGCAATTTAGGGCGCACTCACACTGTCCTCCCGCACCGGGCCAAAACCGTTTTTTCAGCTAAAGCCTAGTACGTTTAAGCAGTGTGAGTGCAACCACTCCGCGCATAACTGCGGCCAGCTGGCCGTCCACGGCCCGTTTGGGAGAGGTGGGCTTTAGTAAACGAGCAAGAGGCCTACGGCGGTAGCGGAGGGACCATGCGCGGACATTTCAAACAATGGCGGTGAAAGGTTCACGTTGGTGTGATGCGGAGGTGGAGTGTTTACTGCAGATTTGGTCGATGAAAAGATTCAAAAACAGTCGACAAGTCGCACAAAAACTCAGAGGTCTACGGAAAGATCTGGAAACAAAGCCACGCATCGCCATGACGTCATCAATGCGTGTGACGTGTTACGGCGTGATGACGTATAGGCAGCAAGAAGCATTCTCCGAGGCCCAGGTAGTGTGAGTACAAACGGGCCTGGAGGGGGGGACAAGGACCCTAAAGCCCGGGGCACGGTGCGGAAGGACAGTGGGAGTGCGCCCTTAAACATCTGTAAAATGATCATAATCAATGTGTGACTCAAGTGAAGTCGGGTTCTTTATGTTTTTATTTAACAGAATGAAAAATATCACTGATGTTAAACTGCATGGAGGGATTTCTGTGTGTGTGTTTTACAGTAAGTCTGTTATTTTAAGTGCTGTTTTGTGTTATTTGTAACATCTGGAATGAAAGTAACGTCCGTTATCAAGGACAGCAGCGTGAATTTGACCTCATATAATATTTGAATTGTAAAATAAACAATAATAATAACGATTAAATCATCCAGATGATCAAACCGACCCAAAGGAACACCGATGACACAAGTACAAATATATATAATCATGATAATTTTAGGTTTTTTATGAGTCGTCCCCATAAAATGAGGAAAAGACATAAATATAAAGCAAAAAAACACAAAAAAGTAATTATTTAAAGATGTTAAACATCATCAAAATGGGGTCAAATTGACCCTTAGGAGGACAGGAGGGTTAAAAAAGGTGGTTGTTACCAAGTGGCTGAATGAGACGCTATACGAGAGTAAGCTAGCAGGTGGTGTATTTGATTTATAGGCTAACGTTAGCTTTTTACTTCTCACAGCTTCATTTACGCAAAATCATAGAAGTGTTTTTCATAGGGCGGCCGGTGGCACAGTGGTTAGAGCAGTCACCCCATGTAAAGGAGCTGAAGGTCCTCGAGGCAGCAGCCACGGGTTCAACTCCGACCTTTCGGCTCTTTGCTGCATGTCTCCCCCTCTGGGCGGCAGTAGCTCAGTCCATAGGTGACTTGGCCGGGAACAGTAGGGTCGCTGGTTCAAGTCCCTGTATGGAGCGTGGACTGGTGGCTGGAGAGGTGCCAGTTCATCTCCTGGGCACTGCCGAGGTGGTGTTGAGCAAGGTACCGAACCCCCAACTGCACAGGGCGCTGGTCACTGGTCACTGGCAGCCCCCTCGCTCTGACATCTCTCCTTAACTGCATGTATATAGGTCCTGTCTGTGCATGTGTGTATTTTGGGCCTTTGTGTGTGTAACATGATTAATAATAAGAGTGAAAAAAATTAAATTTACCCGTTGCGGGATAATAAAGTAATTCTTCTTCTTCATTGGTGAAAATTTTCTTGCAGAATCAACTTTTGTTCGCAGCTGAGCTTCTTTTCTACAACAATCGTCACATAAATGAGTTAAAACTTCCTCTGTTTATGGAAGAAAAGCCAGTTTGACGGATGAGGAGCAGAGGAGCAGAGGAGCAGAGGCCAGCTGGTGCAGTTGTTGTCACCCCCAGAGCCACGCTGCCCGTGCGGCCTAAAACACACAAATACTGAAAAATCCTGTTTGGAGGGGGGCACTGTTCAGAGGCAGACTTGTCACATTCTGTTAGGTGTGTGTGTGACAGTGTGTGTGTGTGTGTGTGTGTGTGTGTGTGTAGGGGTGATGTTTGAGACTGTTCCTTGGATGTGGGCTGAGCCCTGACAAGCCGAACACAATCTTCCCCGCCGTGTCCCCGCCCTCCCGTCAGTCTAGCAGCTTGTCCTTCCCCAGGGCCTCGTGTCTGCCATGTCAATCCAAGCCTGTCAACACACACACACACACACACACACACACACACACACACATATACACACATATTTATAATAACTGTGCATACAAACGTTCAGTCAAACACTTACAGCAGCTACTTTGAATTTTACACAATAAGAACTAAAGCAGACGCTCTCATCTCGATCAGGAGCAGACTGGAGACTCGTTCTCATCTCAACCAGGTGCTTTAAATCTTCCGCGGACACTTCAGTGGATGACGTGTCAGAGCTTCCTGATTACTGTCTGTTTCATGCTGCACGGGCTCGTCCACCTGAAGTCAGTGCAGACGTTCTGCTGCAAAGACGATGATGGCGGATGGAAGAACGGAAACAAACGCACGGGGCTGGATAGATGCAAGTGAAGTCTGTAGTTTGGATGTATTGCTTTCGAAATGACAATGATCTGCTGCATCACTGCTGGTGACGTCCATTTAACGTAAAGACTGTAGAAAACATGATGGACGAAGCTTCTAGGTCTTATTTATTCCTCTTAACTCTTTACTGCTGATAGTAAAGCCATGGACGGATTCCTGAACAGGCCAAGGGGCCCATAAGGTCAGGGACATGTAGCCATAAAAGAACTAAACTAACCACAAATAGACGCTAAATGACCATGAAAACACACAAAACAGACTACAGAGATGCAAAATGATTGATCAAAATTGATCAAAATTGTCACGTGGGGTGACGGAGAACACACGGGGGATGGGACCCAAATGCAGACACAGAACTCAGGAGACTGTATTTACAAATTTAATAAACTTATTTTACAAAAAGGTGCTTTAAACACGAAGAGAACTGATACAAACTGGACCTGAGGAATGGACACAAGAGGACAGGTACACAGGGAGACATCAGGGTGTGTAGAGGGTATGGTCCGGCACCGAACGAGGCTCAGGACCGGGTTAATATACAGCGTGGCAGGTGATCAATGCCAACGAGACACACACCTGCCAGGTAAACGAGCTCAAACCAGGGAAAGAGAAAAGGGAGCACATACAGAGAGACACCGACAGAGGGAGACAAAAACAACGACACACATAATGACGACAAACAACCAGAAGCACGCCAAACAACTCAAATACAGTAGACGCAAAACTACCAAAAATAGACGCAAAACACCACAAAAAGATGACGAGACAACTTAAAAACAAATGCCAAACACCACAAAATGATTGAAAGTAGATTTGAGTTTGGGTGTTTAGTTCAGGGATAGGTGCCTCTTTGGTGTCTGTGCCCAGGGACTCACTGTCTCATGATCCGTCCATGAGTACAGCGTGTATCAGTAGGCCAGACGGCGGGAGGAAGTGTAGCACCGGAGACAAGGTTTGGAAGGGACGGACGACCACAGGCTCCACCTTACGCCAGACGGAGGGATGAAGTGTAGCAACGGGGACAAGGTTTGGAAGGGACGGACGACCACGGGCTCCACCTTAGGCCAGACGGAGGGAGGAAGTGTAGCACCGGGGACAAGGTTTGGAACGGACGAACGACCGTGGGCTCCACCTTTGACCTCTGTAACAGGAGGCTAGACAAAGGGAGGAAGTGTAGCACCGGGGACAAGGTTTGGAACGGACGAACGACCGTGGGCTCCACCTTAGGCCAGACGAAGGGATGAAGTGTAGCACCGGAGACAAGGTTTGGAACGGACGGACGACCACGGGCTCCACCTTAGGCCAGACGGAGGGAGGAAGTGTAGCACCGGGGACAAGGTTTGGAACGGACGAACGACCGTGGGCTCCACCTTTGACCTCTGTAACAGGAGGCTAGACAAAGGGAGGAAGTGTAGCACCGGGGACAAGGTTTGGAACGGACGAACGACCGTGGGCTCCACCTTAGGCCAGACGAAGGGATGAAGTGTAGCACCGGAGACAAGGTTTGGAACGGACGGACGACCATGGGCTCCACCTTAGGCCAGACGGAGGGATGAAGTGTTGCACCGGGGACAAGGTTTGGAACGGACGGACGACCGTGGGCTCCACCTTCACCTCTGTAACCTTAGGCCAGGCGGTGGGATGAAGTGTAGCATCGGAGACAAGGTTTGGATCGGACGGACAACCATGGGCTCCCCCTTTACCTCTGTAACCGTAGGCCAGACGAAGGGATGAAGTGTAGCACCGGGGACAAGGTCTGGAACGGACAGACGACCATGGGCTCCACCTTTACCTCTGTAACCGTAGGCCAGACGGAGGGATGAAGTGTAGCACCGGAGACAAGGTTTGGAACGGACGGACGACCACGGGCTCCACCTTAGGCCAGGCGAAGGGAGGAAGTGTAGCACCGGAGACAAGGTTTGGAACGGACGGACGACCGTAGGCTCCACCTTTACCTCTGTAACAGTGGGCTAGACAAAGGGAGGAAGTGTAGCACCGGGGACTAGGTTTGTCTCGGACAGACGGACGACCATGGGCTCCCCCTTTACCTCTGTAACCGTAGGCCTACAGGTATTTTTTATATTCTGTGCATCGTTGTATATTAAAGTAGAAACTTCAGTGATTATCCCAATTCAAAGTTTTTATTCTTAAACAGCCGTAAGTGAAGTCAGTGAAGAGTTATTTTCAGTCGGCCTCGTCGCAGGAGGCACAAAGAGCCGGAGCCTCTTCTCACTTTGGTTCATTATATTTTCATGGGTGTAATGGTTGCTAAGCAACAACCGCAGCACGCCGTCTGAGAAACGCTGAGAAACTCCAGACAGGCTGAGTGGGTTTGGATTCAGAATAAATCTTTGATCTTCTCTACATGTCGAAAACACAGGACTCTCACTTTGGATGTGAGGTTCGTTTCATTAGTGGACGTCAAATTTCTGCTGCATCAAAGTGAAAGTAAAAAATATCGTGTCACTGTGTTCGTTTACCTGTTATTTGACTTGTTTAAAGGACATAATTAAGTTTCCTCCTGTACGACTTCTTCATTCTCTGATGACGACCAAACTCTGTTCAGCTTTACCGTGACTGCACTTTGCTTCGTAACGCAGCAAAAACATTAGAGCGTCGTCTGCCAAGATTTCTATTTTGTGTTAAGGAGAGGTTTGTTTTTAGGATGTTATGAGTCTGACTTTCTTATTATGACTCCACTGTAAAATCTGCTATTCTTGTTCTGTACAAAGTGCTTTCTAAAGTCACGCAGAGCTCATATGAGGCGTTTAGGCCCATCCCTACTCTACGGTAAATACAAATACGGACCCTTTCATCGGAGGTCCGGAGGTCGTCTCGTCCGTCAGTCGGTCCGTCACCTCTGAGCTTACGAATCTGGACTTCTCCGGACGGAACGGAGCAATACCACCTGAAATTGAGGCGGCAGTATAGAGTCAGTTAAACCATTCGAGACAAAAAACTTGCCATTAAAGTTTTCATTAAGTGGTCTCACATGCCACCAGCGCGTACACCAGAGCGTACACCAGCGCGTACACCAGCGCGTACACCAGTGCGTACACGAGCACGATTTCGGATGCCGAACAGCAAAATCATCTCCTCTACAGATGCCATGTTTGTCGTTTTTGATGCTGGTAATTTGCAACACGGCGCTGCCCTCTAGAGGACGTGTTGATAACATCCATAACAACCCTGAAACCAGACGGAGGGATGAAGGGCAGCACCAGAGACAAGGTTTGGAAAGGACGGACAAATTTAAGTCCGTATCCAGAGGGATGAATCCACCTTTACATGTTTGTGTCATTGTCACACACATACACCATGGGCTCCTGACTTCCTTCTTCATTCCTACTGTTATTTCTACCGTCATAAATACGTGGATTACATACAATTTGCAGTGCATTAGTGCTCGTAGGTACATATGTAGGAACAGTGAAGCCTGCCTGAGGGGAAAACTCTCGACCAAAGATTATTAACCTGGTGTGAACGTGATATGGATATGGTGCACACAAGATTGACAACAACAACAACTCAGCAGAGTCAAATGCATTTAGCTGGGATCAGACCGCATCCAATAGCCGGGATGAATTCGCAAGAAGCGCAAGTGACCCGCTGTTTGATCATATTTGGACCATTGCGTCAATCGCGCGTTTGGAGCGTCGAGGCAGTTCGGTAGCAGCAAGCGCTAACTGACTGCAGCTTTACTCTGCTGTTGTGCTAAATGGGAAGTGATGCTAGTGCTAACCAGGGATCTGAATGCTTCAAAGAACAGACATTAGCTCTCAGATGAAGTGTGTTGTTGTGTTGTAGTGATTTAACCTCCGTAGCTGTAGAGGAACTGACCTGCCTCCGCGGCTCTCCTGTAGATCAGACCAGGATACACTTCACTCTGCACTGATGACTTTCTTCTTCTTCTTCTGGATTTCCAACAGACTAGACGCCTAAAGGCTCGTTGCTGCCATCCACAGGTCAGAGTTATATCCATTATATTAGATCCATAAGAATAGTCTGGTTTCCTTGATGTAGTCAAGAACTGCAACAATGGCTGATCCACGGAGGTTATGATGCTTACCGCATTCTCAACGACTCAGCTGAAAAGTTAAATATTTTCAACTCTCATGTCAAAGGCATTGGACGCAAATATCGAATGATTTTTTTATCCATCACATCGCAGGCAACGCAAGTGAAGCAAGGAACCTCGCCCACATTCAAGTGGCGTCTGCTGATTGACTTTATATGTAATCACGTTGCTTCTGTTGCGTTCAGAGATGTGATGAAGAGGTCGTTGTGAAGAGGATGTTTTCATTTTTTGTCCTCTGTGGTAAAAGTCCAACCAAGGCTTGTGTCATCCCTCCAACAATAGAGTTTTCCTGGTGTTTAACGACTTTATAGCCTAACAGTGGAGACTTTTTATTGGATTCTTATTTATACCTTTGCTTCACATCTGCTGCACTGACCCACTACCTCCTCAGGGATCAATACGGTTCATTTTATCGTCTTATCTCAGACGAGAGCCAGTATCAGCTGTGCTGTGAGTGCACTGAATCAATGTGGGGCTAAGTGGCGTCTGATTTGTATTGTAAAGTCGTGTCGGACAGATCAGACAAGCGCAAACTGTTTCATTCACCGCTCAGCTATTAGAGGAGGTTTAAGGGTTGGACCGCAGCCATGAAATGAAAGCTGACCAAAGTACTTTCTGACTCTCTGTTTGAGTGTGTGAAGAGGATTTCATCCGTCCGTTGTCACAGCTGCAGTGTGTCTCTGTGAGGCATCAGCTGAATGCTACAGTGTACATCTAAACAAAACTCAAGCAGTGAGCTCAGACACGAGAAGAATGTTTTAATGGTGGTTTGTTTGCTGAGGACAGTCTCAGTTAGTCATTAAAACGTCAAAATGTCAAATTACAAGCTGAGCCAAAGGTGACGCCTTCAAAGTGCTCGTGCAGAAGAGACTGTTGAGTGTAAACAACATGGAGGCTTCCACGGATGAGATGAGCAGCTATGGAGCGAGCCGCTCACTAACTCTTTGTTCTCTGGATCCTTCTGTTGAATATGGACCGGGCTCCTGCAATTGGGCCTTTGGCCCCTAGAGGACACTTTAGCACATGTTTTGGCTCCTAGAGGACACTTTAGCACACGTTTATGCTCCTAGAGGACACTTTAGCACACGTCTATGCTCCTAGAGGACACTTTAGCACACATTTAGGCTCCTAGAGGACACTTTAGCACACGTCTATGCTCCTAGAGGACACTTTAGCACACATTTAGGCTCCTAGAGGACACTTTAGCACACGTCTATGCTCCTAGAGGACACTTTAGCACACGTCTATGCTCCTAGAGGACACTTTAGCACACGTTTATGCTCCTAGAGGACACTTTAGCACACGTTCTGTGTCCTGGTTTCGAGGCAGATTGAAGTGAAACAGAAGAGACTGTTGAGTGTGAACAACATGGAGGCTTCCACGGATGAGATGAGCAGCTATGGAGCGAGCCGCTCACTAACTCTTTGTTCTCTGGATCCTTCTGTTGAATATGGACCGGGCTCCTGAAATTGGGCCTTTGATCCGTAAATTCACGTTAAACACAAAGGGAAAATCTCCTTTACCCACATGTTGTTTCCTTTCTGAGCTTTGCCTCCACGCTGTTAGCACGTCACACGCTTCACTCATCTGATTGGTTGGTTTGGCCCGTATGTTGGTGATAGACAGATGGTTTATCCAATCAGAAACAAGGATTTTCACCCCTTCATAAAAGATCTTTAAACCAGAGTTCAGATGGATCTGCTGAGACATCTGCGGAGTCAGGTTACTGGTGGACAGTCCCTCTGTAAAAACAGCGATTACCCTCAACTTTACTCCATGTTCCTCCCCAACTCCACAGTAACATCACCACTTCCTGTTTAATGAAGCAGGATGATGTGGGGGCATCATCGGCTGCAAAACAGCATTTTTTATTCTCTTCTTGTGCGTCTGAGACCATTCAAACTTACTCTGGATTCAAAAAGTGGCTGCCATAGGTCTCGTCCTACTGACTGGCATGAATGAGTACGACCAGCAGAGACCTCGGGAGTCAACAAGACGTGATGCGTCATCAAGGGTCGAGGCTCAGTGCTGTGGGGCGAATAAGTTAAAGTCTATCCAATCAGCAACCAAGATTGGAAAAGATCTCCAAACCAGACTTCAGATGGATCTGCTGAGACGATCAGAACCAATCCATCTGGAGGGGTCAGGTTAGAAACCACTTGGTTAGGGTTAGAAAGTAGTGGACGTTCGGGACATCAACACCAATGGAAAACGAACCCTGCTTGCCCGGGTGAAAGTCCTCTGTTTATACGACATCGTGTGAACCTGTTCATGAGAACATGGCGAATTAATTGACCCGACTCGGTCTGAAGGCTTGTGGCTTAATGCTTTCAGTGGCTGTTGAGTCAACGTGTCCTCCCCTGGTGAGACACCACTATCAAGTCTAATTGAATGTACCTTCTCTGTTGCCGTACACTGTTTTCAGATGCATTGAGGAGGGCCTGAAGCGATGAACTACTTCCTGCATTACAAAACGTCTGCCTGTTGTTTGAAGCATCAGCCGACGGTTAAGCTCAGTGATTATAGCAGATTTCCGCACAATTGCCGGCGTCCGTCAACCAAAGCGCTATCGACTGTCCTAGATCCACGAACTGTCCCTCGAGCGTCTCTCCTGGGATGGAGGGGTGCTGCTCGTCTCCGACTCGTCTCCGTTTAAGAGGTTTATGGGCTGAGCAGTGACAGGAATTCATAGAGAGCAAAACTATTTTCAGCACTTTTGAAGTGAGAGGTGTGATGACAGGCCGCGGTGGGACGGCTGTCACCAAGTCATTCAAGTTATTTTGGGTATGAAATTAACAAGGTCGCTTTGTTGTTTTCGTCAGAGACAGAGAGAAGTAACCGAGGCAACGTCGTCTCAGGTAAACCTCTTACAGTAAAGGTTTAAACTCTCTACACACATCTGAAACTTCAGTGTGTTGAAGTGTGTTTGCTGTGTTCACGGGAAGAAAAGGAAAAGCAGAACTACTGTTTCATGTTTCTCACAGAAGAGGATCCGTCGACACTTTCACTCCTGTCACGGCCCTGAAAAGTGATGCTGTACTTGTTTCCTCAGCAAGAACTTTACTTTAATGAACGTTTGCACCTTTTTTAGTTACCTGAGGCAGGTTCGAATCCCGGCCTGGGCCCTTCTGTGTGGAGTTTGCATGTTGTCCCCGTGTCTGCGTGGGTTTTCTCCGGGTTCTCCGGTTTCCTTCTTACTCAGCTGTTAAGGTTACTGTCATTCAGAGATGGTCACAAGTCACCTTTTGCAAGTCCAAGTCAAGTCTCAAGTCTCAAGTCTTTGGAGGGCGAATCCAAGTCAAGTCTTTGGAGGGCGAGTCCAAGTCAAGTCTTTGGAGGGCGAGTCCAAGTCAAGTCTCAAGTCTCAAGTCTTTGGAGGGCGAATCCAAGTCAAGTCTTTGGAGGGCGAGTCCAAGTCAAGTCTCAAGTCTCAAGTCTTTGGAGGGCGAGTCCAAGTCAAGTCTCAAGTCTCAAGTCTTTGGAGGGCGAGTCCAAGTCAAGACTCAAGTCGTATTTGAGTGTGACTCGAGTCTGAGTCTCAAACTCGAGTCCCCCTCTCTGCTGTCACCACAGAAAAGCTTCAACTCAATAAAACTCTCGCACAAGTCACTAAAGTGCATGAAAACATACAGATAAAAGCGCAGATTCATGAGTAATTAAAGCTGCGTCAACTGTGTTTAACACCCACTTCAATGTGTTATAATCAGGTCAATGCTGAACCCAATCAACAGAGCGCTGCACGGGCGTGTGTGTGTGCGTGTGTGCGCGCGTGTGTGTGTGTGTGTGTGTGTGTGTGTAATCACAGTCTGGGTCTCTGTATACGTGTCCCGGGGAGTGTATCATGAGTGCGAGCTGTGCATGGATAGTGAATCGTAAAGTGTGAATGAAACATTGATGAGGGAGCGGTTAATAATTCAGAGATCTGTTGGTGAGCGCGAGTTCAAAGAGCAACGAGAGGGTTCGTTCGTCCGGAAGCAGCGATGAAGCGCCGGAGAAGTTCTCCATCTGGGCTTTATGAAATATGCACCTTCATCGAATCTAACCTGAGTCTTTGTGCTGGAAGGATCATTTAGAAACACAATAAAGCTTCTGTGACTGTGGGTAAAGACATTGTGAGATGGTTTTTAATCATGTGCATTGACAACCATGGGTCAGACCTGGGCAGGAATGAGGACTCAGATGCGGAGGTACGCAGGTCAAACTGGTATTTATTCTTTAAATCCAGAATGTGAGGCACTGAGCTGATAAAACACAGAACAAAAGGTCGCTCCGAACAGGAGGAATAACAATTCAAGAAGTTAGCAAAAGGCACAAAAACAAGAGCATTCAAGAACAACAAAGTTAATCTTACTAGGAAAAAACAGGGAATACAAACACCTGAGCGAGGATACTTGGATCTCTTTGACATGAACAAGGCTGTGAAACGGGCTGGAAGACACAGACTATATACACATGGGGGGGGACATGGACTATATACACATGAAGGGAAACACAGGTGGAAACAACCATGAATCAGGG
Source organism: Echiichthys vipera (assembly GCF_963691815.1). NCBI lineage: Eukaryota > Metazoa > Chordata > Actinopteri > Perciformes > Trachinidae > Echiichthys > Echiichthys vipera. The sequence goes on along the minus strand of NC_139840.1, from coordinate 2,075,802 downwards.
GAGGACGTCAGACCGGTGACACAAGAGGAAGGGCAAGTGACCTGAAACAAGAGGAGAGTTACCTTTCAAAATAAAACAGGAAACTCACAAAACATAAACCCAAAGACAGGTCAGACCTCACCGCGGCGTGACAACCATGAGCCTGTCACATCCGAGGACTTCTCCTTAGATGGGGAACGTCACACTGATACAAGGAGTCTTATCCATGTTGTGTTATCATAAACAGGTGGAACAGCTTCTTCTTTACTACTGTACTGAACTAATTTGATTTCCCCCAATAACACCAAAATAACACCAAACCTCTGCAGTAGCGTGAGAAGAGTCCTTACACTTTAATGTTGTGAGATCAGGAAGCTGCGTAGCACGCGCACGTGGAGACAGGGAGGTGACGGCAGCGTGTAGATGGAGTAAGCATCATCCCTTTACAGGAGTCAATGCAGGATTTTTGGAACGTGAACTCCAGATGCCGCCGAGTCTCTGAGACAGACCGTGAACTCTGGACGCTCAGACCTCATCATCGCTCTGTGCTGATGACCTCATCGTCCACTGTTAATCCTCCACTTGGGTTTAAAGATCAAAGTAATAAGCAAGGAACAGGTGAGAATAAGACGCAAGGACGCTTAACCTGACTCCTCCAGATGGATTGGTTCTCATGGTCTCAGCAGATCCATCTGAACTCTGGTTTAAAGATCTTTTGTGAAGGGGTGAAAATCCTGGTTTCTGATTGGATAAACCATCTGTCTGTCACCAACATACGGGCCAAACCAACCAATCAGATGAGTGAAGCGTGTGACGTGCTAACAGCGTGGAGGCGAAGCTCAGAAAGGAAACAACATGTGGGTAAAGGAGATTTTCCCTTTGTGTTTAACGTGAATTTACGGATCAAAGACCCAATTTCAGGAGCCCGGATGAATAAATAAAAATAAAACACGTAGAGAAAAGACAAGGAACAAGAGATGGATGATAGAAAATCCAGTTCAGGAGCAGCAGTGGCGCTCCCCCATATAATGACTGAACGTGGCCGATACGTCCACACAGAATGGCTCGAGTACCTGAACTGTGCCGCTCTCGTCTCTTCCCGTCCGTCCTCCCAGACTAACAAACCTCATTATAGACATTATGCTGAGTGCAGACCTGCTGCGTCCCAGGGCCACGGCTTTAATGGCTGCTTGTCCAGTCCGTCTCCTCTCTCTTTGTCCTCACTGACCCATTTAAGCACTTTCAGGTGCACGGCCGCGGCCCAGCGAGACTCGGCGATGAGGGCTCCGGGGCTTGTTGCCTAGCAACAGGCTGCAAGCCGGCTTGTGTGTGTGGCGGCGGTGGTGGTGGTTTTATGTAACAGTGGGTTTGATGGTTGAATGTAGGGCGCTCAGTCTCCGGGGGGGAGAGAGTGGGGACGTTTGTGTCAACCCCCCCCAGCCCTCACCCCACCACCCCCCCCCACCACCATCTCCATGCAACGAGGGGGCGGACGTAAACAGAAAGGGCACCCAGCGTGAATAACTGACCGCAGACTTCAGGGGTGGGGGGTGTGATCGAGTGTTTGATCTGGTTAAGTGGATGTCTTCTCTTCTTCATGACATTAACAATGGGCTGTAAAAGGATCCTAAAATGACCACGGGAGGATACACGTGTCTTCAAATATGAATATGCGCGTTGAATCGCATGATATCCTCGTCTCACTGCAACATATGACACGTGTTCACCCTTTTGCCCCCACGCCTGTTGCAGCTCGCCGCTGCTCCAAGCTGCAAACGGGTGAAGTTGCAGTTCCTCCAACGGCCACTTGGAGTCGACCCTCACATCCCATATAATGACAATCAGAAACACTTTAATCATACATTTAATCATTGGAGGTTAAAGTTTATGAATAATTAGGGGCGTGGCCTCTTGAGTGACAGCTAGCCTCTGGCCCTCACTTCTCCTCGGAGGTAAACGTCAGCCAGATGGATGTACGCCCCTCCCCCCAACGTCACATACATGCCCTTTTTTGGTCAGAGGAAATGAGGTGGAGTCAAAGACAAGATGGAGACTCCCGTAGGCGAGGACGATTGGATCAAGTTGAGAGAACGGACCTTGACGGAGACGAGTACAGTCCCCTACCGGCAGAAGCACTACAGGAGATAATAGTAGCATACGGGCACACGCAGCTTCCGCAAGAGCTACAATGCAGCAGCGGAGGCTATCTCAGCCGTGGTCGATGAGAGACAGGCGGGTTTGCATCATCATCACGTGGATGACGCAACCGGCACGTTCGGCGCAATGGCATCACGTCTATTGTACGCGGTCTGAACGCGGCATAGGTTTCATTCTGCCCGTTCTTATTCTCAGGGCGTCACCTCCGTTTGGTCGAGGCCCTCGGGCTCACGGGCGACGTCCGGCACGGCCCAGATGGCGCCAGCAGGTGCCGCCCACTCCGTGCTTCATTTTGACTCTTTATGGGGTGACGTCACAGAGACTACATCCATATTTTATACCGTCTCTGTGTCGTTCATGTAGCATTTCGTTCACCTGAGTCTAAATGATCCAGGGAGGAGAAGGTTATCCCCGTACGTCAGCGGGTTCAAGCTCGTTCTCAGTGCAAAAGACGCCAAAGCGTTCGATCCGTGTGCTTTCGCACGATCGAGGTCGCTCTTTTCCTGTGCACATCCATGAGCTGTGTGTTTGCTCCTCTGTGGCGTGTTAACACGCTTTACAGGCATGCATGCAGATATCCATGACAGCAAGTGTTTGTGCTTCGTTATGCCTTGTGTGCATTGTTCTCTGTCAGTGTGTGCGTAGCTTCGCCATCCGCCTGTTGGCCCAGATGGCGGTCCACTGTTTGTGGTCAACCGAGGATCATCACCAATGGGAAGGAGGCGGTTGCCATGGCGAAAGTGACGTCTAAGTCCTATTGGAACAGAAATTGTTGGGTAGTTTCCACCGACACGTGTCTCGTTGTACAACTGTCACGTTGTGTATACATTAAAACACGAGCTTTCGTCCGTTATTTCACACATTAACCAGCAACACACGAGCCTCCTGATCGTTAATGTTTCCGGTTGTTTTTAAAAAAGATGACGGCCGTTGGGGACGAGTGTTGACTCTTTAGTAGCTTGTGAGTAAACGCTCTTCTCTGGACTCTTCTATTTTAACTCAGCGGATTCATTTGATTCAGACAACAGGCTCTCGAGCTCTGAGGTAATACATCCACGCTCAGCTGCGACGCCACGGGCTCTCTGCGGTGTGTGTGTGTGTGTGTGTGTGTTTTACACTGTAACTGTACAACCATGTTGTGTATATAAAAGTCTCCATGGTCTTGCTCCACCACCACTGATAAAGAAAAGGACTCGTGAAGGTCTGAGCACCAGGGCTCGTGTCAGAGGAGACTGTGAGATCCCCCACAGGTGCACTGCATTTGGGAAGAACGTGTCGTCTGTTGTAGGGGGGGGGGGGAAACCTGGAACAGTCTTCCCTCCACAATAAGAGCACGCCCACATGTTCCTCTTTTAAAGGTCGACTCAAAAAGTGGCTTAAATCAAATCAAAAGTGCGACCACTGACTCGTCTGTGTCATATTGCACATGACGTCTTACTTCATGTCTGGTGTCATGTGTTGTGTGTCTTGTCTCTTCTATTTGTATTTTATTTATTTAATTAGTGGTATTTGTATTTATTTTAGCAGGGACTACGGATGCAAATGAGCATCTTTGCTATAATCCGGCACTTTTACAGTGATATGTTGTTATCGTTCATTAATGTGCACTGAACCATAGCAGCAGATTGTTGAGGCCAGAAAACCAAATGGCTGAATGCATGAAAACAAGGACTTTCTGATCATTCTGCGTGTGTACGGTGACGTAAAAGTGTGTGAATTGGATGCAGTGTGCACGTCAGGTGGCTAGGTGGAGCTGTGGAGCAAAAACAGCATCGCTGTCTAAAAAAAAAAGGCTCATCTGATAAAATATTTTGTCGTTTTCACCCACAAGCTTTGCCTTTCGTTTGGACGGCGACAGCTTTTTTGGGGCTTATTAACCAACAAAAATTAACCCCCCCGCCAGAGTGGAAGTGTGGTGGATCGTTTTGTCATGTTTTTGTGGTGTTTTGCGTCTGTTTTAGTCGTTCTGTCAACATAAAAACATAAAAATAAACCCCCCTTCTGGGTGTAAACTTTAAAAAAAAGGCTCCAGCGTTGTGTTTGCGTGTAAAGGTAGAAACACTAAAGTGAGCTCTGATCTGCTCCAGCGTTGTGTTTGCGTGTAAAGGTAAAAACACTAAAGTGAGCTCTGATCTGCTCCAGCGTTGTGTTTGCGTGTAAAGGTAGAAACACTAAAGTGAGCTCTGATCTGCTCCGGCGTTGTGTTTGCGTGTAAAGGTAAAAACACTAAAGTGAGCTCTGATCTGCTCCTGCGTTGTGTTTGCGTGTAAAGGTAAAAACACTAAAGTGAGCTCTGATCTGCTCCGGCGTCGTGTTTGCGTGTGAAGGTAAAAACACTAAAGTGAGCTCTGATCTGCTCCAGCGTTGTGTTTGCGTGTAAAGGTAAAAACACTAAAGTGAGCTCTGACCTGCTCCAGCGTTGTGTTTGCGTGTAAAGGTAAAAACACTAAAGTGAGCTCTTATCTGCTCCAGCGTTGTGTTTGCGTGTAAAGGTAAAAACACTAAAGTGAGCTCTGATCTGCTCCAGCGTTGTGTTTGCGTGTAAAGGTAAAAACAGTAAAGTGAGCTCTGATCTGCTCCAGCGTTGTGTTTGCGTGTAAAGGTAAAAACACTTAAGTGAGCACTAATCTGCTCCAGCGTTGTGTTTGCGTGTAAAGGTAGAAACACTAAAGTGAGCTCTGACCTGCTCCAGCGTTGTGTTTGCGTGTAAAGGTAAAAACACTAAAGTGAGCTCTGATCTGCTCCAGCGTTGTGTTTGCGTGTAAAGGTAAAAACACTAAAGTGAGCTCTGATCTGCTCCAGCGTTGTGTTTGCGTGTAAAGGTAAAAACACTAAAGTGAGCTCTGATCTGCTCCAGCGTTGTGTTTGCGTGTAAAGGTAAAAACACTAAAGTGAGCTCTGATCTGCTCCAGCGTTGTGTTTGCGTGTAAAGGTAAAAACACTAAAGTGAGCTCTGATCTGCTCCAGCGTTGTGTTTGCGTGTAAAGGTAAAAACACTAAAGTGAGCTCTGATCTGCTCCAGTGTTGTGTTTGCGTGTAAAGGTAGAAACACTAAAGTGAGCTCTGATCTGCTCCAGCGTTGTGTTTGCGTGTAAAGGTAGAAACACTAAAGTGAGCTCTGATCTGCTCCAGTGTTGTGTTTGCGTGTAAAGGTAAAAACACTAAAGTGAGCTCTGATCTGCTCCAGCGTTGTGTTTGCGTGTAAAGGTAGAAACACTAAAGTGAGCTCTGATCTGCTCCAGTGTTGTGTTTGCGTGTAAAGGTAGAAACACTAAAGTGAGCTCTGATCTGCTCCAGTGTTGTGTTTGCGTGTAAAGGTAAAAACACTAAAGTGAGCCCTGATCTGCTCCAGCGTTGTGTTTGCGTGTAAAGGTAAAAACACTAAAGTGAGCTCTGATCTGCTCCAGCGTTGTGTTTTCGTGTAAAGGTAAAAACACTTAAGTGAGCACTAATCTGCTCCAGCGTTGTGTTTGCGTGTAAAGGTAGAAACACTAAAGTGAGCTCTGACCTGCTCCAGCGTTGTGTTTGCGTGTAAAGGTAAAAACACTAAAGTGAGCTCTGATCTGCTCCAGCGTTGTGTTTGCGTGTAAAGGTAAAAACACTAAAGTGAGCTCTGATCTGCTCCAGCGTTGTGTTTGCGTGTAAAGGTAAAAACACTAAAGTGAGCTCTGATCTGCTCCAGCGTTGTGTTTGCGTGTAAAGGTAAAAACACTAAAGTGAGCTCTGATCTGCTCCAGCGTTGTGTTTGCGTGTAAAGGTAAAAACACTAAAGTGAGCTCTGATCTGCTCCAGCGTTGTGTTTGCGTGTAAAGGTAAAAACACTAAAGTGAGCTCTGATCTGCTCCTGCGTTGTGTTTGCGTGTAAAGGTAAAAACACTAAAGTGAGCTCTGATCTGCTCCAGCGTTGTGTTTGCGTGTAAAGGTAAAAACACTAAAGTGAGCTCTGATCTGCTCCGGCGTTGTGTTTGCGTGTAAAGGTAAAAACACTAAAGTGAGCTCTGATCTGCTCCAGCGTTGTGTTTGCGTGTAAAGGTAAAAACACTAAAGTGAGCTCTGATCTGCTCCGGCGTTGTGTTTGCGTGTAAAGGTAAAAACACTAAAGTGAGCTCTGATCTGCTCCAGCGTTGTGTTTGCGTGTAAAGGTAAAAACACTAAAGTGAGCTCTGATCTGCTCCTGCGTTGTGTTTGCGTGTAAAGGTAAAAACACTAAAGTGAGCTCTGATCTGCTCCGGCGTTGTGTTTGCGTGTAAAGGTAGAAACACTAAAGTGAGCTCTGATCTGCTCCGGCGTTGTGTTTGCGTGTAAAGGTAAAAACACTAAAGTGAGCTCTGATCTGCTCCGGCGTTGTGTTTGCGTGTAAAGGTAAAAACACTAAAGTGAGCTCTGATCTGCTCCGGCGTTGTGTTTGCGTGTAAAGGTAAAAACACTAAAGTGAGCTCTGATCTGCTCCAGCGTTGTGTTTGCGTGTAAAGGTAAAAACACTAAAGTGAGCTCTGAAAGTGTTCGTGCTTCAAACTCTGGTCACAGTAGAGATTTGATTCAAACTCTGGTCACACGTTTGCATGTGAACAGAGAGAAATGGGCAGTCTGATGTTGTTTTCAAAATGGCCGACCACGTGTGCACGGGGCCTTATATAGACTCCAACAGGTGAGGCCGATCCCCCAACGAGCAGGGCCGGCCCAGCCAATCAGGGAGGAGCTGAGAGAGGCTCAGCTCTCTCACAGACTGGAAACACAGCCTGTTGTGGTGGTCAGCACTGTCTGCTCACAGCAAGAGGGTTGCTGGTTTGAATCCGGGCTGGGGCCCTTCTGTGTGGAGTTTGCGTGTTGTCCCCGTGTCTGCGTGGGTTTTCTCCGGGTTCTCCGGTTTCCTCCCACAGTCCAAAGACGTGCAGGTGTTGGGTTCATTGATGACTCTAAATCACCCGTAGGTGTGAATGGTTGTCTGTCTCTGTTCGTCTCTATGTGTCCTGTGATAGACTGGCGTCCTGTCCAGGGTGGACCCCGCCTCACGCCCGATGTCAGCTGGGAACGGCTCCAGCCCCCCACGACCCCGACAGGGACAAGAGGCTGAAGACGAATGATAATAATAATATTTAACACTTTTATCTGAAAACATTTCAGCGTCTCAGGTCCAGTCCTTCAGTTCCTTCATGGCAGCAGCAGCAGAGGTCAGGGGTCAAAGGTCACAGCAGCAGGACCACAGACAGGACGATCTATCCCTGAAGTCACACACACACACACACATCAAACACACACACACACACACATCAAACACACGATTCTGCAGCCGCAGAACAAACAGAACAAACCCAGAGTCTGACTGAGCCTCTGCTGCCACCTGGTGGACGTTTGTCTGCGCTGCAGGAGCTTTGTGTTGTGTTGTGTTCTCCCCTCTGCACTCATGGATGTTGTGTGTCTCTGTGGTTGTTGTTGTGTCTCTTTGTGTCTCTCTCTGGTTGTTTTGTCTCTTTGTGGTTGTTGCGTGTCTCTTTGTGGTTGTTTTGTGTCTCTTTGTGGTCGTTGTGTGTCTCTGTGTGTCTCTCATAATGCAACGCACGAAACACCTCAAATCCCCTCAAGATCTCACAGAATAAGTTACGTTTTTGCTTGATTTATTACGTTTATTGTCTTATTTTACTGTGTTTCAGGTATTTTTGTCTGTCCAGAGTTCTTTGATTTGCAGGTTCTGCATCAACAAGTGTCTGAAATGATCTTTATTGTGATGAATTTGTCTGTTTCTGTCTCGTTATAATCATAAATATGTTTTAAAGCTTTAACCTTTAAGAGTAAATGTGTAAAATAAAGGCATCCGACACGACTCGTATAAAAAATTAGACCCCTTTTTATTGTGTTCTCATTATAAAAGAAATACAAAAAAGAAACATTGACACCGGGCGAGGGTCTGAGCGGGGCGGGCGTCTGGGTGTTGGCGGGCGGGGGTGGCGGGCGGGTGGCGACATAAAAAGGGGAAGTTGGAAACGACAGGAGGAAACGCCAGACAGTCCGAGGGGATCATTCGAACGCACATCGAACAGATGGTGGAGGGCGGACGGACACCGAGCGCAGCGGTCCCGTCCGGCCCCTCCCTCCTTACCCCTCCTCCTCCTCCTCCTCGTCTTTCCGGAACAAAGTGGAGTTTCAGTTCCGCAGACGTTCATCAAAGCAGAAGCAATCTCATTGGTTGAGTTAAACCCGAGTGGGAGGAGCCTTCATGCTAACGGGCAAAGTTGAAATAAGCGGCTTTATTCGCTCTGACGTGGCGTTCATGATGATGTTGTTGTTGTTGAACGCGTGCGCTCGGCCAGACTAACCCGCTCTGTTCGGCTCGGCTCATGAACGCCCGTCTGACACGAGCACGCAGCAGGTTTTTCTGATGCATTCAGTGTTTCTCGCCGTCTCCCCGTGTGCTGAACACACTTCAACGTCTGCTTCCATCGCTGCACGGATACGAACGGGGAGACGGAGGGAGCAGGAGGGTCGTTTCCAGGCGGGTCCCCCCCTGAGAGAAGCCCGGCTGCTGATTGGATGCAGCTCTCAGCGGGATGTGACGTGTGGTCGAACAGACGCCACAACGACACGGAGAAGTAGAGTCGACACTTTTAACCAGTGGAGAAGAAGAAGAAGAAGAACGCAGCGCAGGAAATTATCTGAGCACGAGCATCTGTGCACGTTATATGAGTGCTGCAGCGGCACACACACACACACGGACGCACACACACACACACACACACACACACACACACACACACACACACACACACACACACACACACACACACACACACACACACACACACACGCACACACACGCACACACACGCACACACACACACACACACACACACACACACCGTACTGCAGCGGGGTGACAGCCTGTCTATCAACACTCACTTTTACGGCGTACAGAACTTTTAAGGTGGAGTGTTTTCTTTCATGTTACTTGTTTACGTTGTGAATCAGACGTCCACCTTAAATCAAACTGAACTATTCTGTATCTCTCACTTTGAGGAACGCCGCTGTGTCGTTGCTCGAGCGTCTCACATGTAAATCAGGAGCGTTAGGGCGAGATAGACCCGCCTCGTTCCGGGTCTTCGTCCATAATGAAACAGATCACCGGAGATCCAAAACCTTCACCTCCGTACTCTCCTAAATCCCTCTGGGGCCTTTGTTTGAAACACGGAGAGTGAACGACCACGTGAAAGGGGCGTGGCCTGGAACTTTCCGAGCACATTTCACCCGGATGGAAACGCGCCTTTGATGACCCGAAGCAGCTGAAGCTCTCAGCGCTCAAGCTCCAACGAAACCACGACTCCTGAAGAACCTGGCGTTCCTCAGAAAGCTGCGCCCACCGGAGTTTAACTCAACCACGGGGATCCCGTCTGCCCGCGGAGACGCTCGGCCGCGGAGACACCTGCGTGGAACTCAAACTCCGGTCTGCCCTTCAGGACAGCTCAGTCTTATCTGCTGCCTCCGTGTGATGCCCCGCTCCCACCTCGGAGCTACCGGGCGCTAACAACGTCCTGCGGTTGTAGTGGTGGTGGCCCTTCATGATGCCCGAGTTGTTGTTCTCGTTGAGGATCTGCTTCTGCTTCTGCCTGTTGAGCGACTGCACCAGGCCAAGCACCACGGCCGCCAGCGAGTACTGGCCGGTGATCTTGCGCGGCTGCAGGATGAGCGGGTTGGGCTGCACGCGGCCCAGCAGGAAGTGCGTCCGGATCTTGCCCTCCTGCTCGCTGATGCCCTTCACGTAGATCTCGCCGCGGTACTCGAAGGCGAAGCCGCGCTCCTTCAGGATCAGGTAGGTGTCCTCGGGCACCTGGATCTTGCCGCTGACCCCCGTGCTGTCCATGCGGCTGGACAGGTTCACCGTCTTCCCCCAGATGTCGTACTGAGGCTTCTTGGCGCCGATCACACCGGCCACCACCGAGCCGTGGGCCATACCTGCCAAACACACACACAGGTGATCAGAGACCTGTTCAGACAGTTCACGTTCTGACATTTTTACCACATTTCTGTTTAAACCAAGTTGTTCTTTAAAAACAAGAACCCTCTGTTGTTTCCCTGATTCCCACAGGGAAGACTGAGACTGTGGGGGGGGGACCTCAGACCCTGTGGTGGGCTCCAGGGTCAGGGTCCCCCACAGGAAGTACCCTATTTAATGCTGCAGTCGGCAAGTCTGACAGATCGAGTTGAGTCAAGTTTGAAACTCTCACGCCCCTCCCCCTCTCCCATTAAGCTCCTCCCTCCCTCCCATCGAGTGCTCGTCAGCGCGCGTGCACCAGATTCCTGTGAACGCACCCGTGTCTTCTCTTATCAATAAACAGCATGGAGTACACGCTACATGGAGGTAGGCTGGCAACTGCTAACGTCATTTAGCGTATGCTAGCTTGAGGCGAGTGTCTGTGATATTGGAACATGATCGAGGGGGGGGGGGGGGGGGGATCCGTGGCGTGTGCACGAACTGTGAACTGTGCTTAGTGGACAGGATGATACGGTCGAAACAAACAACAGGCTCTAGGTGCACGTAGAGGCGCGTCTTTCTTTCTAAAACTGGATGATTTATGTTTTTATATCGGAGCGTCGGCTTCAGTGAATATGATCAAACAAGTGCCACCAGTAACTCATCTCATCTCATCTTCAGCCTCTTATCCGGGGTCGGGTCGCGGGGGCAGCTCTAACTGGGGGATCCTGAGGCGTTCCCAGGCCAGTGTGGAGATCTAATCTCTCCACCTGGTCCTGGGTCTTCCCCGAGGCCTCCTCCCAGCTGGACGTGCCTGGAACACCTCCCTAGGGAGGCGCCCAGGGTTCATCCTTACTAGATGATCCTGAACCACCTCAACTGGCTCCTTTCAACGCAAAGGAGCAGCGGCTCTACTCCGAGTATCTCACGGATGCTGAACTTCTCCCCCTCTCTCTAAGGGAGACTCCAGCCCCCCTCCTGAGAAAACCCATTTCACACGCTTGGACCTGGACCTGGTTCTTTGGGTCCTGACCCAGCTTTCATGACCACAGGTGTAGTAGAGCGACTGCAGCTCCGCCCCCGCTGCTCCGATTCTCCGGCCAAGCTCACGCTCCATCGTCCCCTCACTCGTGAACACGATCAGGAACTCCTGTTCTTTATTTCACCGCCTCTCAGAACCTGAACCTGATGACTTCATTGTCTGTTCCTGCAGGGGAGTTTTGTCCTGACGTGTACAGACGACACTGGGGGAAATCATTGGCACTGGTTGCCATGGTGACGCAGGGTGGTACCTGCTGACTTGAACAGTGAAATGTTGTGTTGATATGAGGCGGCAGTGTGGAAACTACCTGTCATGACCTTCTGTGGTTATATGTGTGAACACGAGCGTTCTGCACGCGTCACCATGGAAATAATACATAACAATGACGGACAAAGATGCGATGAAGCGGAAACAAACACTCGACAAACAAGAAAAGAGATGATAAAGGGAGGAAACAGGGGAGTGAAAGAGGTGCAGCTCTCACCGATCCGCAGCTCGAAGTTGTTGAACGAGTGCTTGTTGATCTCCTGGATGCTCTCGTTGAGGGCGATGGCGAAGTCGGCCAGCGCGCACAGGTGACCCCACTTATCTTCACACTGCTGCGGGGCAGAGGACAAGAGGAGAGTGTGAGTCGGCTCCACGTCACCGCCGGGGTGAAGCGCGCCCACGTGTCACAACTGCAGCTCCCGTCCTGCACCCGTCACCGCGGGGACGTGCAAGTCACTGACGCATGATTCTGACGGTACATTTACTCCTTTATTCAGTGACTTTAGTCGGGAGAGTCAGCGCGGCCAACTTAATTGTACTTTTTCCTCATTTGCGACTTGTTTATGAAACGTTTTTGTGCAGCTGTCTTTGTTTTACACCTTCATTTTTCTCCACATGCTCAGCACAAACTCTGCTATAAGGTGCACTCACACTGTTCCTCCGCATCGGGTCAAGCCTAGTACGTTTGACCAGTGTGAGTGCAACCGTACCGCGTCTAGGAGCGGCACGCTTGCTGTCCACGGCCCATTTGGGAGAGGTGGGCTTTAGTAAAGCACGTTTGCACGTGTACGAGCACGAGCGTGCTCACGTGTACGAGCACGAGGCCTACGGCGGTTCTGAGGTCATTTCCTGTGCGCCTGTTGGGACGTAGAAAAAAGAAGGAGGGACCATGCGCGGACATTTCAAACAATGGCGGTGAAAGGCTCACGTTGGTGTGATGCGGAGGTGGAGTGTTTACTGCAGATTTGGTCGATGAAAAGATTCAAAAACAGTCGACAAGACGCACAAAAACTCAGAGGTCTACGGAAAGATCTGGAAACAAAGCCACGCATCGCCATGACGTCATCAATGCGTGTGACGTGTTACGGCGTGATGACGTATAGGCAGCAAGAAGCATTCTCCGAGGCCCAGGTAGAGTGAGTACAAACGGGCCTGGAGGGGGGGACAAGGACCCTAAAGCACGGGGCACGGGACGGAGGCACAGTGGGAGGGCGCCCTAAGTCCCATTTTTTTAGTTCAACAGGATTTAAAGCTGCCAGGAACCAAAAAACAAGTCCATAAAATACATATAATCAGTAGTAATCTTCACTCAATCACTTAAGACATTAAAAACAGTTCTAGGTTGTTTATCTGTGCACATGTTTATGTATAGATGAGTTCTCTTCATCTACACTGAGTGTGTTCACTGATGAATCGACGCTCTGGAGACAGTTATGCAGGAAAAACATGTTACTATGAGTGAATGTAATAATGATGCTTGATGTGTTCAGAGAAACGTGTGTTTGAGGCGTTCCCCTCAGCCCCCTGGCGCTGCCGTGTGTCTGGGACGACATGAGACTCTGGAGGAGCTCACCTGTTTCTCAGGCGACAGGCCGGAGACGGCCATGTAGGTGCTGCCGATCGTCTTGATCTTCTCGATGTCCTGGAAACGCTCCTCACCGAGCAGCTGGGACAACGGAGACACACACAGACACACACACACACACACACACACACACACACACACACAGACGTGTTTAGTGTCCCTGATAAGGAAGGAGTCTCTGTCTGTCCGTAGATTCTCTTCACAAACGTTCAAACGATCGACCTCAGACCCCAGGACGTGTCAAACTGCATGCTGGGTAGAGCTCGCTCTCGTCCCTCACTATGGCGTTGAGGTCATTTTGTTGTGGATTTGCATCTTTTTAAAGTTGTTTTGCATCTATATTTAGTCATTTTGCATCTTTTTGTGGTGGTTTTGCATCTATTTTTAGTCATTTTGCATCTTTTTGTGGTGGTTTTGCATCTATTTTTAGTCATTTTGCATCTTTTTGTGGTGGTTTTGCATCTATTTTTAGTCATTTTGCATCTTTTTGTGCTGGTTTTGCATCTATTTTTAGTAATTTTGCATCTTTTTGTGCTGGTTTTGCATCTATTTTTAGTCATTTTGAATGTTTTTATTGTGGTTTTGTATCTATCTGAAGTCTTTGGGTCCCTCTGTAGTCCCTATTCTTGGATGTTTCACTTTTTCTGAGCTTGGTTTGTGTCTCTGTCATCACTTTGACTTGTTGCAATTGTTTGGTCGTTTTGTTGTTCATGCCATGACAGGATATGACATGATGTCGAGTTTTTATGGTGGTTTTGCAGCTAGTTGAAGTCATTTTGCGTGTCTTTGGGGTTGTTCTTTCTTTGTAGTTCTTATGCTGTTCTGTGTGTATGTTCAGTCCTTTAGTGTCTCTTTGTGGTCCTTTCTTTCAGGAACACTCTGTGGGTCAGGGGCTCCCGGGTCTGTGCCACCTCACCTCGTCGAAGTCTGCGATGATTTCGTTGAGGAGCCTGAGGCACTCGACTCCCTGGTTGTTCATCTCGGTCTGGGAGTAGAAGTCGGCGAAGCCCGGGATGGATGCGAACATCACGCCCACGGAGTCGTACGACTGCGAGTACAGCTCCTGTGGACACAGACGACACACAGTGATGAAAATGCAAAATAACTTCAGTCACTCACAGTTTTTTTTATTCATAACAACATAAAATAACGATCCAAGCCGACAAAAGGAGACGGCGTTCCCACAGTGGTTCACCGCGCCCGCGTTCACTCGTCCTCCGCCATCTTAAAACTGAAGGTAACTTGGTGAGATCGACCCTCGGAGGGCTGAGTGATCGAGTGATCAATGATGGTCCCTCCAGGGGTGGATATATCCCACAATGCATTGCTGTTGTTATGCATTTGGTGGAAGAGACTCCAACCATGGGATAACAACAACTAATGAAACGCAGCTTGATTAGGTTCCTGCGAGACAGGAAGTGACCATTTCTAGAACAAAACTGGCATCAGCACTCATGTCTGACACCGAATGCTTCAGATGTTTTATCAGTCTGTTGTCGCGAGCACCATCTTCTTCTTCTTCTGTGGTGTCCTGGGGTGCGAGCATCAAAGCACAAGACGCGAACACACTGAACAAACTCATAAAGAAGGCCGGGTCTGTGCTCGTCACCCTGGAGGAGGTGGTGGAGCACAGGATGCAAAACTGCTGGTGACGATGTCTCTCATCCCCTCCACGAAACCCTGGACGAGCTTCATAGCAGCTTCAGCAGCAGACTCATTCAACCTCGCTGCTTAAAGAACGCCACAGGAAACAGTTCCTACATGCTGCCGTCAGACTCTACGATGCTGCACAGCAACGCTCAGGAAACACACACACATCATTCAAGTGACTTATGACTGATATCCACCACTGCCATTAAAAATGCACCGTTCTCTCTTTATCTTGCACCTTAAAATTCACACAGCATACTGTAATATAGTGTTTTATCTATCCATCCATCTACCTTTGTCAGCAGCGTGCTATGAAGAGTAACGGTGAGGTTAAAGGACAGAGCGAGGGCGACTCCATGTGACTCAGCAGGGTGGTGGATGATGCTGCTGCAGGTGATTCTGCAGCTGCACCACGCCGTCTCCACCACCGGGGGGCAGTGTGGACACACGGCAGAACAGCAGCCGGCTGACAGGAAACACGTCCTCACATCCTCGTGTCATCACGTAATTCATCAC
This sequence comes from Echiichthys vipera, assembly GCF_963691815.1. Classification (NCBI taxonomy): domain Eukaryota; kingdom Metazoa; phylum Chordata; class Actinopteri; order Perciformes; family Trachinidae; genus Echiichthys; species Echiichthys vipera. Next base: position 2,060,643 of record NC_139840.1, on the reverse strand, counting down.
GTCTTTATGGGAATAGTAAAATAGCAGGCTAATACACATGATGTCAGCCACAGGTCGACATTTCATATGAATAATTAAGGAGTCAGAAGTCAACGCTCTCTCCCTGAGTGTATTCAGCTTGACTCTGCGGTTTAATTACACTGGTGAAAATAAGCCTCAGACTTTGTTGAGACATTATTTAAACTTAACGAGCTTGGTCAAATGGCAAAGCTTTAAAGTGAAAGTTGGTAAAAGTGGAGTTAATTGATTTGCTTTGTCCGTCTCGCGCGTCTCTTCGGGGTCACGTCAGTCAGCAGCGTAGACCAGGGGTGCCCAACCCTGCTCCTGCAGAGCTGCTGCCCTGCATGTTTTAGGTTCCTCTCTGCTCTAACACACCTGAGTCTAATGCTCTGCTCGTTATCAAGCAGCTGAAGCTCGTCACAGGTTTGATGGTCATTAGAGTAACGTGTGTCGGAGCAGGGAGAAACCTAAAACATGCAGGAGCAGGATTGGGCAGCGCTGGTTTAGACGGATGGATCCAGAACGAACTGAGTCAAATACATTTAAGAAGTGGCGTGGTTCTGTTTAAGGCTGGGATAACCTGCTCTGGACTCAACACAGGTGAGGCTGGGGCCCTTCTGTGTGGAGTTTGCATGTTGTCCCCGTGTCTGCGTGGGTTTTCTCCGGGTTCTCCGGTTTCCTCCCACAGTCCAAAGACGTGCAGGTGTTCGGTTCATTGATGACTCTAAATCACCCGTAGGTGTGAATGGTTGTCTGTCTCTGTTCGTCTCTATGTGTCCTGTGATAGACTGGCGTCCTGTCCAGGGTGGACCCCGCCTCACGCCCGATGTCAGCTGGGATTGGCTCCAGCCCCCCGCGACCCCGACAGGGACAAGAGGATGAAGATGAATGAACTTTCTTTTATACAACTTCTCTTCACGTGCATTTCAAACCTGCCTCGCATCAGCTTGCATGATGCACTGGCCTGTTCAACGCCATGTGCGTTTTCCGAGGCGTTTACATCCACAGGAACATAATTCCAGCTTTAGTCCCGTGCGTTAAAAACACATATCCCCAAAGAAGTTTCAGTCCAAAGCAGCTGGACTTGGTTATTTGTCTAGGAAGACGTTTCACCTCTCATCCAAGAGGCTTCATCAGTCCATGTACACATCTGACCAGGACCAGGATCAGGCTGGGACTGGACCAGGACCAGGACCAGGACCAGGACCAGGACTAGGCTGGGACTGGACCAGGACCAGGACTAGGCTGGGACTGGACCAGGACCAGGACCAGACTGGAACTGGACCAACTAACTGGTGTGAGATCCAGGTATTTAACCTCTCACAAGGCCGATGATGTCACTGGAACCATTTGTGCTCCAAGTGCCAACGACCGTCTTCGTTAGTAAAAGTACTTTTCGTAAAAGAAGTAAACAGAGGAGGAGGTCTGAGACTCCACTTATCTCCAATTTACAATGCTGCCCTTTCATCCCTTCATCCAACAATCCAACCTCAAAGAACAACTGTTCACAAACGGCCTCCTGTGACTCCAACCACTGTCGTCAAGACACAATGGAGCACTAAGTCCAAACCTACTTCCACCAACGACTGTCACTCTAACGATGGTTGTTGGAGTGGCAGTCGTCCGATAGGTTATTTGTCGAGGAAGAAAGTTAGTTGGGACTGGACCAACTAACTGGTGTCCCAGCCTGGTCCTGGTCCTGGTCCAGTCCCAGCCTGGTCCTGGTCCTGGTCAGATGCGTACATGAACTGATGAAGCCTCTTGGATCAGAGGTGAAACGTCTTCCTGACAAATAACCAAGTCCAGTTGCTTTGGACTGAAATTGCTTTGAGGAGAACGACGACCTGGACACATGAGAATATTCACAGGCTTCCTGAACTGTGCACTTTTGTTTGAATTCTCAATGTTAACATGTTTCCTGTGTTTGAAGCATTGACGTGAGTGATGCCACAGGGTCCTGGCAAAACGGCCGTATGTGACGAGTGTCCTTGAGCAAGGCCCTGCTGCCAAAAGTAGAAGAAGAAGACGTTGCCATGACACGCAGCTTTCTGTCACCGGGTTAATTCCACCGATCATCAGCAGCTCCTCAAAGGTGTGAAGCCTGTTAACGACCCCGTGCTCCAGCGTCTAAATCACCGAACAATAAATCATCCCGATTAATAATGAAAGGAGTCGTCAGGACCCACCCGTCCTCTAATGGATGCATTTTTAATTGTGTCCTTTTTCATTTGGAGCAGGCGACGGGAGCAGAATGATATCAGTTCCCCTCTCCTGACATTCATAATTCATAATTGGCCGCCTGCCTTTTGTTCGGGAGGCGACGGAAAAGATCGGAGGAGGCGATAATGAAGGAGCCCGACTGGGACGGAAGAGGACAATACGGCGGTTTGACTCTGGCGTGCGATAGCTGTCCTTTCAGGTCATTACGGAGTCGGTGGAGGAGAAGAACGCAGCCGAACCGAGTGGGAAAGAGAGAAATGAAGCTTTTTTTTTGGTCACATTTTTTCCCATTAAAGAAAAAGCGAGATAATCTCAGTTCCTGTGTGAACTAATGTCGAACCCCGGTGATGGATATCTTAATAGATTCATCCCAAAGTCGTCTCATCTTTCATCTAAATTGCTGGCAGCTCATTACGGAGTAACACAGAAGTTATCAGCCGCGCTTTCATTATGAAGTTTTCATTTTTAAGGTGCAATTAATCTTTTTTCCACTGTGGTCCTGAAGCAGCTGAACGTCCTCTGGATGGATCGACTCTAAGGCCCCGTTTAGATGAAGACGATGTAGAAAGGAGACGCAAAAGTGGCGTTACTTTCTCACTTTTTGTTCCGGGTTTGGACGAGGATCTTTGGGGGAAACCTGCGTGCATACGGTGACGCCAAAGTGTGCACGTCAGGTGTGTAGGTGGAGCTGTGAAGCGCTGCCACACAACAGCACCCAGAGCTGGTGCATGCTGGGAAACGTCCTTCTCCTTCTCTCGCTAACAGCGGAGAAGCAGGACGCCGCACAGTGTGACAGGGATCTGCAGCACGGTCTGCAGCCTCCCACCGCCTCGGCTCCACCCAGGACACTTGAACGTCCCACTGATGGAAACAGTCCCACGTGTTTGTTGTTGTTTATCTGAAATCTGCACACGGATGTTACGGAGACACGCACGCCACGTGAGCCAGCGTGAGCAGATCAGAGCTCACTTTAGTGTTTTTACCTTTACACGCAAACACAACGCTGGAGCAGATCAGAGCTCACTTTAGTGTTTTTACCTTTACACGCAAACACAACGCCGGAGCAGATCAGAGCTCACTTTAGTGTTTTTACCTTTACACGCAAACACAACGCTGGAGCAGATCAGAGCTCACTTTAGTGTTTTTACCTTTACACGCAAACACAACGCTGGAGCAGATCAGAGCTCACTTTAGTGTTTTTACCTTTACACGCAAACACAACGCTGGAGCAGATCAGAGCTCACTTTAGTGTTTTTACCTTTACACGCAAACACAACGCTGGAGCAGATCAGAGCTCACTTTAGTGTTTCTACCTTTACACGCAAACACAACGCTGGAGCAGATCAGAGCTCACTTTAGTGTTTTTACCTTTACACGCAAACACAACGCTGGAGCAGATCAGAGCTCACTTTAGTGTTTTTACCTTTACACGCAAACACAACGCTGGAGCAGATCAGAGCTCACTTTAGTGTTTTTACCTTTACACGCAAACACAACGCTGGAGCAGATCAGAGCTCACTTTAGTGTTTCTACCTTTACACGCAAACACAACGCTGGAGCAGATCAGAGCTCACTTTAGTGTTTTTACCTTTACACGCAAACACAACGCTGGAGCAGATCAGAGCTCACTTTAGTGTTTCTACCTTTTACTGCAGATTACACATCGACCAAATCTGCAGTAAACACTCCACCTCCGCATCGCACCAACGTGAACCTTTCGCCGCCATTGTTTTAAATGTCCGCGCATGGTCCCTCCTTCTTTTTTCTACGTCCCAACAGGCGCACAGGAAATGACCTCAGAACCGCACGCTTGTGCTCGTACACGTGCAAACATGCTTTACTAAAGCCCACCTCTCCCAAACGGGCCGTGGACGGCCCGCTGGCCGCAGTTATACACGGAGTGGTTGCACTCACACTGGTGAAACGCACTAGGCTTTAGCCAAAAAAAAAGTTTTTTGCCCGGTGCGGAAGGACAGTGTGCGTGCGCCCTAAAGTAGTGGTTTCCCCAGTTTGATGTAGCAGAACTTCACTGGTCTGCACTGAACTCAGTCCAACACTGAATCCTTGCAGCCAGGCTTTGTAGCGTATGTCTTTTCAAACACAGACAAGACAAATGCCTGATGGTCTAAAGGTGTTATTGTCCTTTAGCACTAAATGGGTTTAAACATGCACCAACACGCACCAGTGTCTGACTTTAATGAGGACGGCTCCATTCAAGTGAGCCCAAATGGAAAAGAGCAGCAGAGAGAGCGTGAACAAAAAGAAGAACTTTGTAAAGTTTGCCTGCGCAGAATCGGTGCAGCTGAGTCACTCCTGCAGCAGGGAGACAAATCAGTGTGTTCTCCGCTGCCGACTGACAACGTGTTATTAAAATCCAATCAAAGGCGTGCGAGCGAAAGAAGCTCCGCAGCTGAGTGAATCCTCTCTCTTTCTCTCTCTGTAAAGTTGTTTCAGAAGCAATTAGGGAGAGTTTTCTGTCACCGTTAATGACATTTTACTCCCAACGTTAAAAGCTGTGATCAACATTACTAAAGAGGAGTCTGATCAGACAGGTCTGAAATAAACTGCCAGGTTACAAACTTACTTCAGAGGCACAGTCCTCCAATCCACTTCCTGCTTCTTTTTGGGCGCACTCACACTGTTCCTCCGTACCGTGCCCGAACAGGTTTCACGGGTAAAGTCTGGTTCCTTTGACCAGTGTGAGTGCAACCGTACCACGCCTAGGAGCGGCACGCTTGCCGTCCACGGCCCGTTTGGGAGAGGTGGGCTTTAGTAAAGCACGTTTGTACATGTACGAGCACAAGCGTGCGCACGTGTACGAGCACGAGGCCTACGGCGGTTCTGAGGTCATTTCCTGTGCGCCTGTTGGGACGTAGAAAAAAGAAGGAGGGACCATGCGCTGACATTTCAAACAATGGCGGTGAAAGGTTCACGTTGGTGTGATGCGGAGGTGGAGTGTTTACTGCAGATTTGGTCGATGAAAAGATTCAAAAACAGTCGACAAGACGCACAAAAACTCAGAGGTCTACGGAAAGATCTGGAAACAAAGCCACGCATCGCCATGACGTCATCAATGCGTGTGACGTGTTACGGCGTGATGACGTATAGGCAGCAAGAAGCATTCTCCGAGGCCCAGGTAGTGTGAGTACAAACGGGCCTGGAGGGGGGGACAAGGACCCTAAAGCACGGGGCACGGGACGGAGGCACAGTGGGAGTGCGCCCTTTGACCTCCTGTACTGTGTAGTTGTGTGCAGACAACCTGAACTTCAGCTCTAACTCAGTTTATCTACCTATGTGCGCGTTCTCATCTATAGTTTGTTGTTTGGAAACGTCCGAATCATTAACGTTCCAGGTCTCACGGTTCCCACACGCACTTAAAGACAACAACAACAACAACATGGAAGAGGTTGTAAGGACTCAGACCTCGTTGTCCCGGTCCTTCTCCAGGAAGTGTCGGGCCACGTGGCTGGGCAGGATGTTCCTCAGCATGTTCTCGTTGTGTTCTCGCAGTTCCTTCATCTCGTTGATCTCCTCTTTGGCCTGGACGCGCCACAGGAAGTCAAGCCGGGCCGTGTATTCCAGCTGACGAGGGAAGAGAAACAGAAACAGTTAGTAAAGTGTCCAAACAGCGTCCTACTGTGGACCGTCATCAGTCACTTCTCAACCCTGTACATGTACACTCTATGTTATTCGTTCTTTGTGGTACACAGAGACACAGGCTGGGCTGCTGCCAATCTAACCTGATGAAAACACACTCACAGAGTTCTGTAAAAGCATGTTTGCTGTTTAATGCTGCATTCACGTAGCCTCGTGAGCCCATCCTGATCTCTAAAGGTTGTGTTTCAGTCTGGTAACATGCAGCGGAGAACATCTGGAGAAGTTTGACCAGCAACTGAACCAATCAGCGTTGGTTTCTTTGGTGGATTTAAGTGAAACAGAAGAGACTGTTGAGTGTAAACCCAGGACCAGGTGGAGAGATTAGATCTCCACACTGGCCTGGGAACGCCTCAGGATCCCCCAGTTAGAGCTGGTTAATGTGGCCCGGGAAAGGGAAGTTTGGGGTCCCCTGCTGGAGCTGCTGCCCCCGCGACCCGACCCCGGATAAGAGGCTGAAGATGAGATGAGATGAAGATGAGATGAGACGTCTTCCTTGTAGCGTCTCTTTGTTTCTACAACTCAAATCCTCTGAAGACACTGAAAACAGACAAATGTGTTCCCATCTGAGGAAACGTGTCAAGAGTTGGTTCTGTCAGTCCCTCCTCTCTCCCTCTGTCCCTCCCTCTGTTTTTCCCTGCATGTGTCTCCCCTTTTATCTCAACATGCACAGCGCGTTACTTCTTCTACGGGGAAAATAGAGTCGGCGGCTGCTCACCGTAGTTGGAGACCTGTCGTGGCTCAATATTGGTCCATATATAAGGAGCACCGCATTATAAGGAGCACTGTCGGCTTTTGAGACATTTGAAGGTTTTTAGGTGCAACTTATAGTGCGGAGAATACGGTAACCGTAATTTCCCGCGCTCCTGGTCCCTGATCGTCCTTCGTTTCCCTGTTCCTGTTTCCCTCGACCGTCTAGTCTTAGTATATCTGTTTCCCCCTGTAGTATTTCACATTTGTTTGTCGTTTATATTAAATGTTTTGTTTGTACTTTTTACCCCGTGTCCGTGTCTGCATTTGGGTCCAGTTCCCCAGAGTTATTACCCCGCACCGTTCATGACAAAATGGGTTCATAGAGAAATACTTTAGATCTAACACCAAACTTTCTGCACTGGTACGATTACTACAGACACTGAGCCTGATGCACAGATCACTCTTCACAGAAACTACCAGTTCAGCTCTGTATTCTTTTCCATCTTCTATACTGAAGCTTCTCAGACCTGCATCCACACTCAGACAGGACTTACTCTTTTATTAAATGAACCCAGACACAGGAGACAATCTGCTGTTTATCTCTTTCAGATGATGACATTAAAAAAACAGTTTGATCCATTTCAAGAGAGCGCAATCAATCTGAAGTGCACCCAAAGATTCTAATACGCAACACAAATTGCTTTTCTCCATTCACATTAATTAATACAAAGTCATTTGAATACATTAGGGCCAAACAAGAGTCGGCACCGTTTAGTTTGTACGTGGAGGAGATATTGGGAAATTAATTTCAGGGGGGCGGGCAGATAAGCCTGTGAGACTGTAGGCGTCTCTCTCTCTCTCTCTCTCTCTCTCTCTCTCTCTCTCGCTCTCTGGCATCGGCGGAAACAGTTTTGTGATTAAACTTGGCATCAATTAGTCCCTTTAATCATATGAGTGAGTACAAAAAACTTCTGTTTCTCTAATTAAGAACGCAGAGCCTGCAGGGCCGGTGTGGCTGTGGGATAATGTGATGGTGACCAGCATGACCTCCGCGGTGCTCCTTCATTCAGAACAGCTTCTGACTCAGAGGAAGAGCGGCTGTGAAATCAGGTTTACTGCAGCATGATGTCACGCGGAGGCCACGCGGAGAGCGTTTGCTTCAGCCCACACTAGCATGGATCCACCACCAGGTGCAGGTTCAGGTGCAGGTGTAGGTGCAGGTTCAGGTGCAGGTGTAGGTGCAGGTGCAGGTTCAGGTGCAGGTGCAGGTTCAGGTTCAGGTGTAGGTGCAGGTGCAGGTGTAGGTGCAGGTTCAGGTTCAGGTTCAGGTGCAGGTGTAGGTGCAGGTGCAGGTTCAGGTGCAGGTGCAGGTGCAGGTTCAGGTGCAGGTGCAGGTGCAGGTTCAGGTGTAGGTGCAGGTTCAGGTGCAGGTGCAGGTTCAGGTGCAGGTGCAGGTGTAGGTGCAGGTGCAGGTGCAGGTGCAGGGGCAGGTGCAGGTGTAGGTGCAGGTTCAGGTGCAGGTTCAGGTGCAGGTGCAGGTGCAGGTGCAGGTGCAGGTGCAGGTGCAGGTTCAGGTTCAGGTGCAGGTGTAGGTGCAGGTGCAGGTGCAGGTGCAGGTGCAGGTGCAGGTGCAGCGCTTTACCGTGGATGATTGAGATACGTCTGACGCGTCTGCACTTAGTAAACAGCTGCATCATACTACTCCTTTACGTGGAAACAACAGCCTTCTGATCCAGAATATCACCTATAATGCGAGGGGGTGCATTTCACGGCAGGGGTGCTGAATACGGCACAACTGTCCAACAGTGCGCACACAGGCACAGCCGCACTCTGGTCACAGTGGAGCGCTGCTTCGGGTTGACTGCCTCCGTTATTCTTTTCCATACAGCGTTTTTATGATGGGCCCATTTTATTCCACTCTTAAGATAAAAAAAGCACATCTTTATTTTGCTCCATCTCGGATGTCAGGATGCAGATCTGTGTGTCGGAAAAGTGTCTTTTCTAACCTGCGTTCCTTCTCTCCGTGTTTGACCTCAGTGGGCGAGGACTCGAACCAGGAATATTTAAGGGCGTAACATGTTAAAGACGATCAAATTCAGCCGCCGCATTTATCAAGGCCCGCTCATTCGTACGCGGAGATTGGTCCGATACGAATGTTTCATAAATCACACGTGGGTCCTGTCCTACGACCAATTGTGCGCTCAGATCTGCGCCCGTTTACACGCAAGATTGATAAATGAGGCCCAGTGTGTTTAAATGTGCAAACGCTCACAGCACTTGGTATGAAACGAATATCTACAGCATGCATCGTACAGAGACACGGTTCCAAAGACGTGCAGTCCGATGTGAAGACCTCGATGTAACGTGTTGTGTCTAAAGGAGGGGATGTGAGTTCATGGGATAATGACTCAGCTTCATGCTTTTGTAGCTGAAGACTCGACAGCAGCGTCGTCTTTTGTTGAGGAAACTCACAGAAGGTGTAAAGAGATTTGATCGTATTGTGTCGTGAAGAGGAGACCATTAGAGCAGAGCGACGGAGGAGAGGCTTTTCTTTCCTTTTCAGCCTTTTTCCTGAACGAATCTCACTGAAGCATCGAACCATTCACCGCATGTGACATGTGAGTTGTTTATGATGGCTTAAGAAAAACCTATAAAACAACATTTGCACACGTTTCTCCTTTACATTATTATGGCTTTGATTTATAAAGTGCCTTTCTCAGTGCTCAAGGTTACAGAGTCCAGGTTCATTCATTCACACACACACACACATGGTGGTGGTAAACTACGTAGAAGGTAAACTACGTAGTAGTCACAGCCGCCCTGGGGCCGACTGACGGGAGCGTGGCAGCAAATCAGCGCCTACGGCCCCTCGACCACTTCCTCAAACATACAGCAGTCAGACATTCACACGAGGTCAGGTGGGTGAAGTGTCTCGTCCAAGGACACAACGACCATGCGGAAAGTAGGGCAGGGCGGGGATCGGCCAACTCGCTCTACCAACTGAGCCACAGTCGCCCCACATTACGGTTAAAGCTGCACAAACACAACTCATGATGTGAGCCTTAAAAATAGCGAAGGATGATTAGAGTACGAATCAAAATCTCACAGGTAGGAAGACTCATAACCCGTATTATTGTGCATTTAACGGCAAGTAATAGACAGTAAAGTTTTGAGTTAAGCTGTTTTTCTGCCGTACGCCGTCGAGTTCTGCTCCTTTAGATGCAGCAGAGGACACAGAGAAACCAAGCTTTTCTATAATAAACCAAAGGCAACGGCGCCGGAGCCAGATGAAGCTGTTCTTCACCGGCGCTGCTTCCTGTCACAGCAGTAATTACATTATCAAGCACAGCGGACATGAAGCTTTTCATTACAGGGCTGCAGACAAGGCCCCTTATCTTGAAATGATTAGGGTTTGTGTTTTCGACACCCCACTTTTCCCCCGAACCGTTTGAGGACCAGTTGATTAAGTGGAGGTTACCCTAATGCTACCAGTGAGGATGATGACGTAAGGCCTCCGCAACCCAGCACTTTGTGTTTGTCAGGAGAGGCGGAGGAGGGCGCCTCAAAGGCTCCGTTCGCGCTGCAGATCTTAACGCACTGATCGGATTTATTGCTCGAATCCCATTTCATTTGTCTGGTCACATTGTGTCATGCTCACGCTCCTGAAGCGACCTGCATGCGCGGTTGATCATTGATGACATCACGCCACAACGGTGTGTACGGAAGCGAACATGGCAACGGCAACCGGTACTGTAGGACTCTATGGTTTCCCATTAGGCCCACATACATTGAACTTTATTGTCATGTTATGATTTGGGGGCGGCAGTAGCTCAGTCCATAGGTGACTCGGCTTGGAATGGGAGGGTCGCCGGCTCGAGTCCCTGTGTGCACCATGAATGGAGTGTGGACTGGCGGCTGGAGAGGTGCCAGTTCATCTCCTGGGCACTGCTGATTAATTGCATGTATATAGGTCCTGTTTGTGCGTAGAGATGTCTGACAGCGTTGTCTCTTTCCAGAAATCCCGACCCGGTTACTCGCGATGACCCACACACATGTTGTGAGCAGTGTCATGGAGGAACTGCGCCTGCCAACCGTATCACAGCTCAGAAGGAGCATGAAACGTCCTCTCAGCCAGTACCCATTTTACCCAAAGATCACTCAGAATATTATGTTTGAACCTGCTACAACCATTAACACTGCACACTGGACCTCCCTGCACAGAGCGACATCTCTTTTATGTGTTCTGTTGGTTCGATTCTTCTCACACAAACAGCTTTTCATGCCTCGTTCTGAGCGCCGCCGTTGTTTCTGCATCGCCAAACAAGTGGTAGAATTGACCCCCCGGGAAAATCAATATGGCACTGGACGACTTCAAAACACGGCTGCAACAAAGGACCCTCAATAACAGCCGCCTCGCCTCCCTCTCTGACCGACGCCGAGCCGCTGAACTGCACCATCAAAGGGCGAGTTTCCATCAGGCTGCTGACTCTGACTGCCTCTTTATAAAAATGGCCAACAAAGATGTCTCCCATATAAAGTCCCGATACAAAGGAGGTGAGCATGATTTAGTCTCTTTAGGGCGCCCTCCCACTGTGCCTCCATCCCGTGCCCCGTGCTTTAGGGTCCTTGTCCCCCCCTCCAGGCCCGTTTGTACTCACACTACCTGGGCCTCGGAGAATGCTTCTTGCTGCCTATACGTCATCACGCCGTATCACGTCACACGCATTGATGACGTCATGGCGATGCGTGGCTTTGTTTCCAGATCTTTCCACAGACCTCAGAGTTTTTGTGCGTCTTGTCGACTGTTTTTGAATCTTTTCATCGACCAAATCTGCAGTAAACACTCCACCTCCGCATCACACCAACGTGAACCTTTCACCGCCATTGTTTGAAATGTCCGTGCATGGTCCCTCCTTCTTTTTTCTACGTCCCAACAGGCGCACAGGAAATGACCTCAGAACCGCCGTAGGCCTCGTGCTCGTACACGTGCGCACGCTCGTGCTCGTACACGTGCAAACGTGCTTTACAAAAGCCCACCTCTCCCAAACGGGCCGTGGACGGCAAGTGTGCGGCAGCTAGGCGTGGTACGGTTGCACTCACACTGGTCAAAGGAACTAGACTTTAGCCGTGGAACCTGTTTGGGCACGGTACGGAGGAACAGTGGGAGTGTGCCCTTAGTGTCTTTTTAGAGAAACATCGTACCTGCTGGCCGTGGTAGAAGACAGCGAGGAGGAACATGGCCATCAGCAGCAAAGACGTCTCTTTGGTCCCCAGGAAGTTTCTGTTGGAACAAAAAGAGACAAGAGTTTAGTTCTTTTGATGCAAAGTGAAGCCTGTTAAGCTTCTTTTAAAGTTAACATGCACTGTTGTGGCACATGGGACATCTGTTGTTGGGTGCAGCTACTGTAGGCTGGCAACTGCAGCTGCTTGGGAGCCTCAGTGAAGGGGGCGTTCTTTGTCCCAGCAGCTGAGTGAGCGGAGACGGGCAACAACCAGAGTCACTATAGGCCGAGCATTCACTCCATGGACTGAGAGAAAGGAGAGGAACGCCATTCAAACGCACGCCCACATGGCTACGCTGCTCCTTGATGCTAACATCACTTTCATCTGCACTTAGCTGGAACGTCTAACGCTAACGGCTAACGCTAACTGTCAGTCAAACTCCTCTAATCCTTGTTTTGATGCTGTGGTTTTCTGGAGGGGACGGGTTCAAACAGGCTCAAACAGACTCCGCTCTCCTGGAGCTACTGGGCCGGGTCTGACCAACCTGGCAACCCCACTGCTGGACTTCTTTTTTGTTGTCTTGAGACGCTAGTTGGAGCTGTCCTGCTCATAAATAGACAATGTGTTGTAGAGAAAGTGCTGTGAGAAGTGTTTATGTAACATTTTCTTACAAACAGAGGGTGCTGGTACTGTCTGTCACGCTACTTTACAATGGAACACATCCACAGCACTGTTTTCATGCTTTTGCAGAGGAAACCACACAAAGTTGTTGTTGTGTTGTGTCTTTTTGTCTTGACCTTCACTCCCGTATCCCAGACGGCCTTAAAGAAACGAACCTGACTCCCATCAGCGCCATATGGAGCTTGTATGGAAGCCTCTTTTTCACGCTCATATGCTCCGGACGCCTTCATACATTGTCACTTTAAAGGTCATTGTGCTATCACTGAGAACACACGCCGGATTAGTTTTCACGTTCGCAACACTTACATCCGGAAAAAAAGGTCAGCGTGGCTCCATGATGAGGTTTGAGGTGAGGGATCGTTAATGAACCTGTCTTTACTTTCACTTTGTACTTCGGCAAAAAGAGTTTCAGTGAAAATGGGAAGATTTATGTCATGGTTTGTTCTGGAGTTACTGCTCAGACAAGAAGAGGTCTGTCTGAACATGTCCTCCAAGGGCACTCACTCTGTGTTGTTGTGGACGGTGTCGTAGCGCACGAACAGCGAGGTGTAGAAAGCTTCGGTCAGCAGCGAATAGATGGCGATCATCACCAGCAGCACCGCCAACTTCAACACCGAGTTCAGCCGCAGGAACACGGCGCACGTCACCATCGCCAGCACCCCCGTGAACACGAAATACTGGGAAAACAAAGGAACAGTTATGCTCAGTACCATCAGCTCCAGCCGTTAGCCGTTCCAACAGTTAGCATAAGATTATGTCTCATTAGCTTATTTTAATACAAGACTTGTGAAACAAAAATAATAGCCTTAATCAGTAAAGTCTATGAGATTAAATCTTCACCCTATTCACCTATAGTGTCTAATCAGCAAACGTTAGCATGCTAACACGCTAATTCGCAGCGGCAGAGACACAGATATCCTGACTTTTAGTCTCCAGTAAGGTCAAGCTCTAAACACTAGAGCCTACATTTCCCATAATGCAACACAGAATAATTACCAAAGATTCTTGATACTGAAGGTGCGTTCCAGTCGTATTTGGAAGTCAGGATTTACGAGCTAGGAGTCAGAACGTTTAACTAGAATAACCCTCGAGGTCGGATTTCCGACTCGGAAAGTCGGACGACCCACACAACCCCCGAGTTGACATTAAAGATGGCTGCCCTGGTTGTAAACATTAAAGAAGCTCCTGTTATAATCTTTTTATTAACACTTTTTACTATTTGTTTTCACAATAAGGGCGCACTCACACTGTCCTTCCGCACCGGTCCATAACAGGTTTTACGGGTTAAGCCTAGTGCGTTTGACCAGTGTGAGTGCACCCGCTCCGCGCCTAGCTGCGGCCAGCTAGCCGTCCACGGCCCGTTTGGGAGAGGTGTGCTTTAGTAAAGCACGTTTGCACATGTACGAGCACGAGCGTGCGCACGTGTACGAGCACGAGGCCTACGGCGGTTTTGAGGTCATTTCCTGTGCGCCTGTTGGGACGTAGAAAAAAGAAGGAGGGACCATGCGCGGACATTAAAACAATGGCGGTGAAAGGTTCACGTTGGTGTGATGCGGAGGTGGAGTGTTTACTGCAGATCTGGTCGATGAAAAGATTCAAAAACAGTCGACAAGACGCACAAAAACTCCGAGGGCTACGGAAAGATCTGGAAACAAAGCCAACGGCCTGTTTAACATGGGGCTCAATGAGAAACTGCTCTGTTATGAAACCTGCCCCTAGTGGACACTCAGAGAACTGACGCTTTTAAACTTTATAAACAAAGTTTTAGGAGGCACTCGTGAAGGTTAGGTGGCGCTAGATCAGCTGAATTCACAGATCCCGTGAGACTTTGTTGCTGAAACAGAAAACACGTCTTCAAAAAATGACTTTTTAGCGTAAATTCTGGAAAGAGATTTAATTTTATTTATTTTTCAGTGACGATGGATCGAAGGGATCGCTCATAATCTGTTTGCGTTCACGTCTCCTGTGCAGACAGGAATGGGAAATGCCTGAGTCGAACCGTCTCTGGTCTGACCCTCGTTGATGGGCAAACATTTTGTAATCTCCATGCCTCCAGTTAGTAACATTATCTATTTGTAGTCTTCAAATGTGGTCACATGATGACGACTTGACTCGTAAACTGACCTTTACAGAGCGCCCTTTAAACTGATATACAACATTACAATGAATATCCGACATTCCACTGCACCAAACGACTGATTTTTTGAGTTTGTATCTTAGTGATAAATTGTTTACGCATCTAAAAACACTCGTATTGAGACACACACACGCTCTCCGGACCCTTATAGAGGAAATAAGGTTGTGAGGATCACGTGCAACATGACTCGACCCGAGCCTGCAGCCATGAGAAATGTTCCTCCCCATCGAGTCCATCAATCAGCCGCATATTGTGTTAGCAAACGAACATAATGGATGTTCCCTCCGCCATGTTCTGACGGCTCCATCAGTCGCCGGTGTTGTCTGAGGCGAGACCTCCGTCTGGTTTGCGAGCAGATGTCGAGGATGTTTAATTCATCATCATCAACAACAGAAAACACAACAGATGGACCTGACTACAAAATTCAGACACCTCATTGAGTCGGTACCTCTGGGTAGAAGCAGATGTCTGGGATGGAGGTCGTCTCGTTGTACGTCTGGTTCCTGAAGGTGCTGGACTTGTCGAAGTCGCACCAAAGCTGTGAGAGACCAACAGGAAGGGTTATTGTATGAAATGGATGCAGGATGAGTGTTACACAAATACCCAGAATCCCTCTTCAGACATTTTGCATCAAGCCTAAGACACAGTGGTTAGCAGGCGCCCCATGTAAAGAGGTTGAAGGTCCTTGAGGAAGCGGCGGTGGGTTCGACTCCTACCTGTGGCCCTTTGCTGCATGCCTCCCCCCCCCTTTCTCTCACCCCATTTCCTGTCCATCCTATCTGATAACAGGCTTGAAAACTGCCAAAGAAATAATCTTACAAGAAAATAAGAGTGCAACTCTGGCGTAAAATCATCCCATGTTCTTTTTGACACTTCCATAAATCAAATAATGTTGTGGTTCTGGACAGTCTCTGCCTCTCCTCTTTAATCGTTGTTGTTGTCTCCCTCTGTCGGTGTTTTTCTGTATGTGCTTTCTTTCTGTTTTAATGCTGCTGAAAATAACAGCAAACCTCTGCACTCACTGATGCTGGACATCAATAACTTAAATTGATTATTAACCATGTAACGGCGACAGTAGTGTTTGCTTCTCCGGTTTGAGTTCAGTCACACAAACAAACCGCTCCAAGGTTCTGCTCCTCTCTCTGAGATTAGTCAGCCCTTTGTTTCTTTGACTAACCGAGTCTTTTCTCATCAGCCGAGGCTTCAGGGCTGTGTAACGCGCTCTGCTTTGTGTAATCGGAGGCCTTTTGCCACAGCAGAAGCTAATTATCAGCTTGTTTCGTGTGCTTTAGTTAAGTAACGACTTGCGAGCCAGTGTGTGTTTCAGAGGAGAACGGCGCCGGCATATCAGGTAAAAGTGACACAATGAAAAGAAGTCTTTTGAATTAATGGATCTGTACGTTCTGACAGAGGCTGTTAAAACCTCATAATCATCATTTAGACAATGTCATTTAATGGGTAAATGCTGCACTTTTCAAGATCTGAAGTAGTAGGACGTGTCGCCTTTTGTGATTTGTTATCATATGGTTTTTATGTCGTGGGGCCCAAACACACCAAACTGTCGTCTAGGGGCGCACTCACACTGTCCTTCCGCACCGCGCCAAAACAGGTTTTTCAGTAGACCCTAGTGCGTTTGACCAGTGTGAGTGCAACCACTCCACACCTAGCTGCAGCCAGCTGGCCGTCAACGGCCCGTCTGAGAGAGGTGGGCTTTAGTAAAGCACGTTTGCACATGTACGAGCACGAGCGTGTGCACGTGTACGAGCACGAGGCCTACGGCGGTTCTGAGGTCATTTCCTGTGCGCCTGTTGGGACGTAGAAAAAAGAAGGAGGGACCATGCGCGGACATTTAAAACAATGGCGGCGAAAGGTTCACGTTGGTGTGATGCGGAGGTGGAGTGTTTACTGCAGATTTGGTCGATGAAAAGATTCAAAAACAGTCGACAAGACGCACAAAAACTCAGAGGTCTACGGAAAGATCTGGAAACAAAGCCACGCATCGCCATGACGTCATCAATGTGTGTGACGTGTTACGGCGTGATGACGTATAGGCAGCAAGAAGCATTCTCCGAGGCCCAGGTAGTGTGAGTACAAACGGGCCTGGGGCGCGGGGGGAGAGGGACAGTGTGAGTGCGCCCTAAATGTCTACAAAATGAGCAGAAAATATTATCTGGGGGGGCGATTTGGAAACCAGGAGAACTCCAGAGCTAAGGTTTGTGCATCGTTGCAGGTGTTAGCGCTGTAAATGTTCTGCAATCACGCAAAAACTAAACTCACTATGTTGATCATGGCCGCCAGGAAGTTGATGAGGATTGAGACGAAGATGATGACGTTCCGCGCCGTGTAGGTCTCGTTGATCCAGCAGCAGGCTTTGCGCAGGACCAGAGGAAGACACTTGTAGTCTTCCGCCGTCGTAACTAAGACCAGACAGGAATGGAGGACGATGAGGACTGAGAACTGGATCACCATGGTAACCATCCTGCAGAAACACAATGAATGGGGAAATGACAAAAATAGCATCAGCTCTGGGCTCACGACTCATTTAAGACGTGGACTATCCCGTCACATTACAGTTGTTCCTTGTTCTTGGTCTTTGAAATCATTTTTTCATTTGACTAAACTGTTAAAAATAAACTGAAAGTGACAGTAGTGGACAAGAAGCTAACCTGGGTACGTGCTAAAGTGAAGTGGCACTCAGCGCAGGTGTCCACACACAGAAGCTTATTCAAAATGAGGCCAAACACAGGAATAATCTACTTTATATGAAGACCTGAGCCCCCTTATAACCCTGTCCTTTAACCTAACCCCTACCTGAACCCTGCAAAGCTGCAGTGTGCCCGTCTCAATGACCCGGTCGGTCAATACATACTTGTAGCATCTACTGCTAAACCTGGAGGCGTGACGGGACTTTGGTTGTTTTTGCTAAATGTGAATATGTGGTTCAGTATCCATCGTTTACCTGGCGGAGGGAAGCAGGCTTTGGATGGTGGTGATGAAGATGAGCACGATGAAGGCGCACACCAGGTTGGACTTGAACACCTCGTCCCTCATCTGGGAGTACTGCACCGTGAAAAGGAGAGGAAGAAGGAGGAAGAAGGAGGGTGAGGGGAAGATGGAGAAGCAGGTCTTCAGAAAAACACACAAGAGCAAAAACACACTAAAAATGCACCTCACACACACCGACGCACTGCCACAGATGCATTCAATGGTTCAACCACAAGCAATAAGAAAGAGACAAGAGCTGGTCGGTTAGCTGTGGGGGTCCTGGGGAAGGTGCAAAGCTGACAAGCGCAATGCTAGCTGTTAGCAGTTAGCTTAGTCAGAGGCACAAACAGAGAGCACTGCACCAAACTAAGCTAGGTTTTTGAAAGCTTAGTCAACATGTGAATTACCTGATAAATATAAGATAGTGAACTGTATTTATTGTCACAAGATTTTATAGCGTAAGTAACTCGACCACAGTGGAATATTAGACATGAAATGTGAGCAAATTAGTGCATTAACGTCTCCGTGTCACCAGTCGGACACCGTTCGCTGGTATTGTCCCTATCCGGAGCACCTGTCGTGGTGCTTTTACTGACTGATCGGCACCAAAGTGCAAGTAGAATACATCTAAACACAAAAGAATCTACAAGTGAAATGTCATATTTGTATATGGACATTTATACGCGTCAGTAAACGTAAGTGACCTTGATGAGAGAAAGCAGTCAGAACGTTTGAGCGACGCTAAGCTTGAGCGGCTCAGGTGGTGGTTTACATTCAAAAATGGAAAATTAAGAAGGTTTTACAGAATATTTTGGATTTGTTAAAGCAGGTGGTTTTATTGTGTTAGACTAAAGTACGGTCCTGCATGTGTTGACAGCATTGATGTTCATTTTACAGCGAGGAGCTATAAAAAGGCTAGCACACAGCTAATTTTCCCCGGTGTTAGCATCTATTTGATGACGCCGTTAAAACAATATTCGGTCACAAAGGTTAGAAGTTAGACTTTAGCTTTACACCATTAAATTAACTCAAAGCATTACACCATCATTTATATTTGTAGGTTAAACAAGTTTAACAGTAGGTTAAGTTTGACAGAATTTAGCATTGAACTGCTACTGTTACGTTAGCAGCTAGCCTATTAACTAAGTCCAGTTTTAATACTGCATTTCCACAACTAGCCTACGTTGATTTAACCTCAAAAATTAGGGGTAAAATGCTGGTTTTGTAATGCATATTTTTACACTACACTATAACTGTTTGTTGTATTTTATTAGCTTGTCTATAACTATGCTAATAAATGAACAAAACACAGAGAAACTGTAGATGATGAAGACTAGTTTTCACCACTTGTCCGTGGCGCAGATGTTGGAGATATGATTTTGGGAAAAGTGCATTTAAAATGTAAAATAGGAGAATTGTTACGTCTATTCTTCTTGATAGTTTTCACTTGCATGGCAGACTTTACTTCGTTACAGTAATCGGTGATTTGGAGATAAAAGAAAAAGAATTTGGGCACAATAGCGTGTCCTGAAGAGAGTCCCGGTGCTGATGCAAGACTCTGGACTGTTGAGTGTCCGGTCTGGACCAACAGCCGGACTCATCTCAGTCCTAAGGCTTTCCAACCCCCGTGACCCCTGCTGCCCCCATCCTCGCTCTGTCTCTTTCTCAAAAGGGTGCTGGGGAAATTAGCAAGAGGATGCTTCACGTTTGGTCACAATCTTGGCAGCAAAAATAAAAATAGGAAAGAATAAAAAGGTGCGCCAAAAGCAAATCACTGCACACTCACTGGAGATCAGATTGAGAAGGTTATTGGGAAAGTTCTGAAGATGGCGGAGTGATTCAAAAGGGTAAATATGAGAACATGAAGGTAAAATCAAAAGATTAAAAGTGAGTTTTATTCATGGAACAAATAAAAATGGGGTTAAAAGGGGACGAAAAGCTGCAGAAGTGCACTGCATTCATAAAGAGAAGAACAGTCGGGCACATTTTCTTTCCTTGACTTAACGTCTCATAGCTATGCGATAAAAGTGACCAGTCAAAACGCTGCTAAACGATGTTTCATTGGGATCAGTTGCTACGGAAACAACTTGATAATTATGAGACGTAAAGTCATAAGTACAGGATATTTCAGTCCAAAGCAACTGGACTTGGTTATTTGCCAGGAAGACGTTTCACCTCTCATCCAAGAGGCTTCATCAGTTCATGTACGCATCTGACCAGGACCAGGACCAGGACCAGGCTAGGACTGGACCAGGACCAGGACCAGGCTGGGACTGGTCCAACTAACTGGTGTGGAGATCCAGGTATTAAACCTCTCACAAGGCCGATGATGTCACTGGAACCCTTTGTGCTCCAAGTGCCAACGACCGTCGTTCCTCCTCTGATGGTTTCTCCAGTTTACAATGCTGCCCTTTCATCCCTTCAGGAGTTTCAACAATCTAACAACTGTTCACAAATGTCCTCCTGTGACTCCAACGACTGTCGTTAAGACTCAATAGAGCACTAACCAAGTCCAGACCTACTTCCACCAACGACTGGACCAGGACCGGGACCAGGACCAGGCTGGGACTGGACGAGCACTTATGAAGTCCAAACCAACTTCCCACCAACGACTGCCACTCTAACGACGGTCGTTGGCACTTGGAGCACAAATGGTTCCAGTGACATCATCGGCCTGTGAGAGGTTAAATACCTGGATCTCACACCAGTTAGTTGGTCCAGTCCCAGCCTGGTCCTGGTCCTGGTCCTGGTCCTGGTCAGATGTGTACATGAACTGATGAAGCCTCTTGGATGAGAGGTGAAACATCTTCCTGACAAATAACCAAGTCCAGTTGCTTTGGACTGAAATTGCTTTGAGGAGAACGACGACCTGGACACATGAGAACATTCACAGGCCCCTCAGAAATGTTCTTTTCGTTAGTGAATGCAGCGTGCTCCTGTAAAAAGAAAAAGAAGAGTGTAATAAGGTCCTTTTGGTCATGAGTAAACTGAAGGGGGGTCTGTCATTTCTGCAAAAACAAATCAGCCAAAAATACCCTGTTTCACCCAGCTGACTTCTCTACGCTCGTCAAACTCTGTTTTCATGGTTTAACATGTGCATAATGTTCAGTTTGTGCAGTAACTCAACACAAACACGGTGAGTGAGTTAATATCTACTGTTAGAGATCAGGTTCCCTGTGTTCAGTCATGCACACTGGTACGGAGTCTGAAGGGCAATAAATCCATTTAGGGCCGTGACTAATGATTATTTATGTATTTTCATATGTGTGTTTTGTGATTGAGTAACTCTCGTAGGAAAACAAAGCAAAATAAAGATCTCTGCGATAACACGACAGTGTGTCGATAGCCTCAAAGCAATTTCAGTCCAAAGCAGCGGGACTTGTTTATTTGTCTAGGAAGACGTTTCACCTCTCATCCAAGAAGCTTCATCAGTTCATGTACGCATCTGACCAGGACCAGGACCAGGACCAGGACCAGGACCAGGCTGGGACTGGACCAGGACCAGGACCAGGACCAGGCTGGGACTGGACCAGGACCAGGACCAGGACCAAGACCAGGCTGGGACTGGTCCAACTACCTGGTGTGGAGATCCAGGTATTTAACCTCTCACAAGGCCGATGATGTCACTGGAACCCTTTATGCTCCAAGTGCCAACGACAGGAGGCCATTGGTGGACTCCAACAACTGTTGTTAAGACTCAATAGAGCACTAACGAAGTCCAAACCTACTTCCACCAACGACTGGACCAGGACCAGGCTGGGACTGGACCAGCACTAAAGAAGTCGAAACCAACTTCCCACCAAACACTGCCGCTCTAACGACGGTTGTTGGCACTTGGAGCACAAAGGGTTCCAGTGACCAGTAATCATCGGCCTTGTGTGAGGTTAAATACCAGGATCTCACACCAGTTAGTTGGACCAGTCCTAGCCTGGTTCTGGTCCTGGTCCAGTCCCAGTCCCAGCCTGGTCCAGTCCCAGCCTGGTCCTGGTCCTGGTCAGATGCGTACATGAACTGATGAAGCCTCTTGGATGAGAGGTGAAACGTCTTTCTAGACAAATAACCAAGTCCAGTTGCTTTGGACTGAAATTGCTTTGGGGATAACGACGACCTGGACACATGAGAACGTTCACAGGCCAGTCGCCTTTAGCTTACTCATGATAGGAAAACAAAATGTTGGTTCTTTGTTTTGCTTCTGAAAAATCTTCGTCTAAGAGTAGATATGAAGAGGGAGAGAGAAAGAAAACCACACAGTGATCCGTCTAAAGCCCCAGCTACCTTCTCTTCCAGGCTGGAGTCTTTAAACATCAGTGAGAAAGGCTTGATATGCTCTCTCCTCAACTTATCGCCACTCCGTAAGTCGATGGCGCTCTCTATTCGCTTGTTAATTTCCTCAGGACCAGAGTGGACATGCAAAGCTTGTGCGAGATGGTTTGGAAGCAGATTTATCGAATTTCTCGTTAGGGCAGCCAGAGTCTAGGGGGGGAAGCACATGCACATACAATGAACCTGCTTGTCCCCCTTCTTTTTGTTTGTTTCATTCAACAAAGCACAGTTACGTTCAGTTACATTACACACACACAAAAGAAAAGGAACGTTAAGGGAAAGGAATAAGAAGGGAAGACCAAGGTGCAACGTTCGCTAACAGACGGACAAGAGCAACTCATGCATCTCCCATTCACCCGCAGCACGCTCACTTTACACTCATGTTCCTGGTGACCGAGCTTTTATTTATGCAGACGATATGAAACAAAAATGGAAGTCATGTCCTTGGCTGTGATTGGAAAGGAGAAATGAAAACGCACAAAACTTGAAAATTAAAATGTACAAAGCATGAAATGGTTTAATCTTGTGAAAGCAATCACATGTTCACACACCGACGACTGTCACCTTCTGTTGTTTCATTGTCCTCAACCAGGAAAACTTTGCAAGAACTTAATATGCAATATTGTAAAAAAGGAAATTTAATGACAACAAGGGTCCCCTCAGGTTTTAATTTACCACTTCATCACTTCCCGACTCGCTTGGCCTATTTTCTCTCTGTGACAAAAACATAACGCCAGGTAGGTCACCTTCCAAGACTCATCTCATCTCATCTTCAGCCTCTTATCCGGGGTCGGGTCGAGGGCGCAGCAGCTCCAGCAGGGGACCCCAAACTTCCCTTTCCCAGGCCACATTGACCAGCTGTAACTGGGGGATCCTGAGGCGTTCCCAGGCCAGTGTGGAGATCTAATCTCTCCACCTGGTCCTGGGTCTTCCCCGAGGCCTCCTCCCAGCTGGACGTGCCTGGATCACCTCCCTAGGGAGGCGCCCAGGGTTCATCCTTACCAGATGATCCTGAACCACCTCAACTGGCTCCTTTCAACGCTAAGGAGCAGCGGCTCTACTCCGAGTTCCTCACGGATGCTGAACTTCTCCCCCTCTCTCTAAGGGAGACTCCAGACCCCCTCCTGCGGAAACACATTTCAGACGCTTGGACCTGCGACCTGGTTCTTTGGGTCCTGACCCAGCTTTCATGACCACAGGTGAGGGTAGGAACCAAGACTGAGCTGTAGATCCAGAGCTTTGCCTTCCTCACTGGCTATCAGTGATTAGCTCGCTAAAACAAAGCACCAATGGGCTCCTTCCACTGTAATGGACTTTACTATGAGAGGAGCTGGTACAGGGGCCAGTAAGTAAGTCTTTAAAACACTCTTTTAATAAACTCTGGCTTCACTAACTACGCTGATGCTGCTTTGTTTGGTGTGTAGGGACTCTTCTCATGCTGCTGCAGAGGTTTGCTGTTATTTTCAGCAGCATTAGTGGTTAAAAAAGACCTTTGAATGCCTTCACCGTGCTGCCCTGAGCTAATCACCACATCCGGCTGTTAGAGACTCTCCTGGACTTCCCCCTTAATAGTTGTTACACAAAGTTAATGAATAATTAGGGGCGTGGCCTCTTGAGTGACAGCTAGCCTCTGGCCCTCACTTCTCCTCGGAGGTAAACGTCAGCCAGATGGACGTACGCCCCTCCCCCCAACGTCAATACACGCCCTTTTTTGGTCAGAGGAAATGAGGCGGAGTCAAAGACAAGATGGAGACTCCTGTAGGCGAGGACGATTGGATCAAGTCTATAGCGTATAGATGTTTGTGAATACTGTAATTTAAAAGCCCAAATTACCTCCCCACAAAAATAGGGTTTCACTGCAACAACTTTACACATTATCCCTGTTTACTTCTCCGAAACTATGAAAATAAACAAGCCAGTGACTGGTTTCACCTGTTGTCACATTTGTTGGAGCGAGGCACTTGAGGTAAAAGCTATGAAGGTCATACCTGAGGATCAGAGTCATTTTTTCAGAGCCATTGACATCAGCTCTTCACCATTAGCTGTGACTTACAGCAGCTGCGTGCGTGGACAGATTACCCTTTTGCCGTGTCAGAGCCGCATAGAGCCGGCAGCCATTAAAGGGATAACGAGAGAAAGGTGTAATACAATAATGTGTGTGAGAACCTCAATTTGTCTCCGGCCATTCACGCGTCACCTCGTCTCGCTCAATCCGACAGTTGAACACGTGAAATCCATCACGCCGAGATCATTAAAAGTTCATTTCCAGACAGAAATGACGTTCTGGGACAAATCTCGATTCTCTTTTTAACCTGTCGGCTCAGTTCTGACGATCACTGGTCATCATTAGGGGGCAGATTGAAGTCTAATCACAGCTGCTACCTGGAGGTTACAAATGACCGCAATTTGTGGGTTTCTCAGTCGATGCCTCACAAAGCACAGGAAACGGCGGCATTTATCCACGTCAGCAGAAAGATTATCACACAGAGAGAGAGACGTGTACGCCACAGACACACGGAACCACTGCCATGATAACCAACCATACAATGAACTAGTTGAGGCACCTAAAGTCGCTCTAAAATGACCTTTTTTCCTATCTGAAGAAATAGGAACGACCATAGTTTGTGAGCAAAACTTCCACGTATATAATAAGCAGTGATCGGCACGTCACGTTTTTCACAGGAAGGGACAGGACGGTACAGGACGGTACAGGACGGGACAGGACGGCACAGGACAGGACGGGACAGGACGGTACAGGACGGGACAGGATGGCACAGGACGGGACAGGAAGGCACAGGACAGGACGGGACAGGACGGTACAGGACGGGACAGGACAGGACGGGACAGGATGGCACAGGACGGGACAGGATGTTATAGGAAGGGGCAGGACGGTACAGGACGGGACAGGACGGTACAGGACGGGACAGGATGGCACAGGACGGGACAGGACGGGACAGGAAGGTACAGGACGGGACAGGAAGGCACAGGACGGGGCAGAACAGCACAGGATGGGACAGGACGGGACAGGAGGGGATAGGACGGGACAGGACGGTACAGGAAGGGACAGGACGGTACAGGATGGGACAGGGCGTTACAGGACGGTACAGGACAGGACAGGACGGTACAGCACGGTACAGGTCCCAACTCTACCTCTGATTGGCTCACCCTGAAAGGTAACTCCACTCTACTTTACCTCTGATTGGCTCACCCTGAAAGGTGAAAGGCATTTTGACGTTATTCCCTTCACTGATAATAAGAAAATAAACACACTTTGACAAAGACTTCCTTTAGCAGAAATGGGATGTAAACAAATAAAGTATAGCATGAGGAGAAGTCTGCCTGGCCACTAAATCCTCTCCTAAAAGTCTTTTGTCTGCCTGAACTGAGTCTTAACTGAATACAAATGGGCCGTTCTTGCTCTCAGCACACAGTGAAGATAAGGGAGCTGCACTGGAGTTGAACTCGAGACTCGACGGAAACCTCTGCTGCATATGAATGTGAAATGTGTGGCCTGGGTGTCAAATCATTAACATATCAGCCACAGAGAACACACGCGCCTCATTATAATGAAGACAATTGGACGGCATTTAGTGGAATCAGACGAGCACTTCTGTGGAGAACGCAGGGTCGTCCGTCGTGTTGCAGGCTACACGCAGCTGTTTAATTATACCCTTTCCCACCAACATTAGTATATGCAGGTTTTCTAAACCTGAAAACAAGATAAAGTAGACGAGTAGGCCTTTGTTGTTTTCCTGGTGCTTCACAATGACGTCATGAATGCACCAGAAGCAGCACGGAGGCCAGTGAGACATGTCACGCGGTTCAAACATGTACTTTTTCAGTCACCGGCCAAAGGGGCGGGTACAGTAGATAGGTAGGCAAGCAATGGAGACTAGTTCATCTCATCTCAACTCGTCGAGTTGCGGGGGCAGCAGCTTTAGCAGGGGACCCCAAACTTCCCTTTCCCGGGCCACATTAACCAGCTCTAACTGGGGGATCCCGAGGCGTTCCAAGGCCAGTGTGGAGATCTAATCTCTCCACCTGGTCCTGGGTCTTCCCCGAGGCCTCCTCCCAGCTGGACGTGCCTGGAACACCTCCCTAGGGAGGCGCCCAGGGCTCCTGAAATTGGGCCTTTGGCTCCTAAAGGGCACTTTAGCGCACGTTTTGGCTCCTAAAGGGCACTTTAACAAACGTTTTGGCTCCTAGAGGACACTTTAGCACACGTTTTGGCTCCTTTAGCACACAATAAGGCTCCTAGAGGGCACTTTAGCACACAACTGGGCTCCTAGAGGTCACTTTAGCACACGTTTAGGCTCCTAGAGGACACTTTAGCACACATTTTGTCTCCTAGAGGACACTTTAACACACGTTTATGCTCCTAGAGGACACTTTAACACAGGTTTTGTCTCCTGGTTTCTTTGGTGGATTGAAGTGAAACAGAAGAGACTGTTGAGTGTAACCAACATGGAGGCTTCCACGGATGAGATGAGCAGCTATGGAGCAAGCCGCTCACTAACTCTTTGTCCTCTGGATCCTTCTGTTGAATATGGACCGGGCTCCTGAATTGGGCCTTTGATCCGTAAATTCACGTTAAACACAAAGGGAAAATCTCCTTTACCCACATGTTGTTTCCTTTCTGAGCTTTGCCTCGACGCTGTTAGCACGTCACACGCTTCACTGATCTGATTGGTTGATTTGGCCCGTGTGTTGGTGACGGACAGATGGTTTATCCAATCAGAAACTAGGATTTTCACCCCTTCCCAAAAGATCTTTAAACCAGAGTTTAGATGGATCTGCTGAGACCAGGAGACTCATCCATGTGGAGGAGTCAGGTTATTTTTCATTAGCTCCCTTCAGTAGTTAGGAAACCACTGACTTCCTAACATCACACACTGATCATTTACACACAGAGTGATTTATTTACATCCTTACTGAGGATCCATATGTTTTTCTTAGATTTCTTTGAATAAAACTTCAAATGTCCAACAGATTTCCACCGTGACGTAGCTTAAAAGCTACAAAAACACTGTAGCTGCTGTCACGTGTGTTACATATCTTCTTTCTTAGATCCGATAAAGTGCGACTCACGATCCGTACATGTACCGTTTCCCCTGAACTCATCCTGACACGTCTTGCTATCTGGGCTCTGAGCCCCACCACACCACAGACCCTGTTCTGGGGCCACGGAGGTACGATGTGGATCCCAGAGAAGAGCGCTGTACTGGAGAGGTGGATCTAACGCTTCAAAGGTCACTTTATAATCATAACAAGATCCCAGCCCTCGGCCATCCAGTCAAGACACGAGGGCTCAAAGGGAGCGGTTGCCAGCGCTATGAGCCGCACTGCCATGATTGTTTTTGGCGTGCACGTCCCAGAGGAAGCACTGCTCCTAAAGGGCACATGCTTCCCTCTCTGACATTTCTCTGTGAGTTGGGCGTGATGTTGCCCGGAGCGGCGGTTGGCTGTACGGGGCAGCAGTACGAGGTTACTGTACATGTATGATACGTAACAGAACATGTCTGCCTCTTGGAAATGCCAACGTATGAAAGAGGGGGGAGGGCGAAGGGCGAGTGGAGATGCGAGATGAGACAGTGTGAGCACGGACAGGAGCAGAGGATTCCCATGTGCTGGATGCGTCTCACATGTTGTGGAAATGTGACGGATTAACAGAAGACTCCCTCACGGCAGCAGGACTGCTTTGGTTTGAAGCTGTCATGGCTCGGCTGCCCTGATTTATTCGGGGACATATGTTTGTTTGGGCTCCTAGAGGGCACTTTAGCACCCAATTTGGCTCCTAGAGGACACTTTAGCCCACGTTTTGGCTCCTAGAGTGCACTTTAGCACATGTTTTGGCTCCTAGAGGACACTTTAACACACGTTTATGCTCCTAGAGGACACTTTAGCCCACGTTTAGGCTCCTAGAGGACACTTTAACACACGTTTATGCTCCTAGAGGACACTTTAGCCCACGTTTAGGCTCCTAGAGGACACTTTAGCACATGTTTATGCTCCTAGAGGACACTTTAGCCCACGTTTAGGCTCCTAGAGGACACTTTAGCACACGTTTTAGCTCCTAGAGGACACTTTAGCACACGTTTTAGCTCCTAGAGGACACTTTAGCACACGTTTTGGCTCCTAGAGGACACTTTAGCACCCATTTTGGCTCCTTGAGGACACTTTAGCACACGTTTTAGCTCCTAGAGGACACTTTAGCACACGTTTTAGCTCCTAGAGGACACTTTAGCACACGTTTTTTCTCCTGGTTTCAAGGCAGATTTAAGTGAGGAAACGAGAAGAGACTGTTGAGTTATTGAGTTACTCGTTTCTGTGTTTTTACTTTCAGTTTGGAGAGCGTCCAGGAGGCGGGGCTGACCCACTCAGGCAGGCGCAACGAGGCACACCTGGTTCCCATCTCCACTTAATCACCTGCTCCATAAGAAGCCAGCTCTGACTCCTGTGCCAGATAACGCCCCCTCATCGGTCGAGCTTGTCGCCAGCGTTCTCAGCGTCTTGGTAACTCGTTAACATTTGAAGATTATCTCGCACTAACTCTGTTTTTGTCCTCCTCGTCAGCTCGGTGCCTCGCCGCCCTGCCTGCCATGTGCTCGCCTCCAGCCGCCTGCCTACGCGGACACCTTGTGTTAATCCCTTTTGGACACTTTCTGTTAATTTTTGGACTTTTAAAGAATGAACACAGGAGTTTATTAACAGTCTCCCGTAAAAGCGGTGCTCTTTAAAGGATTGGAAACACAAACACGCTCCGGGGGCGAGTGGAGGATCTGGACCAACGCTGTGAGAAATGCCTCCACAGCGTCGGGACCCATCTTCATGAACCTCGGTACATAATTCATGACTGATTCCTAATGAAGCTGATTTGTCAACAGGTCACGTTTTCACCAATGACCCTCAACTGCTCATTATTTCTAACGCTAATGTGCTAATGCTAATTAAAGTCCTCAGGCTGCAGGGTGGAAGAAGAACCTTATTTTGGTAACACTTAATTTATTTATTTATTTATTTACGCTGTAATAAAAGTTTGCTCATGGGTAAAAAGGGTGTTATGAGTCATTATAAGATGCTTATTAAAGGTTAAATATGTAGAATATGTTTCAATTGTAGCAGCCAATAGCGTTGGGCATTGCTGGTTGCCAGGGTTGTCTGTTGTTGGGTGCAGCTACTGTAGGCTGGCACTGGGTGAAATGGAGTTAGCCAATCCTGCAGCTGCTTGGGAGCCTCAGTGAAGGGGGCGTTCTTTGTCCCAGCAGCTGAGTGAGCGGAGACGGGCAACAACCAGAGTCACTATAGGCCGAGCATTCACTCCATGGACTGAGAGAAAGGAGAGGAACGCCATTCAAACGCACGCCCACATGGCTACGCTGCTCCTTGATGCTAACATCACTTTCATCTGCACTTAGCTGCAACGGCTAACGCTAACGGCTAACGCTAACTGTCAGTCAAACTCCTCTAATCCTTGTTTTGATGCTGTGATTTTCTGGAGGGGACGGGTTCAAACAGGCTCAAACAGACTCCGGTCTCCTAGAGCTACTGGGCCGGGTCTGACCAACCTGGCAACCCCACTGCTGGACTTATTTTTTGTTTTTGAGACAACACGTGCGCACGCTCGTGCTCATACACGTGCAAACGTGCTTTACAAAAGCCCACCTCTCCCAAACAGGCCGTGGACGGCAAGCTGGCTGCAGCTAGGCGCGGTGTGGTTGCACTCACAATGGTCAAAGGAACAAGACTTTAGCCGTGACACCTGTCTGGTCACGGTACGGAGGCACAGTGTGAGTGCACCCTGAATTTAGATCACTCCACAGCTGACGTTGACAAAGACAGAGGATTGTTACTCACAGTCACGGGCCGTCCAATTTAATTTCCATTGACAAAAACAAACCTTTCTTAGTTGGATGTGATTTGAAATCCTGAGCTGAAGTGGAGCTCATGACAGAGAGAACATGTTTGTCATTAATAACTGGTGTCACAGACGCCGTCACAGCGCGGCTTTAATGTGAATGAACTAGGCCAGCGCTCCCATGTGCCTCAGACGTCGTTTCTTAGCAGACATGAAAGCAGAACAACAGAACTGTGCACATGAACCTGTCTCTCATTGGCTTGGATTTCACAGCGTAGAGACGCTGAGTAACTTGGGTCTTCTGAGGAAATGCACAACCGCCTTTGAGGTGAAGGCGCTGTGACAGTGCTGTGCATCATGGGAGCCAGCAGGCACACAGCGAAGCATGAAAGAGGTAAAGACAGAGCCACTCAGCCGATGCACAGAGCCCACA
Source organism: Echiichthys vipera (assembly GCF_963691815.1). Taxonomy (NCBI): domain Eukaryota; kingdom Metazoa; phylum Chordata; class Actinopteri; order Perciformes; family Trachinidae; genus Echiichthys; species Echiichthys vipera. Next base: position 2,030,439 of record NC_139840.1, on the reverse strand, counting down.
CAGAGCCCGCACAGAGCCCACACAGAGCCCGCACAGAGCCCACACAGAGCCCGCACAGAGCCCACACAGAGCCCGCACAGAGGCCGCACAGAGGCCGCACAGAGCCCACACAGAGCCCGCACAGAGCCCGCACAGAGCCCGCACAGAGCCCGCACAGAGCCCGCACAGAGCCCGCACAGAGCCCACACAGAGCCCGCACAGAGCCCACACAGAGCCCGCACAGAGCCCGCACAGAGCCCGCACGGAGCCCGCACGGAGCCCGCACGGAGCCCACACAGAGCCCGCACAGAGCCCGCACAGAGCCCGCACAGAGCCCGCACAGAGCCCGCACAGAGCCCACACAGAGCCCGCACAGAGCCCACACAGAGCCCACACAGAGCCCACACAGAGCCCACACAGAGCCCGGACAGAGCCCGCACAGAGCCCACACAGAGCCCGCACAGAGCCCACACAGAGCCCGCACGGAGCCCACACGGAGCCCGCACAGAGCCCACACAGAGGCCGCACAGAGGCCGCACAGAGGCCGCACAGAGCCCACACAGAGCCCGCACAGAGCCCGCACAGAGCCCGCACAGAGCCCGCACAGAGCCCACACAGAGCCCGCACAGAGCCCACACAGAGCCCGCACAGAGCCCACACAGAGCCCGCACAGAGCCCACACAGAGCCCACACAGAGCCCACACAGAGCCCACACAGAGCCCACACGGAGCCCGCACAGAGCCCACACAGAGCCCACACGGAGCCCGCACAGAGCCCGCACAGAGCTGGGAGTCTGATGTCAGCGCTCGTCCTCCACGACTCACAGCTCCTTTGATACGAATATCAGCCCTAGATGATGATGAAGATGAAGATGGTGATGATGATGATGATGAAGATGATTGTGATGATGATGTCGATTCATCTATTATTTTACTTCTATCAATCGAATAGTCGTTTGGGCTTCAGGAGACTGTGAGATCCCTGTTAGCATTAGCATTAGCATACCTTCACATTTAGCACAACAGCAGTGTAGGCTTAGAAGGAGTTAGCTTCAGATAGCTAGCCGCCTCGGCTGCTACCTGCGATTGAAGCGATGATCAAAAATGTGACGACGCGTTCGGGCGATTTAATCACCTCCATCGCTCCTGGTGTGAATGCACGGTGACTGTAAACATGAGACTCTTGTGGACTCAATGAGCCCAGTTGTCTTCTTGTGTGACGACGTCCGTCCCCGTAGGAGACACTTCATCGTCTCAAATGAGCTGTTTTGACCTCGAGGAGAATCACAGCTTCATGAAACTATACAACCACAAACTAGAGACGAAGAGACCTTTTCAACACCTGCACAGCGGCCAAGAGTTTATTCTGAAGTGTGTGTGTGTGTGTGTGTGTGTGTGCACGGTTTCCGTCCCTGTCTCTGTTATAATGTCCTGGACAATGTACAAAATTAAAATACACGTGCCTCTTTTCATTCACTCCTCTCCCTCTCTTTGTTTCCGCACACACACCAAAATATTCCACCTTGTCGTCAATCCAGCGATGCTGAAGAGTGAATGTGACGAGCAGTGAGGGAGGAGACGGGACCCGGAGGAGAGAAAACCACCGGCGAGGGAGAAGTTCGGCTCCGAAAAGACACTTCAAAAAGTCCTTTGAGAGCCTTTGATATGCAAAGAGAGGATCTTTGAAATGACTGTGCTGACAGGCGCTCATTGTGCCAGAGACAAAGACGTGGCACTTTTCAGAAACAGGAAAAAAACAAAACGTCCCTCTCAGTCCAAACGCATGGTTTCATCAAACGCCAAGAGCTCCTGACAGCAGAGGGGGGGGGGGGGGGGGGTTATCCTCATTCACACACAGGAGGTAACGCAGAGTTCACTGTTCGCTCATGGCTGCACGAGACCAAACACAGAAGTTGTGGCTCTGGTTGTTGGGAGGGAAAGCGGGTTTTTCTGTTTTTGCCTTTCACAGAGCTGGGAAATGATTCTTTAGAGCCCCCTCCCACTGTTCCTCCGTCCCGTGCCCCGTGCTTTAGGGTCCTTGTCCCCCCTCCAGGCCCGTTTGTACTCACACTACCTGGGCCTCGGAGAATGCTTCTTGCTGCCTATACGTCATCACGCCGTAACACGTCACACGCATTGATGACGTCATGGCGATGCGTGGCTTTGTTTCCAGATCTTTCCGTAGACCTCGGAGTTTTTGTGCGTCTTGTCGACTGTTTTTGAATCTTTTCATCGACCAAATCTGCAGTAAACACGACCCAACGGGTAAAGTTTAGTTCCTTTGACCAGTGTGAGTGCAACCGTACCGCGTCTAGGAGCGGCACGCTTGCCGTCCACGGCCCGTTTGGGAGAGGTGGGCTTTAGTAAAGCACGTTTGCACGTGTACGAGCACGAGTGTGCGCACGTGTACGAGCACGAGGCCTACGGTGGTTCTGAGGTCATTTCCTGTGCGCCTGTTGGGACGTAGAAAAAAGAAGGAGGGACCATGCGCGGACATTTCAAACAATGGCGGTGAAAGGTTCACGTTGGTGTGATGAGGAGGTGGAGTGTTTACTGCAGATTTGGTCGAAAAACTCCGAGGTCTACGGAAAGATCTGGAAACAAAGCCACGCATCGCCATGACGTCATCAATGCGTGTGACGTGTTACGGCGTGATGACGTATAGGCAGCAAGAAGCATTCTCCGAGGCCCAGGTAGTGTGAGTACAAACGGGCCTGGAGGGGGGGACAAGGACCCTAAAGCACGGGGCACGGGACGGAGGCACAGTGGGAGGGCGCCCTTAGAGAGCTAAAGCTAAAAAACAAACAAACCCTGCACTGCTTTCTTCCACATCTTCCTCTCAAACACCCAGAAATGTCAAAGCGACGCCTCCAGACGGCTGACGTGTTGTCACGGACAAACAAACGGGACGGAGACAAATGGAGACGGGGCAGGAGAGGATGTTTAAAATGGGCCACACAATCAGAAGCTCGTCATCCTCACACACAAAAAAACAACACAGGCAGGCTGACACATGCGGTGAAGCGTTACCACGGCAACACAACCTCTCCGCAGAGAAGGACGTCTACTCGTTCCCAGGCAAACAAAAGAAATAAAACACAAAAAACAACGAACAAAACAGGCGAGAAAGGGAGGACGATCCCAGACGCTGCAGACAAAAACGTCCATCTTAAGAAACGCTCCGTCCTGCAGATCGTTTGACTCGTTCAAGAGCTTCAAGTGTGACTTTAACGCCACGTTTACGCCACACGTTAGGATCAAAAACAACCTCGACTGCAGGACAGGTTTGATGTTAAGATGGACACTTTCATCACAGTTCGATCACGACACGACTTGAGTGACAGGCAGCGGCGGAGGACTTACATTCTGCTTCCCCACGATGTTGTCGAAGGGCAGCTCGGGGCTCCAGGACGCCTCGTTGAAGGTGGCGCTGCTGGCCCGCCGGTCCACCGAGCTGGCCGCCTCCTTCATGATGTCCTCCGGCAGGGACAGCGTGCTCTCCTCCGGCTGCTTGATGAGGTACGTCCTGATGTTGTGGCGGCGGAGGAAGTCGTTGCGGTCCTTGCCGTGGCCCTCCTCCACCTCGTAGTCGCCGTTCAGACAGTCCAGAGCGGCTTTAGAGATGTGGATCCTCCTGGAACGGGAAGAGTCCAGTCAAAGACAGCTCAGACATCCCTGCAGGACAAACCGCTCGACCTTTAGGCCGGTGTTTCCCAAAGTTAGAGTCTGGATGAATGATATTATGTGGGTTTGTTTCTCTAACTTGAGTAGAAGAGGAGCTCAGATCAGCTGTGTGGAGCTGTTTACCAGAGGTGGGGATACGACTTGATTTGATTTGATTTGATCCTTTAAATCGATTTTTTAAATTGTTCTTTCAGTGCCTGGATGTCTGAGTGATTCAATTACTTCATTTGAGTGCGTGTGAAGGTCGGAAGTTACTGCTTTTAGTGTCAGGGAGTGACGTGACGACACTTTCAAGTTGAGAACAGACACAAAATCAAGCATTTTTAGGCTCCGTTCACTCTACAAGGGACCTGGATCTGAGTTTCCCGCTCATGTGTGACCCATGTCTGTGACTCCACTTCGGCACCATTGATTGGTTCATGTTAAACTCTCTGGCTGCTGCTCTGTTCCCGTGTTCTACTGCGTGACTAATGGCCTTGAGTGTAAACTCTGCGTAGTAAGCGTGTCTCTTAACAGGAGCCATTTTGGGCTCTTTACACAAACACACACATGGAAATGAAACGGCACGCTTCACGCAGTCGTATATCTCAACATGCACCGCGCGTTACTTCTTCTACGGGGAAAATAGAGTCGGCGGCTGCTCACCGTAGTTGGAGACCTGTTGTGGCTCAATATTGGTCCATATATAAGGAGCACCGGATTATAAGGAGCACTGAGACATGTGGAGGTTTTTAAGTGTAACTTATAGTGCGGAGAATACGGTAACTGTATATGTCTGTATATCCTGGGGATATGTGTGACTGAGGATGTCACTGTGGCTCGTATCCTTTCTCTTTCTAACCACGTTTCCTGTCCGACTCCGTAGCCAACCATCGAATCAAAGGTTCAGGTTTAGGTCCCTTTAACGACACCCAGGGGTGAACTAGTTTCGCAGTCGAGCGTTGAAGCGTCCGTCATGATTCCAACAATCAAAACAAGACATGAAACATCGACAAAGTGCAGCAATCCATTAAAATAAAAGCATGAAATTAAGAAGAAAAGACCTTTAGTTGTCTAAACTTAACCGTCTCCTTTAGTCGTCTAAACTTAACCGTCTCCTTTAGTCGTCTAACTTAACCGTCTCCTTTAGACGTCTAACTTAACCGTCTCCTTTAGTCGTCTAACTTAACCGTCTCCTTTAGACGTCTAAACTTAACCGTCTCCTTTAGTGACTAAACTTAACCGTCTCCTTTAGTCGTCTAAACTTAACCGTCTCCTTTAGTCGTCTAAAGTTAACCATCTCCTTTAGTCGTCTAAACTTAACCGTCTCCTTTAGTGTCTAAACTTAACCGTCTCCTTTATTCGTCTAAACTTAACCGTCTCCTTTAGTGACTAAACTTAACCGTCTCCTTTAGTGTCTAAACTTAACCGTCTCCTTTAGTCGTCTAACTTAACCGTCTCCTTTAGTCGTCTTAACTTAACCGTCTCCTTTAGTGACTAAACTTAACCGTCTCCTTTAGTGTCTTAACTTAACCGTCTCCTTTAGTCGTCTAACTTAACCGTCTCCTTTAGTCGTCTTAACTTAACCGTCTCCTTTAGACGTCTAAACTTAACCGTCTCCTTTATTCGTCTAAACTTAACCGTCTCCTTTAGTGACTAAACTTAACCGTCTCCTTTAGAGACTAAACTTAACCGTCTCCTTTAGTCGTCTAACTTAACCGTCTCCTTTAGTCGTCTTAACTTAACCGTCTCCTTTAGTGACTAAACTTAACCGTCTCCTTTAGTGTCTTAACTTAACCGTCTCCTTTAGTCGTCTAACTTAACCGTCTCCTTTAGTCGTCTTAACTTAACCGTCTCCTTTAGACGTCTAAACTTAACCGTCTCCTTTAGTGGTCTTAACTTAACTGTCTCCTTTAGTCGTCTTAACTTAACCGTCTCCTTTAGTCGTCTTAACTTAACCGTCTCCTTTAGTGGTCTAAACTTAACCGTCTCCTTTAGTCGTCTTAACTTAACCGTCTCCTTTAGACGTCTAAACTTAACCGTCTCCTTTAGTCGTCTTAACTTAACCGTCTCCTTTAGTCGTCTAAACTTAACTGTCTCCTTTAGTGGTCTTAACTTAACCGTCTCCTCTTACTCACCCTGGGATCCCTCCAGACTCCAGCTTGTTGGCGATGTCCACGTCCCAGGACCAGACGTCGAACTGCCACTTCCTGAGCCCCAGCACGCCGCACAGCACGGAGCCCGAGTGGATCCCGATCCGCATGTCGATGTCGTGTTTCGTGCGTGAGCGCACATATCTGGAGGGAAACAGGAAGTGACCGTCAGACGCCAAACCATCCGACAGACTGCAGTGATTCACGGTGACCATGGCGATGATGATGTCATACTCCACTTCACCTCCGTGAGAGCTACGAGCATGAACCACTACGTCTTTATGGACCCATTAACCGTCTAAACTTACATTATTTTCCGCACTATAAGGCGCACCACATTATAAGGCGCATAGAACAGACGCTACAGTCGAGGCTGGGGTTACGTCAAGGACCGCCATGTTAAGTTAGCGTGCTAGCGCTGTTGCCTTCAGTGGAACAGTGATCGTACGGACTCTTCTACTTGCTGCTCTCTGTTCAACAACCCACTGTTGGAGTTTGTCCTCCAGCTGCAGCCGTCTCGCTCTGTTCCCTCTAAACTCTGTTTAGTCTTCTTTACTCGCCGCAGGTCGTCTTGTTGCTTCCTCCACTTCGGCACCATTGATTGGTTCATGTTCAACTCTCTGGCTGCTGCTCTATTCCCGTGTTCTGCTGCGTGACTAATGGCCTTGAGTGTAAACTCTGCGTCGTAAGCGTGTCTCTTAACAGGAGCCATTTTGGGCTCTTTACACAAACACACACATGGAAATGAACACTTGGGGGCGCTGGAGCCGATCCAAGCTGACATCGGGCGTGAGGCGGGGTACACCGGATTTTTTAAACCTGACAGTCCTGCATCTGGGCACATTAAACCTGACAGTCCTGCATCTGGGCACATTAAACCTGACAGTCCTGCATCTGGGCACATTAAACCTGTCAGTCCTGCATCTGGGCACATTAAACCTGACAGTCCTGCATCTGGGCACATTAAACCTTTCAGTCCTGCATCTGGGCACATTAAACCTTTCAGTCCTGCATCTGGGCACATTAAACCTGACAGTCCTGCATCTGGGCACATTAAACCTGTCAGTCCTGCATCTGGGCACATTAAACCTGTCAGTCCTTGTTCTGGGCACATTAAAGCTGCCAGTCCTGTATCTGGGCAAGAATGCAGGAAAACCAGCATTTCGAGCAGGATCTGAGGCGTTTCCGATACTCGAAACAATGCATGCGAGTCCACAAAGACCCTTTGATACCACATCTCATCTCATCTTCAGCCTCTTATCCGGGGTCAGGGCGCAGCAGCTCCAGCAGGCGACGCCAAACTTCCCTTTCCCGGGCCACATTAACCAGCTCTAACTGGGGGATCCTGAGGCGTTCCCAGGCCAGTGTGGAGATCTAATCTCTCCACCTGGTCCTGGGTCTTCCCCGAGGCCTCCTCCCAGCTGGACGTGCCTGGAACACCTCCCTAGGGAGGCGCCCAGGGTTCATCCTTACCAGATGATCCTGAACCACCTCAACTGGCTCCTTTCAACGCAAAGGAGCAGCGGCTCTACTCCGAGTTCCTCACGGATGCTGAACTTCTCCCCCTCTCTCTAAGGGAGACTCCAGCCCCCCTCCTGAGGAAACACATTTCACACGCTTGGACCTGGACCTGGTTCTTTGGGTCCTGACCCAGCTTTCATGACCACAGGTGAGGGCGTTCAAGACCCTTTGATACCACGAACAGCGTAAGTCCGTCTTTCACGTGTTCCTCACAAGTTGCAGACGTTGGTCCAGCGACTGTCGGCGCTCACACAGACTCCGCCCCCAGAAAGTGCTTCCGTCAGTCTGAACATCTGCACACGTCTTTATATTCTCTCAATTAACGTTCCTGCGACATGGACCGAGCTGCACAAAGTGATCGTGCGTAAGCAGCTCACCACATTGACTCAATAGAATACAGTACAGTACAAATCTCACAGCTTATCCACCGCTAATCCTACTTCTCTCCCCCTAAACGTCCCGGCCCGCGCTGTCACACTGAACGTGATGCAATGGGTCCAAACACGCCGCAGCGACAGAGAAGATGATGGGAATGAAAAAGCACAGACTTCAGGGTCAGGGAGTGTTTTCAGGAGGAAGTGCAGAGCGGCTGTGCGTTGTCTGTGCGCTCTAACGCGACCTGAAGATCCCCCAGTCAGTCATGTGTCAGGATTCATCCGTAGATCCCTGTGGTGTCATTTCTAAAACATGATGGCATCGGCGAGATTATGCCGTCTCCCGTCTCAGCGAAGCGTGCATGTGTGATATGATTGAACCCTGTAACTGTGTGTGTGCGGTGTGTGTTGCTGATGTACACAGCCGGGGGCTCCTTCTTACAAATGCAAATACTGCGGCGGAGCAGCTTCCAGATCACAGAGCCGACGCGCTGAGAGCTGCGAGATATGAGATAAAGAAACATGTACGGATGAAAGCGCTGCCGTCCAGCCCCCTGGGGGGGAAATACATTTATTTATTTTTTTAAAGCAACTCTTTGAAAGATGCCGTTGAACAGCGCAGGTGTCCTGCTGCTCTTAAATATGGACGGGTATAAAACTACGGTTCAATCACTGAAGACACAGAAACACACGTTTAGATTCAGTGTGACTGAAAATACACTTCCCTTTGGATATCGTTTTATAAACGTACACCAAGCCCCGCCCACAGCTGCCTGTTTGATCCAATCAGGAAGCTCCAAAAGCGTCAGTTCTCAGAGTGTCCACTAGGGGCAGGAGCCTGTGGATGTTCTCATGTGTCCAGGTCGTCGTTCCCCTCAAAGCAACTTCAGTCCAAAGCAACTGGACTTGGTTATTTGTCAGGAAGACGTTTCACCTCTCATCCAAGAGGCTTCATCAGTTCATGTACGCATCTGACCAGGACCAGGACCAGGACCAGGACCAGGACCAGGACCAGGCTGGGACTGGACCAGGACCAGGATCAGGCTGGGACTGGACCAGGACCAGGACCAGGCTGGGACTGGTCCAACTAACTGGTGTGGAGATCCAGGTATTAAACCTCTCACTAGGCCGATGATGTCACTGGAACCCTTTGTGATCCAAGTGCCAACGACCGTAGTTGGAGTGACAGTCGTTGGTGGGAAGTTGGTTTGGACTTGGTTAGTGCTGGTCCAGTCCCAGCCTGGTCCTGGTCCTGGTCCAGTGGTTGGTGGAAGTAGGTCTGGACTTTGTTAGTGCTCTATTGAGTCTGAACGACCGCCGTTGGAGTCACAGGAGGACGTTTGTGAACAGTTGTTCTTTGAGGTTTGATTGTTGAATGAAGGGATGAAAGGGCGGCATTGTAAACTGGAGAGAAGTGGAGTCTCAGAACTCCTCCTCTGCTTAGCCATGGTTTCTCAACTTTTGCATAGGTGGCTTCTTTTGAAAGAGGAGTAAGATTTACAATGCTGCCCTTTCATCCCTTCAGGAGATTCAACAATCTAACCTCAATGACGGTCGTTGGCACTTGGAGCACAAAGGGTTCCAGTGACATCCTCAACCTTGTGAGAGGTTAAATACCTGGATCTCCACACCAGTTAGTTGGACCAGTCCCAGCCTGGTCCTGGTCCTGGTCCAGTCCCAGCCTGGTCCTGGTCCTGGTCCTGGTCCTGGTCCTGGTCTTGGTCAGATGCGTACATGAACTGATGAAGCCTCTTGGATGAGAGGTGCTCCATATCACAGCATACATGGTAGTTAAAGTGATATTTCTGAATACACATCAAACAGGAACGGCTCATTTTCATTACTAAAAGACTCGCATTCAAGATCAAAGGGGCAGAACATTGATTCACCTCGACGTATTTCAGCGTGGGTCTCGATCCCTGCAGCTAAAATAACAAAAACCACAGCAGCAGGGTGTGCGCGGACAGTACCTGATGGTTTTGATCATGCTGAGGCCCATCTCCACGCAGCAGTGGGCGTGGTCCTGCCTGGGCTCCGGTAGACCAGACACACAGTAGTAACAGTCTCCCAGGATCTTTATCCGTAGACAGTGGTTCTCCTGCAAAAGAGCCCACACGTCAGTAACGTCTATTAAAACACACGCAACACACACGCATCCAGTGAATCTACCTCAAAACATTGTGTGATTGGAAACAGGAATAACAGAGAAATGTTAGCGTCAAATTAAAATAATAGCCTGGTGATACGCGTTTCAGTGTCAGGTCTGTTCTGCATTAACTGTGAGTGGCTGAGCATGACAGTGCGAAACGCTCCTCGCTCTAATATCACAGTAACGTACGGTCCTGTCCACTCGGTTTCACAACAGAGCCGTTTCTCATTGATAAGAGACGAATAAGAGACTGAAAAGAGACGGAAAAGAGGCTTAAAAGGGACTGAAAAGAGACGGAAAAGAGGAGGAAAAGAGGCTTAAAAGGGGTGGGAAAGAGACGGAAAAGAGACTGAAAAGAGACGAATAAGAGGCGGAAAAGAGACAGAAAAGAGGCGGAAAAGAGGCTTAAAAGGGGCGTAAAAAAGACTGAAAAGAGGCGTAAAAGAGACTGAAAAGAGGCGTAAAAGAGACTGAAAAGAGGCATAAAAGAGACTGAAAAGAGGAGGAAAAGAGACTGAAAAGAGGCTGAAAAGAGGTGGAAAAGAGACTGAAAAGAGGCGTAAAAGAGACTGAAAAGAGGCGTAAAAGAGACTGAAAAGAGGCGTAAAAGAGACTGAAAAGAGACGTAAAAGAAACTGAAAAGAGGCGTAAAAGAGACTGAAAAGAGACTAAAAAGAGACTGAAAAGAGGTTGAAAAGAGGCGGAAAAGAGACTGAAAAGAGACTAAAAAGAGACTGAAAAGAGACTGAAAAGAGGAGGAAAAGAGACTGAAAAGAGACTGAAAAGAGACTGAAAAAAGACTGAAAAGAGACTGAAAAGAGGAGGAAAAGAGACTGAAAAGAGACTGAAAAGAGGAGGAAAAGAGACTGAAAAGAGACTGAAAAGAGACTGAAAAGAGGAGGAAAAGAGACTGAAAAGAGACTGAAAAGAGGAGGAAAAGAGACTGAAAAGAGACTGAAAAGAGACTGAAAAGAGGAGGAAAAGAGACTGAAAAGAGACGTAAAAGAGACTCAAAAGAGACGGAAAAGAGACTGAAAAGAGACTGAAAAGAGACTGAAAAGAGACGTAAAAGAGACTGAAAAGAGGCGGAAAAGAGACTCAAAAGAGACGTAAAAGAGACTGAAAAGAGGAGGAAAAGAGACGTAAAAGAGACTGAAAAGAGGAGGAAAAGAGACTGAAAAGAGACGTAAAAGAGACTCAAAAGAGACGGAAAAGAGACTGAAAAAAGACTGAAAAGAGACTGAAAAGAGGTGGAAAAGAGACTGAAAAGAGGCAGAAAAGAGACTGAAAAGAGGCGGAAAAGAGACTGAAAAGAGACTGAAAAGAGGCGGAAAAGAGACTGAAAAGAGACTGAAAAGAGACTGAAAAGAGGCGGAAAAGAGACTGAAAAGAGGCAGAAAAGAGACTGAAAAGAGGAGGAAAAGAAACTGAAAAGAGACGTAAGAGACGTAAAAGAGGCGGAAAAAAGACTGAAAAGAGACTGAAAAGAGGAGGAAAAGAGGTGGAAAAGAGGCTGAAAAGAGGCGGAAAAAAGACTGAAAAGAGACTGAAAAGAGGAGGAAAAGAGGCGTAAAAGAGACTGAAAAGAGACTGAAAAGAGGAGGAAAAGAGGCGGAAAAGAGACTGAAAAGAGGAGGAAAAGAGGAGGAAAAGAGACGAATAAGAGGAGGAAAAGAGACTGAAAAGAGGAGGAAAAGAGACTGAAAAGAGACTGAAAAGAGGAGGAAAAGAGGAGGAAAAGAGACTGAAAAGAGACTGAAAAGAGGAGGAAAAGAGACTGAAAAGAGACTGAAAAGAGGAGGAAAAGAGACTGAAAAGAGACGTAAAAGAGACGTAAAAGAGACTGAAAAGAGACTGAAAAGAGGAGGAAAAGAGACTGAAAAGAGGCGGAAAAGAGACGTAAAAGAGACTGAAAAGAGACTGAAAAGAGGAGGAAAAGAGACTGAAAAGAGGAGGAAAAGAGACTGAAAAGAGACTGAAAAAAGGCGGAAAAGAGACGAATAAGAGACGGGAAAAGAGGCGGAAAAGAGACTGAAAAGAGGAGGAAAAGAGACTGAAAAGAGGCAGAAAAGAGACTGAAAAGAGGAGGAAAAGAGGTGGAAAAGAGACGAAAAAGAGACTGAAAAGAGACGGAAAAGAGACGGAAAAGAGGCGGAAAAGAGACTGAAAAGAGGAGGAAAAGAGACTGAAAAGAGACGGAAAAGAGGAGGAAAAGAGACTGAAAAGAGGAGGAAAAGAGACTGAAAAGAGACTGAAAAGAGACTGAAAAGAGACGGAAAAGAGGAGGAAAAGAGACTGAAAAGAGACTGAAAAGAGACTGAAAAGAGGAGGAAAAGAGACGAATAAGAGGCGTAAAAGAGACTAAAAAGAGGCGGAAAAGAGACTGAAAAGAGACTGAAAAGAGACTGAAAAGAGGAGAAAAAGAGACTGAAAAGAGGAGGAAAAGAGACTGAAAAGAGGAGGAAAAGAGACGTAAAAGAGGCGTAAAAGAGACTGAAAAGAGGAGGAAAAGAGACTGAAAAGAGACTGAAAAGAGACTGAAAAGAGGTGGAAAAGAGACTGAAAAGAGGCAGAAAAGAGACTGAAAAGAGGTGGAAAAGAGACTGAAAAGAGGCGGAAAAGAGGCGTAAAAGAGACTGAAAAGAGGAGGAAAAGAGACTGAAAAGAGACTGAAAAGAGGAGGAAAAGAGACTGAAAAGAGGAGGAAAAGAGACTGAAAAGAGGCGTAAAAGAGACTGAAAAGAGACGGAAAAGAGGCTTAAAAGAGGAGGAAAAGAGGAGGAAAAGAGACGAATAAGAGGAGGAAAAGAGACTGAAAAGAGGAGGAAAAGAGACTGAAAAGAGGCGTAAAAGAGACTGAAAAGAGACGGAAAAGAGACTGAAAAGAGGAGGAAAAGAGACGGAAAAGAGACTGAAAAGAGACGGAAAAGAGGAGGAAAAGAGACTGAAAAGAGGAGGAAAAGAGACGGAAAAGAGACTGAAAAGAGACTGAAAAGAGACTGAAAAGAGACTGAAAAGAGACTGAAAAGAGACGGAAAAGAGACTGAAAAGAGGCTGAAAAGAGGAGGAAAAGAGGAGGAAAAGAGACTGAAAAGAGGCGGAAAAGAGACTGAAAAGAGGAGGAAAAGAGACTGAAAAGAGGAGGAAAAGAGACTGAAAAGAGACTGAAAAGAGACGGAAAAGAGACTGAAAAGAGGCTGAAAAGAGGAGGAAAAGAGGAGGAAAAGAGACGAATAAGAGGAGGAAAAGAGACTGAAAAGAGACGGAAAAGAGACTGAAAAGAGGCTGAAAAGAGGAGGAAAAGAGGAGGAAAAGAGACGAATAAGAGGAGGAAAAGAGACTGAAAAGAGGCGGAAAAGAGACGGAAAAGAGACTGAAAAGAGGAGGAAAAGAGACTGAAAAGAGGAGGAAAAGAGACTGAAAAGAGGCGGAAAAGAGACTGAAAAGAGACTGAAAAGAGACGGAAAAGAGACGGAAAAGAGACTGAAAAGAGGAGGAAAAGAGACTGAAAAGAGACTGAAAAGAGACTGAAAAGAGACGGAAAAGAGGAGGAAAAGAGACTGAAAAGAGACTGAAAAGAGACGGAAAAGAGACAGAAAAGAGACGTAAAAGAGACTGAAAAGAGGAGGAAAAGAGACGAATAAGAGGCGTAAAAGAGACTAAAAAGAGGCGGAAAAGAGACTGAAAAGAGACTGAAAAGAGGAGGAAAAGAGACTGAAAAGTGGAGGAAAAGAGACTGAAAAGAGGAGGAAAAGAGACTGAAAAGAGACTGAAAAGAGACGGAAAAGAGGCGGAAAAGAGACTGAAAAGAGGAGGAAAAGAGACTGAAAAGAGGAGGAAAAGAGACTGAAAAGAGGCGGAAAAGAGGAGGAAAAGAGGAGGAAAAGAGACGAATAAGAGGAGGAAAAGAGACTGAAAAGAGACTGAAAAGAGACGGAAAAGAGACTGAAAAGAGGCTGAAAAGAGGAGGAAAAGAGGAGGAAAAGAGACGAATAAGAGGAGGAAAAGAGACTGAAAAGAGGAGGAAAAGAGACTGAAAAGAGACTGAAAAGAGACTGAAAAGAGACGGAAAAGAGGCGGAAAAGAGACGGAAAAGAGGCGGAAAAGAGACTGAAAAGAGACTGAAAAGAGACGGAAAAGAGGCGGAAAAGAGACTGAAAAGAGGAGGAAAAGAGACTGAAAAGAGGAGGAAAAGAGACTGAAAAGAGGCGGAAAAGAGACTGAAAAGAGACTGAAAAGAGACGGAAAAGAGACGGAAAAGAGGCGGAAAAGAGACTGAAAAGAGGAGGAAAAGAGACTGAAAAGAGACGGAAAAGAGGAGGAAAAGAGACTGAAAAGAGGAGGAAAAGAGACTGAAAAGAGACTGAAAAGAGACTGAAAAGAGACGGAAAAGAGACGGAAAAGAGACAGAAAAGAGACGTAAAAGAGACTGAAAAGAGGAGGAAAAGAGACGAATAAGAGGCGTAAAAGAGACTAAAAAGAGGCGGAAAAGAGACTGAAAAGAGACTGAAAAGAGGAGGAAAAGAGACTGAAAAGTGGAGGAAAAGAGACTGAAAAGAGGAGGAAAAGAGGCTGAAAAGAGACTGAAAAGAGACGAAAAAGAGGAGGAAAAGAGGCTGAAAAGAGACTGAAAAGAGACTGAAAAGAGACAGAAAAGAGACTGAAAAGAGGCGGAAAAGAGACTGAAAAGAGGCGGAAAAGAGACTGAAAAGAGACGAAAAAGAGGAGGAAAAGAGAAGAATAAGAGGCGTAAAAGAGACTGAAAAGTGACTGAAAAGAGGCAGAAAAGAGGCGTAAAAGAGGCAGAAAAGAGGCGTAAAAGAGACTGAAAAGAGACTGAAAAGAGACTGAAAAGAGACTGAAAAGAGACTGAAAAGAGGCAGAAAAGAGACGGAAAAGAGGAGGAAAAGAGACTGAAAAGAGGAGGAAAAGAGACTGAAAAGAGACGTAAAAGAGACTGAAAAAGAGACGGAAAAGAGACGTAAAAGAGACTGAAAAGAGACGGAAAAGAGGCTGAAAAGAGACTGAAAAGAGGAGGAAAAGAGACTGAAAAGAGGCGTAAAAGAGACTGAAAAAGAGACGGAAAAGAGACGTAAAAGAGACTGAAAAGAGACTGAAAAGAGGAGGAAAAGAGACTGAAAAGAGGAGGAAAAGAGACTGAAAAGAGGCGTAAAAGAGACGGAAAAGAGACTGAAAAGAGGAGGAAAAGAGGCGGAAAAGAGGAGGAAAAGAGACGTAAAAGAGACTGAAAAGAGGAGGAAAAGAGACTGAAAAGAGGAGGAAAAGAGACTGAAAAGAGACTGAAAAGAGGAGGAAAAGAGACTGAAAAGAGACTGAAAAGAGGAGGAAAAGAGACTGAAAAGAGGAGGAAAAGAGACGGAAAAGAGACTGAAAAGAGGAGGAAAAGAGACTGAAAAGAGACTGAAAAGAGACTGAAAAGAGGCGAAAAAGAGACTGAAAAGAGGCGTAAAAGAGACTGAAAAGAGACTGAAAAGAGGCGTAAAAGAGACTAAAAAGAGACTGAAAAGAGGAGGAAAAGAGGCGTAAAAGAGACGAAAAAGAGACTGAAAAGAGGCGGAAAAGAGGAGGAAAAGAGACTGAAAAGAGGAGGAAAAGAGGCGTAAAAGAGACTGAAAAGAGACTGAAAAGAGGTGGAAAAGAGACTGAAAAGAGGTGTTAAAGAGACTTTCAGTGTCAGGTCTGTTCTGCATTAACTGTGAGTGGCTGAGCATGACAGTGTGAAACGCTCCTCGCTCTAATATCACAGTAACGTACGGTCCAGTCCACTCAGAGTGAATGCTGAATCAATTACTCGCTCTGTTGTTCTGGATGAAAGATTCATCGGGCGGCTGGAGTTTCTTTATTCTGCTTTCATGACGCAGAAGAGAAGAGAAGAACGCTTGTTTCTCTCTCAGAGACGCAGACTTTTATGTTTAAATCGTCCTTATTTATACGAAACACAGTTTGAATCTAAATTTCCGCTCTTTTGGCTTTGGAAAAACCTTTATTTGACTGCGATCCTGCGACAGAAGGAAGCTGCAGCTGCAGGGTCACGTTTCTACCGTTAAAACCTTAAAGTCAGCGCGGCCTGGATCGACCTCCGCGCAGGACGTTACACAACAGGAAGAGCTGCCAAGATAATCTCTAGAAACATAGAAAAGTCTTGGCCTCGCCGACCGTCTGTCAAGAGGAGCGTCTCAGACCCCAAATCCTCTTCATTCTGGTGTGGTGAGTGTCCTAGGGAGCACTCACACTGTGCCTCCGTACCGTGCAAAACAGGTTCCACTGCTAAAGTCAGGTTCCTTTGACCAGTGTGAGTGCAACCGTACCACGTCTAGGAGCGGCACGCTTGCCGTCCACGGCCCGTTTGGGAGAGGTGGGCTTTAGTAAAGCACGTTTGCACGTGTACGAGCACGAGCGTGCGCACGTGTACGAGCACGAGGCCTACGGCGGTTCTGAGGTCATTTCCTGTGCGCCTGTTGGGACGTAGAAAAAAGAAGGAGGGACCATGCGCGGACATTTCAAACAATGGCGGTGAAAGGTTCACGTTGGTGTGATGCGGAGGTGGAGTGTTTACTGCAGATTTGGTCGATGAAAAGATTCAAAAACAGTCGACAAGACGCACAAAAACTCCGAGGTCTACGGAAAGATCTGGAAACAAAGCCACGCATCGCCATGACGTCATCAATGCGTGTGACGTGTTACGGCGTGATGACGTATAGGCAGCAAGAAGCATTCTCCGAGGCCCAGGTAGTGTGAGTACAAACGGGCCTGGAGGGGGGGACAAGGACCCTAAAGCACCGGGCACGGGACGGACGCACAGTGGGAGGGCGCCCGTAGACTCTGCAGCTTCCTCTACTGCAGGAACAGGCTGCACTTAAGACACCTCACCATGTCAGGATCCGGGTCCTGTCAGGATCCAGGTCCTGTCAGCCCTTCCCTCTTCCTTTTGTGTGAGTTTGTCTCCATCTGTCTTTTTCTCCTGATTGTCTTTCCCTGTGTGTTTGTGTGTCGTTGCTGGTCGGCGTGGTCCCGCCCAGCTGTGGCTCATCAGCTCGTCAGCGCTGGAGGGAACGCCAGACCGTTTTCACATTTACGTGGTATCGTGCCTCTCTTGGTCAGCTTGTTGGCTACATCCGTGTCGCTCTGTGCTCCGTTAACTGTTTCTTTGTTTCTTTTGTTTTAGTTTCCCGAGTTCCTGTTCGGCCACCACCCGTTCGTGTTCGTCTCCTTAACCCCACGTTTGTTCTTCGTCGTCTACACCCGGACCCCGTCCTGTTCTCCCTGTTCCCTGGACACACTACTCTAGTGTCCGTGTCTGCATTTGGGTCCCGCTCCTCGGAGTTATTCCCCGCACCGTTCATGACAAACCAGAAGCGTTGCCGTTCGTATAGAAGAACTTTAAGTTGCCTAATCTGAACCAAACACCGGAGAGCAGTCAGATCAGAAAACACTCGTAGGAATAACTGTCTTTTGAACGTCCACGGCCCTTTTGTCAAACGAAGGACCGGATTATTTCAGCATGAGGACCCCACAGTGACTCTGAAGCGACCACAGCTACAGAACTAAGCTGAACACTTAAGGAGATAACGCTGACGTGTGCGCCCGGGCTCGAAGGTTAAATCACTTACGTGTGCGAGGCGGTCGAAGCGTGCAAAGAGTTCGTTCAACATTCGCACCAGCTCCTGCGCCGACAGCGTGGTGGAGAGGTTGGTGAAGCCTTTAACATCTGCGAAAAGAATGCTGAATAAAATACGGAAATGTCACTTTTCATATCCAGGTCAGGTCTTTAACAACACCATCCAAAGACTTTCACCATTTATGTTTTGATTCAATGCAACTGAGACATCAATGTTCACGTAGAGTCCTGTTTGCACCCGTACATCTCCATCAGTCCAGCACCACACACACACACACACACACACACACACACACGCACACACACACACACACACACACACACACGCAATCAATCAACCACGCAACCACGCAATCACACACACACACACACACACAATCACTCAATCACGCAATCTCTCAATCACGCAATCTCTAAATCACTGAATCACGCAATCTCTCAATCACGCAAGCTCTCTTTGCACCCGTACATCTCCAATCACACACACACACACACACAACCACGCAACCACGCGATCACACACACAAAATCACGCAATCTCTCAATCACGCAATCTCTCAATCACTCAATCACGCAATCTCTCAACCTCTCAATCACGCAATCTCTCAATCACGCAATCTCTCAATCACGCAATCCCTCAATCTCTCAATCCCTCAATCTCTCAATCACGCAATCTCTCAATCACGCAATCTCTCAATCACGGAATCTCTCAATCACGCAATCTCTCAATCACGCAATCTCTCAATCACGCAATCTCTCAATCACGCAATCCCTCAATCTCTCAATCTCTCAATCACGGAATCACGCAATCTCTCAATCTCTCAATCTCTCGATCACTGAATCCCGAGCAAAGCGGACGCCTCACCTGACATTCTCGTAGCGGTGGATGTAGATCCTGTGGAACTGGTGCTGGAGGTGTTCGTCCTCTACATTTGTCATGTCGTTGATCATTTCCAAAACTACAAAACGTGGCAGGACCGATAACACCAGCCTCTCCTGCGGGGGAGAGAAGATCCACCATATTAGTACTCAACAAGAAAACCGAGATTGAGAGCAAAGAGGAATTAAAAGGAGACACAAGTCAAAAAGTATTAAACATCCAAACACGAGTAAAAAACAAATTACATGAAGTCCCGTCTGTAAGAAATGATTGGACGTCTGTGCCAGGCTAAGCTCCTGGAGCCGGATCCTCCAAAGCCTCCGGGCTCCGCGGAGACGACACACACACATTTTGTCTGGTGGGTTTCTGCGCTGACGCGGTGCCACTTGGCAAACGCAGAGACAGATTTGGAGTGGGAGCCACGCAGCGTCCCTCAGTGTGGGATCTGCACCGGCGCCAAGCAACTGCCTCCTTCAGATACTTAACACGATCAAACCACGACTCCGCGTTCTCTCCCCAGGAACCCTGTCGGTGATGTCGGCACACACGCCGAGATAAGGCTCCCCATAAACAACAACCGGACGCGTACGTTGTTGTCCTGGAGCAGGGGTGGGCCACTCCGGTCCTGGAGAGCCACTGTCCTGCATGTTTTAGGTTTCTCTCTGCTCTAACACACCTGAGTCTAACGCTCTGCTCGTTATCAAGCAGCTGAAGCTCGTCACAGTTTGATTATTGTTAGACTCAGGTGTGTGAGGGCAGGGAGGAACCTAAACCATGCAGGACAGTGGCCCTCCAGGAACCCTGTCCTGGAGCTTTATTGGTTGTGAGAGAACGATCGACGATCAAGGAATCGACACGTTTCAGGTGTTTATTCGGATCAAACGTTCGAACAACGCACAGAAGACTCGATGAGGCTCTGGTGCTGCTGCTGTGACCTTTGAGGAACATTATCCCACAACAACAACAGACTTCCTGCACCATAATTCATAATTGTGTCACTAACACAATTTGCATTACACCACGTAGAAAACTAGAGACGGGATCACAAAGCTGCGACACCAGATGTAGCCCCGGGGCGTAGGGTTGAGGGTCAGCAGTCCTACCCCCCCAGATTACACCTTTCTTTGCACTCAGCCTTCATTTTGACCTCAACTACACACCTCAAACGTTTCCTCACTGCATCACGCACGGCTGCAAATTTATCGTCGTGAAAACATCCGTCTGACAGACAGACAGACAGGCGGACGGACCCTCCTCTGTGGTAGTTCTCAGTACACACACACACACACACACACACACACACACACACGCTGTCGTGACTGCTAAGGATGTTTTTACGCTTGATGTGTAACACAGAGTGGAGTTTTTTTGTCCGACCTCCTGTGAACTCAGTGAAGCCGTCTGAGAGCTCTGAAGAGCCTCTTCAGACGCCAGCGTGAGAGGAGACGAGGAGACGGAGAGAGCGAGAGCATCCTCAACACACACACACACACACACACACACACACTTACACACACCTATCCTTACTCATTATTGTCACACTGACTGAAACACAGTCCAGTGATGCTGTAACAGCAGGACCCAGGAGGCCGCGGCCCGTGTCAACAACATGTCAGTCACGTTACAACCACCCCCGATGTTTGGTGTTGTTGCGTAAACATGTCCGCGTAGTTTAACGCGCGTTCACAACTGTGTTTGTGTTCAGTGACTTTCTCTGAAGCAGCCGGTGAGCAGCTCGTTCATGCCATGGAAGCAAAAGCTAAACATTATTTTTTTATATTAGTATTGCTTACATTTTTAAAATTACGGCGTCGTAACGACTGGTCTGAACTGCCGCTGGTTCAACCCTCCACTGTCAATCCTTCATTGTCATGCCTCCACTGTCAACCCTCCACTGTCAACCCTCCACGTCAACCCTCCACGTCAAACCTCCACTGTCAACCGTCAACCCTCCACCGTCAACCCTCCACCCTCTACCATGAACTATCAACCCTCCACGTCAACCCTCCACGTCAACCGTCAACCGTCAACCCTCCACCACCAACCGTCAACCGCCAACCCTCCACCATCAACCCCCCACCATCAACCCTCCATTGTCAACCATCAACCCTCCACCTGCAACCGTCAACCCCCGCCGCCAACCCTCCTTTGTCAACCATCCACCCTCCACCGTCAACCCTCCACCTTCAACCATCAACCGTCAACCCCCCACGCCAACCCTCCTTTGTCAACCATCCACCCTCCACGTCAACCATCAACCCTCCACCCTCAACTGTCAACCGTCCACCCTTCAACGTAAACTCTCCACCCTTCACCGTCAACCCTCCACCCTCCACGGTCAACCCTCCACCCTCCACGGTCAATCCTCCACCCTCCACGGTCAACCCTCCACGGTCAACCCTACATCCTCCACTGTCAACCATCCACCCTCCACCGTCAACCATCAACCCTCCACCGTCAACCATCAACCCTCCACCGTCAACCTTCCACCATCAACCCTCCACCGTCAACCATCAACCCTCCACCGTCAACCATCAACCCTCCACCGTCAACCATCAACCCTCCACCGTCAACCTTCCACCATCAACCCTCCACCGTCAACCATCAACCCTCCACCACTAACCGTCAACCCTCCACCGCCAACCCTCCACTGTCAACCACCAACCATCCACCCTCCACCGTCAACCCTCCACCTTCAACCATCAACCCTCCACCTTCAACCATCAACCGTCAACCCTCCACCCACCACTGTCAACCCTCCACCGTCAACCCTCCACCATCAACCCTCCACCCTCAACCGTCAAACTTCCACCCTCCACCATCAACCATGAACTATCAACCCTCCACCCTCAACCATCTCCTGATGGTTGACCATCAACCCTCCACCGTCAACCATCATTAGTCAACCGCCAACCTTCCACCATCAACCCTCCACCGTCAACCTTCCACCATCAACCCTCCACCGTCAACCATCAACCCTCCACCGTCAACCTTCCACCATCAACCCTCCACCGTCAACCACCAACCATCCACCGTCAACCGTCAACCCTCCAGCGGCAGAAATATATGAGACTTGAATATTGATTAGTTTCAGCACCTGGTGGATTTCTTGTACATTTTAGTGCCGTACACTTTTTAGGACTTTTAAGATTACAAAAGAAAAGAGTCAAAATGCCAGAAAGGGAAGAACGGCTTTAGTCAACAGCTGCGTCGTTGCCTCGATCGAGTGTTGTTCTGTGAATGTAAGTGGAATATTCTCTCGCTCTGTTCCAGGTTCTCCACCAGCTCCTGAGGGAAATATGTGTCCGTGTAAGTGCTAACGTTCACCAGCGAGTGTGTATCTGTGTGTGTATCTGTGTGTGTCCGCCGCTGGGTGCAGAGCAGGTGGAGTAACAGTGGGATGAAAACAGCTGCTGCTCCAACAGGAGGTCGTCTGCGTGGACCGTAAAAAACAAACAGCTGAGGCTAAAACCAACGTGACGCCGACAGAAACTGCAGAGTCACAGCGCTATAAAAGGACTCTCTTCTTTATCACATACAGTCGATTCATCCGCGTGTGTTTTCTACTTCCTGTCCACATCCTGCCTTCATGTTCCACACAACACAACGGAGAAGACACACACACAGGGTCTCTGTTGTCTTGTTCTGTGGCTCTGTGTTCTCACAGCATGTTGACAGCAAACGCCAGGCCCCTGATTGGTCCACATTAAGGTGGTCTGGCTTTGGGCGGGGCCTCATCTCGCTCCATTACAACCGTCCCCGGAGCTTATCAGAGCCGAACCCTTCCAGGAAAAACAACCGTAAAAGCTTTCTGTGGCTTCTCAGAGCACTGAGTGTCCGCTCCACTGCGTAAACAAAGCTCTCAATGTGTCGCTGTGTGTGTGTGTACTGTGGATGTCTTGAGTGTGTGTGTGTGTGTGTGCGTCCACTGCACTGATGCAGTTTGCGTGACAGCAGCGGATCGATGCGGCGCCCATGTTATTCTCCCCCCAGCAGGCTCATTAGCCGCGCTGCTAACAGTCACTGCTGTCAACTTTAATCCATCAATCAGTGCTTCTTTTATCACACTGAGCTCCATCACGACACAAGAGGAAGGAAAAACACACTGCGCTTAATCATTCATGTGTTTTGGACCTTCGTGGTGGCTCAGTGGGCGCTAAGGTCATGTAGAGGTCACGGTTTATTATCTCTTCGTTGGTTTTGAGTCATTTGTGAGAAAGAAATGTCCAAATTGTGCAAATCCAGCTTCTTAAAAGTGAATATTTTCTGGTTTCTTTCGTCCTCTACGACAAGAGAATGATGTGACATATAAGGGCGCACTCACACTGTCCTTCCGCACCGCGCCAAAACAGGTTTTTCGGGTCAAGCCTCGTGCGTTTGACCAGTGTGAGTGCACCCGCTCTGCGCACCACGGCCCGTTTGGGAGAGGTGGGCTTTAGTAAAGCACGTTCGCACGTGTACGAGCATGAGGCCGACGGCGGTTCCGGGGTAATTTCCTGTGCGTCTGTTGGGACGTAGAAAAAAGAAGGAGGGACCTGTTCGGCTCATTTTCTGTAACCGATGTTGCATAAAAAGTATGGTGGAATTAGCATGCTAGCTAGCAAACTAAGGTACAGCTAGCTAGAAGTCCTACTCTGAAGTAGGAGCTATAATAGTCCCTCAAAATGGCGCCTTAAGAACTACAATGGCTCTTAGTTCTTACGGTGTGGACAAGAACCTGCAGTGAGCACAGTAAGCCAACACACACACACACACACACACACACACACACACACACACACACACAGCCCTGCTGGAGGTGGACTCACCTGTCTCTGGTTCTCTGTCTCGAGTCGCAGCCGAGCCTCGATGCAGCGCCGCGTCTCCAGGAAGGCCTGGCGCTGAGCCCGGTCAGACAGGTAACTGATGAAGATCCCAGCAGTGTTCATGCACATGAACAACACAGCCTGAGCCGCCACCTGAAACACACACACACACACACACACACACAGGGTGAAATCACACATACAGTACAGCTCTCAGTCTAGCGTCTATGAACGCTGACGGGTGAAATAATACAGGACGTGGCTAACAGTGATTAGCTCGGGGCAGCACGGTGCAGGCATTCAAAGGTCTTTTTTAACCACTAATGCTGCTGAAAATAACAGCAAACCTCTGCAGCAGCATGAGAAGAGTCCCTACACACCGGAGCGAGCGGGTCATCGAAGCCCCGACGGACGTCCTGAAACACTGACAGAGACGTCGGTCGTCACTTTGTCTCATCTGTCAAACCAACGTGTGGAATTCTCCGTCCACACTCTGGGACGTCTTTAGTGTCTCACAGACCACCGCCGTCTACAACGCTGCCGCCATTTTGACTCAGGATGCTTCTCTCCTCCATCGCCTCCATCTTTGTTGGGGTCAAACTTTACTGGAGGAACTTTTGAATGTGAGCGACGCCCTCTAGAGGATGTTTTCAATGTAAAGGACGCATGAAAGCGTGAGGGCAGAGACGTTTAGCTCGTTGATAGAGTCCGTCTCTGTTTACGCAGCAAATGGCTGAAGAACCGGGCGTGATACTCTGACGGATGATGAGCTGATAGCAGGCGGGTGACAGGAGTAGCATCAGTAGGTGGCGCGTAGATGCACAAACAGAGGACACGAGGAGACACCTGAGGAGCGGAGAACACAGGGAAACACGAGGGAGAGACAGGGGCGGTGACGTCCAGCGGTTTGCAGGACTTCCCCTCAGTAATTCCATCTGCACATCAGTTGAGTCAGATGACTCAGATCACACACACACACACACACACACACACACACACTAACTCCTTCATGTCAGCCTGTAACTCGGCCTCGGGAGGTTCTGCTTTATTTAAAGGGCGTCATGGTCATGAGATGTTCACACAACATTCATGACCATGACAACACAACATACACAACTTTCCTGAGAATCATCATCCACCCTGCAAACACCCGCTGCACTGTAGGTGAAAAACTTAGCAGACATTGGGAGAGGTGGGCTTTAGTAAAGCACGTTTGCACATGTACGAGCACGAGCGTGTCCACGTGTACGAGCACGAGTGTGCGCACGTGTACGAGCACGAGGCCTACGGCGGTTCTGAGGTCATTTCCTGTGCGCCTGTTGGGACGTAGAAAAAAGAAGGAGGGACCATGCGCGGACATTTCAAACAATGGCGGTGAAAGGTTCACGTTGGTGTGATGCGGAGGTGGAGTGTTTACTGCAGATTTGGTCGATGAAAAGATTCAAAAACAGTCGACAAGACGCACAAAAACTCCGAGGTCTACGGAAAGATCTGGAAACAAAGCCACGCATCGCCATGACGTCATCAATGCGTGTGACGTGTTACGGCGTGATGACGTATAGGCAGCAAGAAGCATTCTCCGAGGCCCAGGTAGTGTGAGTACAAACGGGCCTGGAGGGGGGGACAAGGACCCTAAAGCACGGGGCACGGGACGGAGGCACAGTGGGAGGGCGCCCTAAGCTGTGGTTGTACAGATTTTAGGGATATGAAACATTTGACGATGCATCACAATAAGCAAAACTACCAAAGTAGACACTGGTGGGCCGTCTCTGCTGCAGAGTTCAGGGTAAATGGGCTGAGATTTTCTGATGAGCAGCAGGGAGGGCACCACTACTTCTTATTTAAGTCAATTGTGGGTAGAAATGTTTCATTTGAGGAAAGAAAATAAGCATATTGAGGACTCAAATGAGCGACTCAGGTGTGGTTTGTAATTACAGTGTCGCTGTGACTGTAAAGTTTCCCGAGCAGAGGATCCAGGAAACAGCTCCGTAACATTTCAGCAGCACACGGTAGTGACTCAGACAAACATGGCCGCCCTCCTTTCATCCTTTCAGAGACGACTGTTTGGAGACTTTCATCAGCCGTTGATCCCGTAAAGTGAAAACCGGCAGAACGCACCGCTGATGCAACACTCTGCAACACCAGCGTCCTCCTCAGCTGCACAGGGGATTTCACCACCTCCACCTCCTCCACCGGCTTCCTCCCGCCTGCTGGAGCCGTACATGATGCAAGCGTTCAAACAGCTTGGCTGACAGTTTAGCACGTCACACACACACACACACACACACACACACACACACACACACACACACACACACACACACACACACACACACACACTTTAACCTTTCTTTTGAGCCAAAATAATCAGTTTAGAAACAGTGTTTACCCGTGCTACTCTCATGGGGTACAGGGTGTGTGTGTGTGTGTGTGTGTGTGTGTGTGTGTGTGTGTGTGTGTGTGTGTGTGTGTGTGTGTGTGTGGAGTAATCACAGACAGGTCTGGACAGGCCCTGAGCATCTGCTACCCTCCATCTAAGGCTGAATTCACACACACTCAGGTGGATCCGCGGTGTTGTGCTGCGGTGGGAGTCTCTCTGTCACATCGTTGTTATGATGACGGACTCTATCAACGAGCTACACGTCCGAACACCTGCACGTATTTGGACTGTGGGAGGAAACCGGAGAACCCGGAGAAAACCCACGCAGACACGGGGACAACATGCAAACGCCACACAGAAGGGCCCAGGCCGGGATTCAAACCAGGAATCTTCTCGCTGTGAGGCGACAGAAAACCTCAAAATGACAATGTTGTCTTTATCGTAAATTGTCACATGAACATCTCATCTTCAGCCTCTTATCCGGGGTCGGGTCACGGGCGCAGCAGCTCCAGCAGGAGACCCCAAACTTCCCTTTCCCGGGCCACATTAACCAGCTCTAACTGGGGGATCCTGAGGCGTTCCCAGGCCAGTGTGGAGATCTAATCTCTCCACCTGGTCCTGGGTCTTCCAGTCTCTTGAAATCCTTTCTTACCCTGGATGAATCTGCAAACACACCACTGTGACTCAGCGCGTTCCAGCGTCACAGCTTATAAAAGGAGCTGCTTTCCAAGAATAGATAAATGCCAAGACAGGTTTATTAATCCAGGACTTAATGTGGTGACCTTTCTCTTGGCTTCCTGCTTTAATTACCCACCTCACGGTGCTGTGAGACCATGACTTCTGTTTGTGTGAAGTGAAAAAGCATCTGTACCTAAGTGAGAGACGATCACAGCCGCGGTGATTAAATGAACTTAGCGAACGTTTCATGGCTTCATCGTCTGCTGTCTCGGTTTGGAGAATGCGCCCTGAGTCTTCCTCCGGAGGCACGATCGTGTCACAGATGATAAAACGCTCAAACAGACAGTTCGGTGTCCTCTGTTGCTAAGAGAAACGCCCTGAAGTGCTCCGTGGCTGTTTCCCTCTGCAGTGAAATTGCTGCACTATAAGAGCACATTTGGAGAGGGAAGAATCGAGCGTGAAGAGGTTCCTTCCTTCTGAGTTCTCGGTGCTTTGTGGAGAGCGAGATGACATTTTATGAGGGGGTGCTTTCCCCGACTGCCCCCAGGCCTCGTCACTGCTCCGGATCGATGACAGTGTGAACTGAGAGGGGACTCAAGTCACAGATTTGTTTCAAAACACATTCTACGCGTCAGAAATTGATGCCTGACAACATGTGAGCGGACTGTAATCCTGTAGTCATGTCATACAGGTCTCGGGGGCAGCAGCTCCAGCAGGGGACCCCAAACTTCCCTTTCCCGGGCCACATTAACCAGCTCTAACTGGGGGATCCTGAGGCGTTCCCAGGCCAGTGTGGAGATCTAATCTCTCCACCTGGTCCTGGGTCTTCCCCGAGGCCTCCTCCCAGCTGGACGTGCCTGGAACACCTCCCTAGGGAGGCGCCCAGGGTTCATCCTTACCAGATGATCCTGAACCACCTCAACTGGCTCCTTTCAACGCAAAGGAGCAGCGGCTCTACTCCGAGTTCCTCACGGATGCTGAACTTCTCCCCCTCTCTCTAAGGGAGACTCCAGACCCCCTCCTGAGGAAACACAGTTCACACGCTTGGACCTGGACCTGGTTCTTTGGGTCCTGACCCAGCTTTCATGACCACAGGTGAGGGTAGGAACCAGGACTGAGCGGTAGATCCAGAGCTTTGCCTTCCTCAGCTCTCTTTGCATCACAATGGTGCGGTAGAGCGACTGCAGCTCAACTGGCTCCTTCAACGCATAGGAGCAGCGGCTCTACTCCGAGTTCTCCCCCTCGACGATGAGGCAAATAGTCAGTGCTCAGTTCGCCACGTTAATAACTAATCTTTCTGTCGAGTGACAAACTCAGATCACACTTGTGTCACTGCTTTACACAGACTTGAACTTTCTGCAAGAGACTGAGGCCTTAAAGAGAACGGCACCCATCTTTAGATACGGTCTACGCGCCTGCAGCAGGGATGAGTGCGGGCTACAGGTCACTACTCTCTTACGCCACACGTCCAGATGTTTTCCTACATTTTAAACTTGCAACTTGTAAACATGACGATGCTAGTTCCACACCTGGAAACACACGTGGAGGTGTGAAATCAATGTTCCTGTTTCCTGATGCTGACAAATGTTTGTTTAATTATAAAGAGGAAATGTTGCAGATTTGATGTTTTATTCAGTAAAACCGTTTTTGTGACGACGGTGGAGGCGGTCGTTACTTCAGTGGAGGCCGCCCACCTCTGCTAAAAGATGGTGCAGCGGGAAACCGGCATATATAAAGAAATCTCAGTGTTTTTCAAAACTGAACACACACACACACACACACACACACACACACACACACACACACACACACAGCCATCTTTCTCACTGTCTTCTCCCCTGAGGCTCTTCACTGTATCTCACAGAGCTGAAGAGCCTCCCGGTGCATCACGGTGTGTTACTGTGTGTTATTGTGAACGTCTCCCGGGACGCCATCAGCACTGATTCAATTTCCAAGTCGCCCCCTGAAGGCCTCTGCTCCTCCTACAGAGACCAAAACCAAAACCCCATAAGCTGCGGCAGCTGCGGTAGCTGTCGCGGCGTCCATGTTGTTTTGGAAAAAGAGCAGTGCCGGCTCGCCGTAAAGGGCATCAGCATGGAGAGCGGCGGTGCACTCATTAAAAGGGAAATGCCAGTGATGTGGATGTTTTTAACAAGGCCTCATTAAGAGCAGCGGGCCGGGGAGAGGCACAGCTTACAAACAACTACATGGGCAATAATGAGGCAAGGTTAATAATAGTCATAATTATCATAATCTTCAGTTTGACGGAGGGTGAGCTGTGGCGTTTAATGTGTCACGGAAAATAGATCGATCGATGCATAGATGAACATCTCTGAGGTCTGAGCACATTAACACTGGAGCATGGAGGTTCAGACTGTTGACTTTGGGAACCGTGATCGTATTAGCATCATATGCCGACGACATGTTGTTATATATTATTGTTCTCCTCAGACCTAAAATAGTGGTTAGCCCTGTCGCCTCACAGCGAGAAGGTTGCTGGATCGAATCCCGGCTGGGGCCCTTCTGTGTGGAGTTTGCATGTTGTCCCCGTGTTAGGGGATAAGAAAGGATCTCAAGAGACCGGAAGACCCAGGACCAGGTGGAGAGATTAGATCTCCACACTGGCCTGGGGACGCCTCAGGATCCCCCAGTTAGAGCTGGTTAATGTGGCCCGGGAAAGGGAAGTTTGGGGTCCCTGCTGGAGCTGCTGCCCCTGAGACCCGACCCGGGATCAGAGGCTGAAGATGAGATGAGATGTTCATGTGACAATTTACGATAAAGACAACATCGTCATTTTGAGGTTTTCTGTCGCCTCACAGCAAGAGGGTTCCTGGTTTGAATCCCGGCTGTGGCCCTTCTGTGTGGAGTTAGCATGTTCTCCCCGTGTCTGCGTGGGTTTTCTCCGGGTTCTCCGGTTTCCTCCCACAGTCCAAAGACGTGCAGGTGTTGGGTTCATTGATGACTCTAAATCACCCGTAGGTGTGAATGGTTGTCTGTCTCTGTTCGTCTCTATGTGTCCTGTGATAGACTGGCGTCCTGTCCAGGGTGGACCCCGCCTCACGCCCCATGTCAGCTGGGATCTGCTCCAGCCCCCCCGTGACCCCGACCCTGGGATAAGCGGTTGAAGATGAATGAATGAATCACTGACTGTATTTAGAGGTCAAGCCTTTGCAGCAATTTCCATGAGTCAATCTTTAGCTGAGGAACATTACCTGCACTCTTTCTACCCTTTTTATTTTCTTGTCTTCTGACAACGACGTTAGTGATACGACCTGCCGCAAGCGCTTGTCATTTCAACGGGCGAAAGGGAACATCGGTGCTGGCTAAACATGAGACGCGGATGTTTTCTACAATGCTCTTTGCTTATAAGAAAGACGCAGGAGTTGGTACTGATCCACCAAGAACAATAAGCTCGCGCCCAAAAAATCACTGTTTCGGCAACAAACTAACGTCTGTCTAAGCTAACGTCAGCTAATACATCTCATCTCATCTTCAGCCTCTTATCCGGGGTCGGGTCGCGGGCGCAGCAGCTCCAGCAGGGGACCCCAAACTTCCCTTTCCCGGGCCACATTAACCAGCTCTAACTGGGGGATCCTGAGGCGTTCCCAGGCCAGTGTGGAGATCTAATCTCTCCACCTGGTCCTGGGTCTTCCCCGAGGCCTCCTCCCAGATCTCAGATAACACATTTTTGAAATGCTAAATATGGCTGTTAGCTGTGTAAATAACTAAGCTAGCAAAAGAATATACAAATACGACGTGTTCATATAACTTCATCCATCAACACTGAACCTTTATGAAGTGGACACAGGCGTACATGCTAACACAAAATGGGAATTAGCATTAATGTGCTAACAGATGTTAGCTTCACGATCACATCATCATCCTAACAAGAAAAATAACTCCTCCTCAACAAACTCATCTCATCTCATCTCATCTTCAGCCTCTTATCCGGGGTCGGGTTGCGAGAGCAGCAGCTCCAGCAAGTCATTTTGCAAGTCACGAAAGTTACACTAGATCAGGGGTCTGCAACCCATGGCTCCGGGGCCTCATGCGGCTTTCAGCCCCTTTCAGTGGCTTCTGTAGCTTTGGCAAAAGAAATGATATAAACAACGTGAAAATAACGTGTTTTTTTGCACAGTGGACGAGGGGAAACATTTTATCCTGGAGTTCAAGGTGATATTGAAGAAATATTATGTTAAAATGTGCGTCTCATCCTCGGTCTACTGCCCAGCGCCTCTCCCTGCAGGGGGCTGATGTTGAGTTGGTGACTAATCCCCCCAAAACATTAGCGAGGAAAATCGTGTTTCGTGGACATTTTAATTTGCTTTCACATGATGGTGGCTTACCTGTGTGCCTGATATGTGGTGAGAAACTAGCAAACAACCACAGTTTTAGGAGAGGTAACAAAGCCAGGGAACAGTAACTACGTATAAACCTTTATAAGCTGCGACATCAAATGTGTTTTGCGGCTCCAGACAAATTGTATCTGTTGTCAGAGGGGGCAAAATGGCTCTTTTGATAGTAAAGGCTGCAGACCCCTGCACTAGATCATGAGTTTTAACGTAGCACCACTTGTGCGTTGATGCCAGTCGTTCTAACTTTGTATCTCTGCAGCCTCATACTACAGCAGTTTGACGTTGAACTGTGGCTTTCGTTGACAAACACCATCGTGTGTCATTCACGGCACAGTTCAAACGGGATCAAGAGCTAATTTGTCTCTCCATGTTCAGGTCCCACGGTGGTCCATTGGAAGGGGCGGGGCCTGAAATGAGCGCTCTTTAGGATAGAGAGTCTTCATCATGTGCAACCCTGTCACCAAGACGAAGCTGGCTTGCGTCCATGACGACATGTGACTTGGCTTTGGCACCAAACGGCGTCGCTGCAGGTGCAGAATCATTTAATATGAAGGTCATGGCTCGGATACTGGGATGTCATGTGAAGAGACAGAGCGAGCTCTTCTTCTCCTGAACCGCAGTGACGTCGCATTTCCAGGGAAGAAAACAAGGTCGAGAAGAGCGTGGGAACTTCTCGGCGGTGGCGTAATGAGTGAGTCACCCTTTAACACGACAAATTGAGTTGGAAAGAGCGGGCGGAGAGGCAGCCAGATCAGACGCCCGCCCTGCATCAATATTTCAGAGCTATCGCTTACCTCCCTGCACAATGCCTGGACGTATACGACACCCACAGGAGGCTTTACAGAGCCTACATATGTTCTCTGGCTGTCGGGGGCCGCCTCAGTTTAACCTGCTCTTAGTATCTGATGACAGCCGTATGAAAACACTCTGGAGGGGCGGCTCGGCTGTGAGCGGCGGAGCTCAACCTCCCGCTGCCAGCGCTGGCCTCTGCAGAACACACTCCTCTGCCAAATGAAGGGATTGACTCCGTGGCTCGGAGGTGCGGGAGAGGACAGCCAATGATTAACTCGGCTTCACGCGCCGCAGTCAGAGATGAAGTCGTTCCACAGTCAACACAGGGCCGTCAGGAGATATTACATTTTAAATTTAACAGGACACGGGCGGCCGCCATTAATGATTCATAACCATGTGCAACGCCACTCTGGTGTTTGCAGACGGACTCTGTGTTTACTGCAGCTGAGGTCTGGGTTTTAACTCCATTAACCCCGGAGGGAGGGCGACACGGTGCTGTGGTGGTTAGCACTATCGCCTCACAACAAGACGGTTCCTGGTTTGAATCCCATTTGGGGCCCTTCTGTGTGGAGTTTGCATGTTGTCCCCGTGTCCGCGTGGGTTTTCTCCGGGTTCTCCGGTTTCCTCCCACAGTCCAAAGACGTGCAGGTGTTCGGTTCATTGATGACTCTAAATCACCCGTAGGTGTGAATGGTTGTCTGTCTCTGTTCGTCTCTATGTGTCCTGTGATAGACTGGCGTCCTGTCCAGGGTGGACCCCGCCTCACGAGGGATGCTAATGCTAATCAGGGGCCAATCAGTCTTTTTTAAATGACCTAAAGCAAATGTAATGAGGATCCAAACCACCCTCTTGTGCCAGAACAACTTCCCAACTGTGCTGCGATCGAGCGAATGACTGAACACGGCATAAAATGACTAAGAGCCAGTTGTTTCAATTACCGTATTTTCCGCACTATAAGGCGCAAAGAACAGATGCTACAGTGGAGGCTGGGGTTACGTTCTGCATCCATTAGATGGAGCTGCACTAAAGGGAACGTCAACACAACAGTCAGGGGAGGTCGTCTTGTTGCTTCCTCCACTTCGGCACCATTGATTGGTTCATGTTCAACTCTCTGGCTGCTGCTCTATTCCCGTGTTCTACTGCGTGACTAATGGCCTTGAGTGTAAACTCTGCGTCGTAAGCGTGTCTCTTAACAGGAGCCATTTTGGGCTCTTTACACAAACACACACATGGAAATGAAACGGCACGCTTCACGCAGTCGTATATCTCAACAAGCACCGCGCGTTACTTCTTCTACGGGGGAAAATAGAGTCGGTGGCTGCTCACCGTAGTTGGAGACCTGTTGTGGCTCAATATTGGTCCATATATAAGGAGCACCGGATTATAAGGCGCACTGTCGGCTTTGGAGACATTTGAAGGTTTTAAGGTGCGCCGTCCACACATGTAATAACATCCACACTGCTTCTTGTTACTGCAACATCGCTCAGGTGCAGAAACCGCTAAAGAACTGCCGTCTCTACTGTGATGGTGTTATAAGTTGAACACTGCAACAATAGAAGCATTGAATGCAGCTACAGTAGTGTCTGGATTATACACCATGAAGACATGACAGTGAAATCATGAGCACGCCTCCATCACAGTCTGGAAACAGCTCATCTTGGCACCTCCAGCATCACAGCTCGCCTGTTTTTCTCAAGCTGAATGTGCAAATTGGACGACCAAGACTGAGATGACAAGTGAACGTGTGCAGGAAGTGTGTGCGTGTGTGTGTGTGTTAGAGCGTCACACTTCAGACACGCAGCGATGAAAGCTGAGATGTTCTGCAATATGTTCTGAATGTGTGATGAGCAGCGCTGGATCAGCTCTGCATATCTTAAATAGTCTTGGGAGCTGGAGCGGTGTGGAAATGATCTATAGATGAAAGATCATGTGTGTAACGTTGGTCTTTATTATTCATCCAACTCACAGCTGAACCTTCAGAGCGCTGACATCAACAAATGAACCACACATGCTGCTCTTCTGCTCTACAATCTGCAGCGGCGGCCCAGAGTCGGACCTAAGGGCGGCGGCCGTCCGGTGTTGGCAGCAACTAGTTTGCTGCTCAGACGGGGAGTAAGAAGTAAAATTACTACAAATAGATGCAAAATTACTACAAATAGATGATAATGACTAAAAAAAGATGCAAAATCACTACAAATAGATGCAAAATAACTTAAATTAGATGTAAAACAACTACAAAGTAACTCAAAATGTCTAAAATAACAACAAAAGGACTAAAAATACTCCCACACTAACACAGTGATGCAAAATGACCACACAGAAAAGTCAAACATCAAAAAATGGATGTAAAACAAGTCCAAAGGGACTCAAAATGACTAAAAATAGATGTAAAACAAGTACAAAGGGACTCAAAATGACTCAAAATAGATGTAAAACAAGTCCAAAATGAGTCAAAATGACTAAAAATAGATGTAAAACAAGTCCAAAGGGAGTCAAAATGACTCAAAATAGATGTAAAACAAGTCCAAAATGAGTCAAAATGACTAAAAAAAGATGTAAAACAACTATAAAGTGACTCAAAATGACGAAGAATAGATGTAAAACAACTACAAAGTGACTCAAAATGACTAAAAATAGATGTAAAACAGGTTCAAAGGGACTCAAAATGACTAAAAATAGATGTAAGACAGGTTCAAAGGGACTCAAAATGACTAAAATAAGCACAAAAGGACTAAAAATTGACAAAACCGCCACAGAGCTGCAACAACATGACAACATAGAAAAGTCAAACATCTTAAAAAAAACGTAAAACTATAGAGGGGACTCCAAATGGCACAATAGGGGCCTCCTACATGTCCGTGCCCAGGCGCCCCTCGTCTCATAATCCAGCCATGAGTCTTCCAGATACGGAGCCGCTCGTTAGTCACATGTACAGCGTGTGTCTCTCCTCTCATAGCGGCGACCTCTGACCCCTGACACACAAACACAAGCTCCAGCATGTGTGTGCTGTGCCCTGCAGCGGCCTTTGGAGGAGCTTCTCCTCCGCACGTGCTCGTGACATTTCCCCTCAGCTCCGCCTGCAGCTCGGCAGCACGAGCTCGTCCCTTTAATGTCACTGTACGGAGGGAACCTCTCAGAGCGAGCGGCGCACAGCGGCGTGGCGCGGCGCTCCACCGGCTCTCCCCCACTGTAAACAACTCTGACGGATTGCCGCCTGGGTGCACAGATTCACTGAGCGCGGACACACGCAGATGACGGATGTGTGTAGGTTACAGTATGTCTCCGTGTGGTGCCTCTCTCAGTATCACACTACCAATATTCTTCTAAGGCTGATTTATTGACGTCTCTAATGGCGTCCTCCTCTTACTCCCTCTGCACAAGCCAACGCGTGAGAGGCCGAGGAGATCCGGGGAAATCTCACCATTTGTTAATGCAGTGATTGACCCTTCCCCCCCCCCTACTTTGGTTACTGTTGCTAGGCCATTTTCAGTGATGTCAGTAAGAGGTATTTCAAAGGAAATGGGAGCAACCCCAAGCAACCCCGGGCAACTCGGACCTGGCGACCCACAAAGGCGATGCAAGTCAGACCTTAAGTGCAGCTGGGATGCGTACAGATACAGACGAAAAGAGAGCTGAGCCTGAAGGCAAAGCTCTGGATCTACCCTCAGTCCTGGTTCCTACCCTCACCTGTGGTCCTGAAAGCTGGGTCAGGACCCAAAGAACCAGGTCCAGGTCCAAGCGTGTGAAATGTGTTTCCTCAGGAGGGGGGCTGGAGTCTCCCTTAGAGAGAGGGGGAGATGTTCAGCATCCGTGAGGAACTCGGAGTAGAGCCGCTGCTCCTTTGTGTTGAAAGGAGCCAGTTGAGGTGGTTCAGGATCATCTGGTAAGGATGAACCCTGGGCGCCTCCCTAGGGAGGTGTTCCAGGCACGTCCAGCTGGGAGGAGGCCTCGGGGAAGACCCAGGACCAGGTGGAGAGATTAGATCTCCACACTGGCCTGGGAACGCCTCAGGATCCCCCAGTTAGAGCTGGTTAATGTGGCCCGGGAAAGGGAAGTTTGGGGTCCCCTGCTAAAGCTGCTGCCCCCGAGACCTGATCCTGGATAAGAGGCTGAAGATGAGATGAGAGATGAGCTAAAGCAGTCCAAACATGTTTATCTTCACAAACGCTTCTGAAGCAAAAGTGTTGGTTTTCCCGAGTACCTGCTGCTTTCCCACGTCTCAAACAGAGAACGATAATCCAAGAGTAATCTCATTAAACGCTGACCCTGGAGGAGAGCGATGGGCGCTGCGGGCTGGCTGGCGCCCGTTGCTAAGAATAGATTACAGCTGGGAGGTAATCCCGTCTGAAATCATCCTCAATTTGAAGAATAAGCTGGAAATCGCCCTCACTTTGAGTTTAAACCTCACTCAATATGTTTCTCAGTCAAACACATCAGAGCCGCTTTAATCTGGGGGCTGAACACACAGGAAGCTCGGAACGAGAGGAGGAACAAATAATGTTGTTGTTGAACGTGACGCTCAGTGGACACACGTCAAGAGTTGATCCCATGCTGTTCACACCTGTTCACACTCGTGTTTAAAGTGACCACTTCTGACATCAGTGTGTCTGGAACACCTCACACACAACAGATGACACTGTGCACAAGCGTTGGAACAAACACTGATCGCTCCAAACGCATGAATGATGATGATGATGCAAACCAGCTAGGAGCCCTGCTAGCGAAGCCTCGGTCTCGGCGGCAGCTAGGAGCCCTGCTAGCAAAGCCTCGGTCTCGGTGGCAGCTAGGAGCCATGCTAGCGAGGCCTCGGCGGCAGCTAGGAGCCCTGCTAGCGAAGCCTCGGTCTCGGTGGCAGCTAGGAGCCATGCTAGCGAGGCCTCGGTGGCAGCTAGGAGCCCTGCTAGCGAAGCCTCGGTCTCGGTGGCAGCTAGGAGCCCTGCTAGCGAGGCCTCGGTGGCAGCTAGGAGCCCTGCCAGCGAAGCCTCGGTCTCGGCGGCAGCTAGCTGCCCTGCTAGCGAAGACTCGGCGGCAGCTAGGAGCCCTGCTAGCGAGGCCTCTGCGGCAGCTAGGAGCCCTGCTAGCAAAGCCTCGGTCTCGGCGGCAGCTAGGAGCCCTGCTAGCGAAGACTCGGCGGCAGCTAGGAGCCCTGCTAGCGAAGCCTCGGTCTCGGTGGCAGCTAGGAGCCATGCTAACGAGGCATCGTCTAGGCAGCATTTTATTAAACAAACTATCTTTATTGCGCAGTTAAATGTCTGCTAATGCAAACGGCTCTACCTCAGCATTGGACTTGCAAGTTTAGACATTTTCAACCCATGAAATGCTGATTTATACTCATTTCATTAACGGTTCATTAATCGCAGCAGCGCAACGGTCAGCCTCTCCGCAGTTTATGGAAGAGACAACAAATACGAGGTAAACAAATGCTGTTGACTGTGGAGATCAGACGTGTGGACGTGTGTAGAGGGTGGATCTTTCGACTCGACTCGACGATGATGATGATGGATTGCGTGTCAGCACTGACACTGACAGTGAGCATGTGTCCCTGTGCACCTGTTTGTTGTCATTACTCTGTTTTGTGTTTGACCTTGTCAGGAGAGGTCTCACCGCACTGTCTGTTGAGAGAGAGCGGCTGTGTCTGTTGACCTCCTGACCCCGCCTCGGGCCTCTGCTTCACTTCGGTTCAGCAGCAGGGTGGGTGCTGGGGCTAATCACAGGTTGCTGTGTTTCTGTTTTATAGCTGCAGTGGGCCGATGTCTGGCACGCCGAGTTCCTCCACTCCCTCCCATCGAGCGCGTGTGCACCAGATTCCTGTGAACGTGCACGTCTCTTCAGTGTCGTTTAACGGGGTGGAGTATGTGTGCGTGTGATATTGTAGCGTGCATGAGGGGGAATCTGTGGCGTGTGCCAGACTGTGATTGACAGTCAGCTCTCACACAGCCCTGCACTGAGTCCACCGGGCGCGGTCTAGGAGCCCGTAGAGTTGTTGTTCTGTCAGTTTCAGTGAATATGACTAAAAATGTCGACTTTATTCATTCATCTTCAGCCTCTTGTCCCTGTCGGGGTCTCGGGGGCTGGAGCCGATCCCAGGTGACATCGGGCGTGAGGCGGGGTCCACCCTGGACAGGACGCCAGTCTATCACAGGACACATAGAGACGAACAGAGACAGACAACCATTCACACCTACGGGTGATTTAGAGTCATCAATGAACCGAACACCTGCACGTCTTTGGACTGTGGGAGGAAACCGGAGAACCCGGAGAAAACCCACGCACACACGGGGACAACATGCAAACTCCACACAGAAGGACCCCGAACCAGAATCCTTCTTGTTGTGAGACGACACCACACCACCGTGTCGCCCTTTAAAATCGTCGTTTACTGGTTACTGGTCTGAAATAAGCCGTGCATGTGGTCCATGTTTGCAGTGGGACACCTCTACCTTACTATTAGTTTGGTAAGTAGACACGTAGGCTACTTAAGGAGAGACTTCTAATAACAATCTGTGCCGGTCAGAGGCACAAACTTATACTTTTAGTGGACTGGTCCTAATGCTAAATGACCACAACGAGACAAAAATGACCACAAAGAGACAAAGACTGACTCTAGAGATGCAAAACGACCCCGGCCGTTCAGTAATCCACTCACGACCTGAAGTGCCTGGTTGTGTTTTGAGCCGCTGAGTTTGATCAGAGTATTTTGATTAAGCAGCAGAAATGCGTCATGGGGACGCTGACGCAGCACTTTCTGCTGACGCGCTGCAGTCTCTGAAAAACAGCTCAATGAGATTGTTGAATTTGCGCCACATCCGATCATTTACCCTCCTTCTCCCGACCGGCAGCGATGCAATAAGCAGTAATAAAGTTCTGTCAGCAGTTCAGTCAGAGGGACACAATGAGAAGCTTTCAGTGAGATGAGTGTCTGGTTGCCTGGACGATAACAGAGCGAGAGGGGGGTGCGTGTAGTCAGCGTTTGGCAGGAGAAACTGAATGGTGTGCAGGTAACTTTGGAGGTTGTTCACCGCTGCGTCAAAACAGAACCACTTCAGGCCGCACTCCCACTGTGCCTCCGTCCCGTGCCCCGTGCTTTAGGGTCCTTGTCCCCCCCTCCAGGCCCGTTTGTACTCACACTACCTGGGCCTCGGAGAATGCTTCTTGCTGCCTATACGTCATCACGCCGTAACACGTCACACGCATTGATGACGTCATGGCGATGCGTGGCTTTGTTTCCAGATCTTTCCGTAGACCTCGGAGTTTTTGTGCGTCTTGTCGACTGTTTTTGAATCTTTTCATCGACCAAATCTGCAGTAAACACTCCACCTCCGCATCACACCAACGTGAACCTTTCACCGCCATTGTTTGAAATGTCCGCGCATGGTCCCTCCTTCTTTTTTCTATGTCCCAACAGGCGCACAGGAAATGACCTCAGAGCCGCCGTAGGCCTCGTGCTCGTACACGTGCGCACCCTCGTGCTCGTACACGTGCAAACGTGCTTTACTAAAGCCCACCTCTCCGAAACGGGCTGTGGACGGCAAGCGTACCGCTCCTAGACGCGGTACGGTTGCACTCACACTGGTCAAAGGAACCAGACTTTACCCGTGGAACCTGTTTGGACACGGTACGGAGGCACAGCGTGAGTCTTAGTCTAGGGAGACGTAACGTTTCGATGAAAACAACAAAGACAGAAGGTGGAAAAGAGCTTCCATGCTTCCTTCAGGACTGGCTGTGCTGTAAAACTACACAAGGTGTCATTTATCCGGTCGGGGCGCTCTCCTGACACTAAACCTCCACACGGCGGTTTAAGAGCCCAAAGCAGAGACAGGAGGAAATGAACCACGACAGGGCGGCGTGTTGATAGTTTCAGAGCCCAGACTGAGGGTCTGTAACTCTCCCAGACACACTGTTTGATTTGGTCTCAGCGGGGACGAGGCCAGAGGAATAAACAAGGTGACAAACGGCGGCCAAGGCCAAAACCCCCTCAGTGAAGTTTGTGATGGCAATGAGCCGGACACTAAATCAAGGTCTTTACTCTGTCGTCCTCTGAACAGACGGCAGTGAGTGAAAACGGCCGCGCTGAGTCTAACTGCTTAATCCATTTTATTATTTCTCCTTAAACATCCGAGGCACCAACATAAAAGTGAGAGACGGGGCAGACTTTCAGTTAAGTGTTGGGCTCAGGGGCGGGCGGTCTGACGATGTTGGACTTGGTAAATGGATGGACTCGTACTTATAAAGCGCCTTTCTAGTCACGGCGCTTTCACAGTGTATGTTGCATTCACACAGATGGCAGTGGACATCTAATCTAACCATTCACACCACATTTACACACCCATGTGCAGCACGAGGAGCAATTTGGGGATCAGTGTCTTGCCCAAGAACACTTCGACATGTGAACCTGGTGGAGGTGGGGATCGAACGGCCGATCTCTCAAATGGAGGACGACCCACTCTGTCACTGAGCCACAGTCGCCCCTGTTGCACCATGTTAGATGTTGAAGGATCAGAACGTGGTGACCATCTGTAGGGCTCATTCTGTCCTCTGCTGTTCTCTGCACTGACGCTTCAGTCAAACCACGCTATTGGCTCGTCCGCCTCATGCACCGCCCTAAAGACACGCCGATCAACCAATCAGAGCCAACTACAGGCAG
Source organism: Echiichthys vipera (assembly GCF_963691815.1). Taxonomy (NCBI): domain Eukaryota; kingdom Metazoa; phylum Chordata; class Actinopteri; order Perciformes; family Trachinidae; genus Echiichthys; species Echiichthys vipera. Next base: position 1,990,428 of record NC_139840.1, on the reverse strand, counting down.
TGATGAGGACAGCACGCCAGCGTCAGACTCCGGTGTCACATCGACGCTGTCTGTCCACATTTACTCATAGACTTTGTGGAACAAGATGTAAAACATGCCCCTGAAAAAACGGGTAAATGTCCCGTGCACCAGTAGGATTACTCATGTGTTCAAAACAAAGGAGCGAGCGGCGTCACTTCACAGAGCCTGACTCTACCCACATGCACCACACACACACACACACACACAACACTGCAGTGTGAGTCATTTCTTCCGAGCGTCTCCTGAATGGACCTGATCCGGCCTGTTTAGCTTCAACAACACATTTATTTAGGTTTCCTGGTGAAATGAGGAAGTCTTCTTTAGCTCTAGCAGGGACCCCAAACTTCCCTTTCCTGGGCCACATTAACCAGCTCTAACTGGGGGATCCTGAGGCGTTCCCAGGCCAGTGTGGAGATCTAATCTCTCCACCAGGTCCTGGGTCTTCCCCGAGGCCTCCTCCCAGCTGGACGTGCCTGGAACACCTCCCTAGGGAGGCGCCCAGGGTTCATCCTTACCAGATGATCCTGAACCACCTCAACTGGCTCCTTTCAACGCAAAGGAGCAGCGGCTCTACTCCGAGTTCCTCACGGATGCTGAACTTCTCCCCCTCTCTCTAAGGGAGACTCCAGACCCCCTCCTGAGGAAACACATTTCACACGCTTGGACCTGGACCTGGTTCTTTGGGTCCTGACCTGGACCTGGTTCTTTGGGTCCTGACCCAGCTTTCAGGACCACAGGTGAGGGTAGGAACCAGGACTGAGCGGTAGATCCAGAGCTTTGCCTTCCTCAGCTCTCTTTTCGTCACAACGGTGCGGTAGAGCAACTGCAGCTCCGCCCCCGCTGCTCCATCGTCCCCTCACTCGTGAACAAGATCCCGAGGTCCTTGAACTCCTTCACTTGGGGTCAGGACTCATAATGTGAAAAAGCGATCAGAAACCAGAGACATGTTTGTTAAACCAGGGTCAATTATAAAGTCCTTCTGTGTGGAGTTAGCATGTTGTCCCCGTGTCTGCGTGGGTTTTCTCCGGGTTCTCCGGTTTCCTCCCACAGTCCAAAGACGTGCAGGTGTTGGGTTCATTGATGACTCTAAATCACCCGTAGGTGTGAATGGTTGTCTGTCTCTGTTCGTCTCTATGTGTCCTGTGATAGACTGGCGTCCTGTCCAGGGTGGACCCCGCCTCACGACCCCGACAGGGACAAGAGGCTGAAGATGGATGAATGAATGAATGTCTGTTCCTGCAGCTGGAGGAAAAACAGTACTTACAAAATAATTATTCAATGGAGCAAAGACTCAACGGGAAGCTTTTATAGTTCCGCAGAATCTCTAAAAGTGACTCAGAAGCGTCTAAGTTAAGTTTTAACGATGTCTGCTGACGTCTAAATGAGTGAAAAGTGTTTTGTTTACGCCCTGATTCTAAATTTCCTCATTCTGATCCTGGAGAATAAGAATAAAGGACGGTGAAAGCTTGTTTTTATTGTTTTGGTAATGCCTCGTGGAGGTCACGGCGTGGAAATGTCACTTGGAAAAAGTTAAATGCGGATAAAGGCGTCTGCTGATGGCCCTGATCCTTCATTAAATATTAAGAGCGCCTGAGTGCAGTGTCTGGTAACAGCCAGATTGTCTGAGATCAACCGCATGAAAGCGGCGAGATAAAGGAGGAGGAGGAGGAGGAGGGGGAGGAGGAGGAGGAGGAGGGTGAAAGAGAGGTGAGGAAGGAGAGCAGATAAAGCACTGAGCGCCTGATTGGTCCCGTCCCCCTCCTCCCTCAGTCTGAAGACGTGCGGCTGCTGCAGAGGAGATGTCCGCAGGGGGAAAGACGGAGGAGGAGGAGGAGGAGGAGGAGGAGGTGCACGTCACCTGAATGACAAGCACGCTTTAAAAGACGTCAGGTGTGAGGGTTCGGGTGTTCGTCACCATCAAATACGGAACGATACCAACGACCTCTGGTCCCTTTAAGGAACTTAAAGTAGAGTAGACGCAGTGACGTCGCAGCTGCAGGGGCTCAGTCCATAAGGGACTTGGCTGGGAATCGGAGGGTCGCCGGTTCGAGTCCCTATGTGGACCATGAATGGAGAGTGGACTGGTATGTGGAGAGGTGCTAGTTCATCTCCTGGGCTCTGTCAAGGTGCTGTTAGGCAAGGCACCGAACCCCCAACTGAGCCATTGGTACCCCCCTCGCTCTGACATTGTGTGTGCGTGTGTGTGAGTGTGTGTGTGTGTGTGTGTGTGTGTGTGTGTGTGTGTGTGTGTGTGTGTGTGTGTGTGTGTGTGTGTGTGTGTGTGTACTGGCCAGCATCAACCAACGGGTTTGTTGTTTCTATGGAAATGGCCACCACTACACGTGACCATTAAGTGTAGACGACAAAAGGAGACGGTTAAGTGAACGACTAAAGGAGACGGTTAAGTGAACGACTAAAGGTGACGGTTAAGCTGGGGCTGGAGCCGATCCCAGGTGACATCGGGCGTGAGGCGGGGTCCACCCTGGACAGGACGCCAGTCTATCACAGGACACATAGAGACGCACAGAGACAGACAACCATTCACACCTACATATTTATTTATTTTATTTTGACACACCAATGCATGGGTACTGTTCAATGAAGCCGCGGAGGACGCCATCTTTCCACTTTGTTGACAACAAGCAGCTTTAGCACCATCACGTGTTGAAGCACGCCACTACCCGCAACCAACATCTTATTACGCGCTCTAGAAAAGTAGTTCTGCGTAAAACACAGACGCATTCATAATCCGCATAATCCGCTTTCTTTTGCTAGCTCAGCGTGACTGATTTTGCGCGGATGCCAGACTGCAGAGCGTAAATCATCTCCCAAAAGCCTTTCCTGGTTCACCTGTCGGCCGTTTGCATACAGAGTAGCTCAAGACCGCGCTATGACTCAATCACCATTCACCGAACAATTCCTCCATGAGCAACAACAAGCCGCAGCAACATCTGTATATTCACATTTATGCAGCAGCCTCGTGCCCGGTGGCGTTCAAAACCTCCCCTTTCACAGACACAGGAAGGTCGAACAGACCCCGCTCTGTGGAGGACGCACATCAGTCCCGACCATCCACAAGTCCCGTAGCTTAGGGACAGAATACATGACTTAATGTAATGTGTAAGATATTTCAGGGCGCGCTCAGGGCGAGAGACGGGAAACGCGTTCATGACGTCTCCGCGTGAAATCCACACTTGCCCCTTTTTTCCCCTCCTTTGTAATTTTCCTCGTCTATCTCCTCGGTGCAGCCGGCGCTCCAGGTAAGCTGCGTTTGACCTTGAAAGGGAAAACCGCAGCGAGCTTCAAGAGCAAATGTGTGTGTGTGTGCGTGTGCGTGTGCGTGTGTGTGTGTGCGTGTGTGTGTGTGTGTGTGTGTGTGAGAGAGAGAGAGAGAGAGAGAGAGAGAGAGAGAGAGAGAGAGCAGGAAAAAAGATCCACTGCTATTGACAGTTTTATAATGCTCTTAGCTACACAACACACCCTCACACCAAAACACACACATTATACTGCTCTCACACACACACGCGCACACACACACACACGCACGTACACACACACACACACACACACAAACCTAATCCGTTATTAACTGACGGCTCTGTTCATTTAACAACGAGTGAAAAGGCTAAATGACTTGCACAAAGGCGGCCGTGGATCCGGGGCGACGGGAGGAGCAGAGTCGGGTCCATCACGCGTCTTTTCAGGAGGAGAACGGGGGCGGATCGATAACGGGACGGGGGCGCGTCGGCGTGAAGGCTTTAAGGGAAACGCAGCGGCCGATAGCCAACGCCTCGGAGACAAAGGACGCGGGGCCGGCGGGGGCACAGAGAGGCTCAGAGGAGACGGAGATGGAGACGGAGACGGATGGATGCAGGCTGCTCCGAGTGTGACAGGAAGAATCAGGATCACACACGCGTTACACTGTTTACTGTTCCTGTTGTGACAGCGAGGGGGGGGCAGTGACCATCAGCTGCACTCATCCACTGTTCCTATGTGTGGATGTCAGGTCTCGGGGGCAGCAGCTCCAGCAGGGGACCCCAAACTTCCCTTTCCCGGGCCACATTAACCAGCTCTAACTGGGGGATCCTGAGGCGTTCCCAGGCCAGTGTGGAGATCTAATCTCTCCACCTGGTCCTGGGTCTTCCCCGAGGCCTCCTCCCAGCTGGACGTGCCTGGAACACCTCCCTAGGGAGGCGCCCAGGGTTCATCCTTACCAGATGATCCTGAACCACCTCAACTGGCTCCTTTCAACGCAAAGGAGCAGCGGCTCTACTCCGAGTTTGGGAGAGGTGGGCTTTAGTAAAGCGCGTTTTCACGTGTACGAGCACGAGCTTGTGCACGTGTAGGAGCACGAGGCCTACGGCGGTTCTGAGGTCATTTCCTGTGCGCCTGTTGGGACGTAGAAAAAAGAAGGAGGGACCATTTAAAACAATGGCGGTGAAAGGTTCACGTTGGTGTGATGCGGAGGTGGAGTGTTTACTGCAGATTTGGTCGATGAAAAGATTCAAAAACAGTCGACAAGACGCACAAAAACTCAGAGGTCTACGGAAAGATCTGGAAACAAAGCCACGCATCGCCATGACGTCATCAATGCGTGTGACGTGTTACGGCGTGATGACGTATAGGCAGCAAGAAGCATTCTCCGAGGCCCAGGTAGTGTGAGTACAAACGGGCCTGGAGGGGGGGACAAGCGCTCATCTGTGCAAAATACCACAGAACCACGAGTGGAAGTGGAGTTTCCAGAACATCATTGGCTCATCATCAACCATGTTTGATTTCCAGCTTGACTTGGTGACTGGGAACGGTTTGAATCCCGAGCTTCCCTTTGCCAATGACAGTGATGTCAGTGTGCTCCGCGTCTCTCCGCTCAGCAGTTAATATGTGTGTAACATGTTCCCCACATCCTTAAGCAAACGCAATTAATAAGAGCAGATTAGCCCCCCATGAGCCGCTAATCCTCCCTCCCTCCCTCCGCCAATGCCGCCGCGTCCGCCCAGCTGCACGCACTTGACCGCAGCACAGCTCGCATGTCAACACAGCCGAGTTAAGACGGCGCTCATCTTGTGCTGGCACGCCACGCCAAAATAATCCAGCGAGATCATACTCATGATAATGACACGCGCGGAGACTTCACCGCAGCAGCGACGGAACATAATCAGCCGACTCATCACTAACCTTTAAAACACTCCTACGGGCGAGTGGTGATGTCATCCACAGACATTTGAATGAACACTGACTTTGGACAGGATCTCATCTCATCTTCAGCCTCTTATCCGGGGTCGGGTCTCAGGGGCAGCAGCTCCAGCAGGGGACCCCAAACTTCCCTTTCCCGGGCCACATTAACCAGCTCTAACTGGGGGATCCTGAGGCGTTCCCAGGCCAGTGTGGAGATCTAATCTCTCCACCTGGTCCTGGGTCTTCCCCGAGGCCTCCTCCCAGCTGGACGTGCCTGGAACACCTCCCTAGGGAGGCGCCCAGGGTTCATCCTTACCAGATGATCCTGAACCACCTCAACTGGCTCCTTTCAACGCAAAGGAGCAGCGGCTCTACTCCGAGTTCCTCACGGATGCTGAACTTCTCCCCCTCTCTCTAAGGGAGACTCCATTTCTCTAAAGCCAGACATGTTCTCTTTTCTGTCATCGGTGGCGTTCACCGCACACGTTGACAGACCTCCTGACAGTGAGCGTTTACATTCAACCCATTCCTGCTAGCGAGGCCTAGGTCTCGGCAGCAGCTAGGAGCCCGGTCTTGCGAGTCAACGCGCACGCTGGAGAGCAGACATGGCTCCAGACCTTTGTTCTCTCGTCTCTCTGTGTCCAATGTTCAATAACAACAACAACATGTCTACGTCTGCAGTTAGATGATCAAAGAAGACTCCGCTAAGACGACAAGAGGTGACCGTTAAGTTTAGACCACTAAAGGTGACGGTTAAGTTTAGACTCTAAAGGAGACGGTTAAGTTTAGTCTCTAAAGGAGACGGTTAAGTTTAGTCTCTAAAGGAGACGGTTAAGTTTAGTCTCTAAAGGAGACGGTTAAGTTTAGTCTCTAAAGGTGACGGTTAAGTTTAGTCTCTAAAGGAGACGGTTAAGTTTAGACACTAAAGGAGACGGTTAAGTTAAGACACTAAAGGAGACGGTTAAGTTTAGTCACTAAAGGAGACGGTTAAGTTTAGTCTCTAAAGGAGACGGTTAAGTTTAGTCTCTAAAGGAGACGGTTAAGTTTAGTCTCTAAAGGTGACGGTTAAGTTTAGTCTCTAAAGGAGACGGTTAAGTTTAGACACTAAAGGAGACGGTTAAGTTTAGACACTAAAGGAGACGGTTAAGTTTAGACACTAAAGGAGACGGTTAAGTTTAGACACTAAAGGAGACGGTTAAGTTTAGTCACTAAAGGAGACGGTTAAGTTTAGTCACTAGAGGTGACGGTTAAGTTTAGTATCTAAAGGAAACGGTTAAGTTTAGTCTAAAGGAGACGGTTAAGTTTAGTCTCTAAAGGAGACGGTTAAGTTTAGTCACTAAAGGAGACGGTTAAGTTTAGTCACTAGAGGTGACGGTTAAGTTTAGTCTCTAAAGGAGACGGTTAAGTTTAGTCTAAAGGAGACGGTTAAGTTTAGTCTCTAAAGGAGACGGTTAAGTTTAGTATCTAAAGGAGACGGTTAAGTTTAGTATCTAAAGGACACCGTTAAGTGACGGTTAAGTTTAGTCTCTAACTTGGTTCAGATCAGATAAAGGTGGTTTGTCTCAGTTCTTACGGGACTTGAACACCGGTCCTCCAGGTCAGAGTCCTGTGTTTTGGACCCTCCTCCCTACGGGGAGTCTGGCGTCTGAGACCACGTCAGCTGATCTGCTTTGCTGCAGACGTCACATCTACAGTAACAAACACGCGGAGTACAGATGAACCACTGTGCGTTGCTCTCCGTAGGTTCATGTGTGGACGGTGAATGAGGACGGCGTGTGCAGCTGCGGAGGAAACACGTGTAGCTCACTGCTGATGTCAGAGCTTCACTGATCAGATAAACATCTTCTGTAACTTCTGAATGAACTCATCCACATCTGAAACACGCGTAAACCGCTTCATCTGGGGCGGAGTCCGCGTGGTTCTGATCTGCTTCACAGCGAACGATAAAAACAAACACGCGGACACATTAAACCCACACAAACGTCCGCGTCCGCAGCTCTATAACAACCCGGCTCCATTCAAACAAACCAGGACTAATTACTAATTGCGTTGTTGTGCACGCCGCCGCTTTTATAACCTCCGCGAAACTCTGGTAGTCATGACAACAAACAAGATGGAGGATGACTGTGGTAACTTATAGTTTGCATATTTGGAAGGAGGCCTTGTTCCAGTGTGTGAAAGCTGGTTTATCATTATTATATTCACCAGTAGGGGGGGCTGGACCTATTCAGGACGTGTGTGTGTGTGTGTGTGTGTGTGTGTGTGTGTGTGTGTGTGTGTGTGTGTGTGTGTGTGTTGGACAGCTCCTGGTGCTGAAAACCTCACAGAAAAACCGGCTTTGTTTCATTTTTTACAGCTGAAACGAGGTAAAAAGAAATGATGAAACACCTGTTCACACACACAAACAGGTGTTGCGGTGTCACCGCGGAGGAGACGTCCGCAGCCCGACTGATGCAGAGTTTACGTTTTTCGCATTTGTGACAAAAATGTGAATCAAAGAACGGGAGGAAAGATGAAAAGCAGGCTGAGTTTGAGTAAACACCAAGATCAGAGAGAAAAGAGATGGAGGAGAGGAGGAGGAAGAGGAGGAGGAGGAGGAAGAGAGGTCAGGAGAGTGGAGGATGGAGGAGAGGAGGAAGAGGAGGAGAGGTGGTGGGGGTAATGAAAGAGCAGGATTGAATACAGAAGAAGAGGAAGATGAGAGAAGGAAGGAAGGAAAAGAGAGGAGAGGAGGATCATGAAAGGTAGACGTGGGAGAGGAGAAGAGAAGAGATGAGGAAACAGGGGTAAGGAAGGAAGGAAGGAGATGACGAGAAAGATGGACAGAGCAGAGAAGAGAAGAGGAGGGGAGGAATGAAAGAGAGGAAATGCAGAAGAAAAGGAGGGCATGGGAGAGGAGAAGAGAGGAGGAAACAGGGGGAGGAAGGAAGGATGGAAGGAAGGAAGCAAGGAAGGAAGGAAGGATGGAGATGACAAGAATGATGGACATAAAAGAGAAGAGGAGGGGAGGAATGAAAAGAGAGGAGATGAGGAGGAAAAGGAAGACATGGGAGAGGAGAAGAGAGGAGGAAACAGGGGAGGAAGGAAGGATGGAGATGACAAGAAAGATGGACAGAGCAGAGAAGAGGAGGAATGAAAAGAGAGGAAATGAGGAGGAAAAGGAGGAAAAGAAGAGGAAAGCGGGGACAAGGAGGAGAAGAGAGGAGGAACAGGGGAGGAAGGAAGGATGGAGATGACAAGAAAGATGGACAGAGCAGAGAAGAGGAGGGAAGGAATGAAAAGAGAGGAAGAAAAGGAAGAGGGAGAGGAGAGCGTGGACAGGTGAACCCTCACCTGGTTGGTAGAGAGCTTTGCATTCTGGGAGATGAACATCTGCACCAGGATGTGGAGCCCGGAGGTGAAGAGGCCGGCCAGGATGGCCCAGGTGAGCGGCAGCGGCAGCATGCTGTAGGTGGCGAACAGGGTGAAGAGCACGTAGCCCACCCCGTCCCCCAGCAGCCCGTAGCCCAGCCCGGCCGCCAGGATCTGCGTGGCCATGGCCACCCAGGTGACCACGCCGCTGTACTGCAGGTAGCTGTGCGACGTGGTGTCCTTCCGCACCACCACTAAGGCACAAATGACCACTTCGATGCCCGTGAAGAAGCCCAGCAGAGCCCCTTTGATCGGGTCCATCGGGGAGGAGGCCAGGGTGAGGTGCAGCACCAGCAGGGTGATCTTGGTCACCACGTCCAGGATGTTCATCACCACCACCGACTTGCGCCTCTGACCCAGAAAGTAGCGCTGGTAGAGCCGCTCCAGGTCGCGGGACTTGAAGGCGTTCCGCAGCGTGGGGAAGATGACGCCCCGGTACGTGTAGCCCCAGTTCAGGAAGAAGTCGGAGTTGCTCGGCGCGCAGTCGATCTGCAGGAAGCCCAGGTCGCTGCTGGCGCGCTCCGGGAACACCTTGGTGCCGCCGTTGTTGTGCCGGTCTCCCACCGACGTACGCCCCGCTGACTGCTTCCGCGCGTCCTGGCTCGGGTCGTAGACGTCGTCCGGCCCGATGCCCTTCACCCCTCCTCCTCCTCCTCCTGCTCCGCCGCCGCCGCCGCCGCCTCCCCCGCCCTGCTCGTGGATGAACCGCTGCTCGGTGATGTGCCGCACCGCGTTCTGCCACAGCAGCCGTTTGGGTCTCGCGCTGCCGCCGCTTCCGCCGCCGCCGCTTCCGCTGCCGCCGCTGCTGTTGCTGTTGTTGCTGCCGCTCGGGGTCCTGTTGATGGTGTACAGCTCCTCGCTCGCGCTGGAGCACCGGACCTCGGACAGCTCCATCCCCGCCGCCGCCGCCGCCGCCGCCGCCGCCGCTTGTTGCTGCTGTTGTGTTCTCCTGTCTCGTGTCCGTTAATAGCTCGCCTCCCTCCCCGGTTGAACGGGAACGGTTAGCTAAAAGATTTTAGGGGAGACGACGACGACGACGTCCTCTCGTGCGCATCGAACCGGGGGTGCGTGCTTCTCTCTCGGGTCGCGGCGAGCACAGCGCGAGGTAAAGCGCGGTTGGAGGTCATCCTCACGCGAACGGTTCCACTGAAGAAAGGGCGCGTAAATCCCGCTCGGGTGGAAAAGCATCTCCCGCATTAAACCCGCACCACCACCGCAACCGCAACCGCCGCATCCGCCACCATCTTCGTCTTCATCACCGCGCGTGTCTCCGTGCTGCTGAATCACCGCGTGGCGTGTCCAAACGGCAGCTCGAGCCACCGCGCGCCGACCGTCCGCACCATCAGGGTGCCGCGGCGCCACGGAGAGCCGGGGTCCGGTAACAGGGGAACAAGGAGGCGGAGGTCCGGGGTGCACGCGCTGTCAGATGGCAGCTTCAATGCACGGTGGCGGCAAATTTAACCCCCCCACCCCAAAAAAAACGGCTCGCGCGTCTTTGGCACAGCCGGGTCCGCCGTTCCTTCCCCGTTTGCGCGTGCAGCCGTAGAGGGACAAAACACGTTAATCCGGTTTTTCCGGGACGTCCGTCGAAGAGCGGGACCCCGGTGAAGGGAAGAGGCCACGGCGCGAGAGGTGAAACGGCGGCTGTCAACTTGTTGTTGCACGAGAGGCTCGCGTGCGCGGATCAGCCCTCCTCCTCCTCGCGCCTGAATGCAACACCCGGGTCAGGAGGGAGAGAGAGGGGGGGGGGGGGGAGGGGGGAGCGGTGCCAAGACACGCTCCGGTCCTCCGTTACGATCCCACCCGGTGCTCTCTCTCTAAAGGGGGATGTGTCCCCGTGCAGCGCGCGAGGATGAGACCGGAGCCTCCTTCCTCCTCCGGTGAGCCGCCTCCTTCTTCTTCGTCTCCTTCTCCTTCTTCTTCGTCTCCTTCTTCTTCTTCTTCGTCTCCTTCTTCTTCTTCGTCTCCTTCTTCTTCTTCGTCTCCTTCTCCTCCTCCTCGGTGTTTCAAAGCGCGTGCAGCAGCAGCAGCAGCAGCCGCGTGGAGTAGATGTGTGCAGAGAGCGCGAGGCTGGTCCGCGAGAGGCACATCAGAGGGAGCGAGTCAGCTGGGCTCCGGTTTGACGTCACCTCTGTGTGTGTGTGTGTGTGTGTGTGTGTGTGCATGCGTGTGTGTGTGTGCACGCGCGCCCCCTCCTCTGCTCGTCTTAACCGTCTTCCTCATCCCACGCTCTTCTTCTCCTTCATCCCTTTAAATCCCCATTTCTCCCTTCTTCCATCCCTCTCTCTTCCTTTTGTCTCTCTCTCTCTCTCTCTCTCTCTCTCTCTCTCTCTCTCTCTCTCTCTCTCTCTCTCTCTCTCTCTCTCCTCTCTTTCAGACACTTGTGCTGGTGTCCTGGTTCGGTCCAGGCCTGTTGTTCCAGTGTGAGATTAAATGTTTGGACTTTCATCACGACAGACAAGAACGGACCGGCCAGGCACAGGTCCAGTGGTCCAGACTCTTAAATGTTGCTGAACAAAACCCACAAAATGATCACAGAGACGCTAAATGACCACACGTTTACACAAAACCACCACAAAAAGATGCAAAATGACTAAAAATAGATGCAAAAAACACCAAATCTAACCGTAACCATGAGACTTCTCGACACGACTGTGTGCCGCATCAACATTAAAGCGTAAGTCCAGCCAAAACGGACTCTACGGTCTTTTCTTTATCATGAAAATACGTCAAATAAAACACGGCTTTTTCAGCGATCAACCACGTATAGAGGATGCCCAGAGAGATGCTAACAGCGCACAAGCTAACAGTGATTAGCTTGTGGCGCTGAACGCATCCAAACGTCTTTTTTAACCACTAATGCTGCTCAAAATAACACCAAACCCCTGGAGTAGCATGAGAAGAGTCTGCTGCAGAGGTTTTGTGTTATTTTGAGCAGCATTAGTGGTTAAAAAAGACGTTTGGATGCGTTCAGTTCAAAAGATGCGTTCAGCGCCACAAGCTAATCACTGTTAGCTTGTGGCGTTGTTAGCGAACGCATCCATACGTCTTTTTTAACCACTAATGCTGCTCAAAATAACACCAAACCCCTGGAGTAGCACGAGAAGAGTCTGCTGCCGAGGTTTTGTGTTATTTTGAGCAGCATTAGTGGTTAAAAAAGACGTTTGGATGCGTTCAGCGCCACAAGCTAATCACTGTTAGCCCTTTGGGGCTGTTAGCGTCTCTTCAGGTATTCTCTTTACCGGGTTGATCACTGAAAAATAACCTGTCTCCGTGGATTATTTGATGCGTTTTCATGCGTAAAAGACCGGAAAAGGGTCCAATTTTGCTGGATTTACACTTGCCCGCCCTGGTAGAGTTATTTCTTACCAAACTATTGTAAATAACAGGTTGCGTAAGAGGTAATTTGGCGTTCTGATGAGAGGGAAGACTTCTGGACATCTACTACCCGTCTGCCATTGGTGTCTGACCCCTGCACTGAACTATAAAGCAGGCGTTTTGGCTCCGTAGTGTTGGTAATCATTCATTTGCCGCTCAGTGTAAATCACCCGGGGTTGGAGCATCGACTCACTAAACTCAAATGTAAATAACATTCTCTGCGATACCTCCTGATATAATGGCTCTAATCTGAGGCTCGCAGGCCTCACATGTTAATCACAAACTTCAAATTAACGACGAGCGCCGATCTCCCCGGAGATGTTTTCACAGTCATCCTCCGCGGATCTCTACGCGCTGTCTCGCCCGGAGGACTCCGGTTAAATCAGATTAATTCAGGGTGCCATCGCAAATGCCCAAAATGGAGTCAGAATACTGGAGGAGGAGGAAATGTGCGTGGCAGAGGCTCCATCCTCCCCCACTGCGCGCCACTGTCTTGTCCCACTTTCCCCTTATCCGCGAGAAGCGGGCCAAGGCCTGTCAGAGCGCGCTGGACGGGGATTAGATCGGGTAAAATGATTCCCTCCTCAACCTTGAGGAGCTGCGAGGGGTCCTTACGAGGAGCACCAACCCCCACTTTGACTCACGCACGGCTCCAGGCGAGAGGAAAGTTGCCTCATTGCTATTCAGTCTATTTTTACCCTCCTTTTCGTCTGCCGTGTCTCCACCGTTGCCTTTTTTTTTTCCCAGGAAAGGAGAATTAGTGAAATCCTTCCCCAAACCGAACCTCGCTGAATGCTAAGCACCAGTGAGAGCCAGCTATTATTCAACATGCCCTTTATTCGTCCTATAAGTAGGGCATCATAACTGATAGAGGGGGGAAATATTGAAAATGTAAAGCTGCCACATTGGTGGAGTGTGTGCGTCAGAAGGTAAAGACAAGGGGCATCGAACGATGAAGCCGCACGTCAGAGAGACTTAAACCTCAACGCGGACACGGACATGTTTTACCAAGTAAACACTGTCTGTATGAGGAATAATGACACGTTTCTTTAGTATAATTAAATCTGTTTACGGAGGAATTTGACTGAGTTGTTGTCGTTTCATACGTTTAAATGAATGAAATGGTCTTTCTTCATCATTCTTGATAAGCATTAAAAGATAGTTTCACTCAACCAGGCTGTTTTTTACAAACCTAATCAGGTACTTCTGTGCCTAAACCTAACCAAGTCGTTTAGGGCGCACTCACACTGTGCATACGTACCACGCCGAAACACGTTCCACGGCTAAAGTCTGGTTCCTTTGACCAGTGTGAGTGCAACCGTACCACGTCTAGGAGTGGTACAGTTGCCGTCCACGGCCCTTTTGGGAGAGGTGGGCTTTAGTAAAGCACGTTTGCACGTGTACGAGCACGAGCGTGCGCACGTGTACGAGCACGAGGCCTACGGCGGCTCTGAGGTCATTTCCTGTGCGCCTGTTGGGACGTAGAAAAAAGAAGGAGGGACCATGCGCGGACATTTGAAACAATGGCGGTGAAAGGTTCACGTTGGTGTGATGCGGAGGTGGAGTGTTTACTGCAGATTTGGTCGATGAAAAGATCAAAAAACAGTCGACAAGACGCACAAAAACTCCGAGGTCTACAGAAAGATCTGGAAACAAAGCCACGCATCGCCATGACGTCATCAATGCGTGTGACGTGTTACGGCGTGATGACGTATAGGCAGCAAGAAGCATTCTCCGAGGCCCAGGTAGTGTGAGTACAAACGGGCCTGGAGGGGGGGACAAGGACCCTAAAGCACGGGTCACGTGTGAGTAGTGGTCAGCGCTGTCGTCTCACAGCGAGAGGGTTCCTGGTTTGAATCCCAGCTGGGGCCCTTCTGTGTGGAGTTTGCATGTTGTCCCCGTGTCTGCGTGGGTTTTCTCCGGGTTCTCCGGTTTCCTCCCACAGTCCAAAGACGTGCAGGTGTTGGGTTCATTGCTGACTCTAAATCACCCGTAGGTGTGAATGGTTGTCTGTCTCTGTTCGTCTCTATGTGTCCTGTGATAGACTGGCGTCCTGTCCAGGGTGGACCCCGCCTCACGCCCCCACGACCCCGACAGGGACAAGAGGCTGAAGATGAATGAATGAATAATTACTTTGTGTTCCTTTGTTACGTTAAGTCATGAAACTCTAGTGCAGATTTAAACGTAATATCCATTCAGAGTGAAACCCTCCATTTACTTTAAAGGCTGCACACATTATGTGAAGCGCGTGAGTCCGCGCGGCTCCTCGACCGTCAAAACCCCCTCAGAAATTAAGCTGTTTGCCATTTCGCGTGGACCCGCTCATCACTGAGTGTCAGCCCCTCTGACAGCTCCGCGGGGCCACGCGCGACAGCTCATCAATTCCACGGCGGCGTAATTTGAGGTTTCAATGACGAGATGACAGGGAAATGACGTACAGCTCACCCTCCGTTCATATGTACAGAGCTTAACGGCAGCAAGGACGAATATGTGCTTTCCCCGTCCCCTGACTGTCAGGGCTGCGGTGCCTGCGCGGGCCTTGGCCTGCAGCGAGCCGCAGAGCTAAAATAGGCCTTACCTTGAATAACGGGGGGAGACACGGGAAGGTTTTTAGCTCTGTAGGAGCTCATATTCGTCCCCACTGGAGGCTACAACCTGCCAGGAACAGGATACTCTATACTCTTTGGGGTTTCCAACAGATATTCTATCAGCTAATGTGTCTGTGAAAATCAATCCACAGCAGACGTGTTTATCACCAAGGAAAAACCCAATACAACCGCAGTCTGGGGTAAATATTCGCCATGATGTGCGAGGTAGAAGGAGAACTCAATCCTCTGCCAGTAAACTGCCTATTTAACCCTCCTGTTCCCCCCAAATGTCACTCATAGCGTTTATCCTTGGGGTTAATTTGACCCCAGCAGTTTAAACATCCAGGAAATGACCACAATCAACGCCGTCACTTAAGTTTTTAGGGTATTTTATGTTTATTTGTTGACATTTTAAATTAAACGCAGCGCTCTAAACACCTTCTTATACATCCAGAATACCTCAAACGTGACTTTGAGGATATAAGGAAAATATAATGATTGATCTAAAATTGGATCATGGGATATTTGTTTGTGTTATTTAAAGTAAGTATTTTATTTTCAAGAGTTATTTTGAGTTATTTATAATATTTGGAATGAAAGTAAACTCCACTATAAAGGACAGAAGCGTGTGTTATGTACAGGGCCAATCTGACCATTTCATACGTATCCATTCATTCATCTTCAGCCTCTTGTCCCTGTCGGGGTCATGGGGGGGCTGGAGCCGATGAGGCGGGGTCCACCCTGGACAGGACGCCAGTCTATCACAGGACACATAGAGACGAACAGAGACAGACAACCATTCACACCTACGGGTGATTTAGAGCCATCAATGAACCGAACACCTGCACGTCTTTGGACTGTGGGAGGAAACCGGAGAACCCGGAGAAAACCCACGCAGACACGGGGACAACATGCAAACTCCACACAGAAGGACCCCAGCCGGGATTCTAACCAGGAACCCTCTCGTTGTGAGGCGACAGTGCTAACCGCTACCCCACCATTTGAATTGTAAAATAGATAATAATAATGATTACATAATCCAAATGATCAAATTGACAATGCAACAAGTATGTGTACAGTACAATGACAACATATCACCAAGGCAATTTTAGGTTTTCTCATTTGTCCTCATCAAATTAGGAAAAGTCATTAATATAAAGCAAAAAAAAAAATGTCAACCATGTATTTAGAGATGTTAAAGATCCAATGGGGTCAAATTGACAAAGGCAGGTCAAAGGCGGCGCACACCAGACCCACTGCTTCTGTTCTTACCTTCCACCGTATTGAATATTAGTGTAACTCAGCGTCTCCCTTCTTTGGTCCAGCCTAAAGAACTTTACACAGTGGGGTGTGACGCAACGACTCAAACATGTGTCAACATCTGTGAATATTTATACCAGTGACGTCAGATCGGTTCGACTCTTATGCAGACTAGGGTTTATACGGTGGAAGGTAAGAACAGAAGCAGTGGGTCTGGTGTGCGCCGCCTTTGTCGTGGTTAACAAGGAGTAAAGTTTACCATCTTGAATCAGACTTTGGAGCTTCCTTGTTGGTTCACCATGCACACCCCACTGTGTAAAGGCCTTTAGGCTGGACCAAAGAAGGGAGACGCTGAGTTATGCTAATATTCAATACGGTTATACGGTGGAAGGTAAGAACAGAAGCAGTGGGTCTGGTGTGTCATGGTGGAAAAGGAAGTAAAGTTTACCATCATGTATCCGACTATGGAGCTTCCTTGTTGGTTCACCATGCACAAACTCAGAATATAAAAAGATATTGTTGAGATCAACCTGCAGTTACCTCCCCGGGTCCGTTGATTGGAGGATAGAAGGAGAGATCTTGAGACGATGGCTTGAGATCACACCAATATCTTTATTGATGCACTTTGCAAAGCGGAGACAAGTTCTGATACAGCACACACTAGGTCATACATCAGAAGAGTCTGTTATTGTCTAGGGGTAGAGGCTTGAATACCCTTCTTTAGATGGTAACGCCTTAAAGGAAAAGGAGGCGATGGGCGTTAATCTGCCTGGTAACACATTATAACACTAAAAGCTGTGTGGGGGAGACTAGTGCATGTCCCTATATGGATATCTAGAGAGAACAGATGTGTCTGTGTTTGCACCACATGAAATTGTCAGTTTATGAGTGTGTGTGTGTATTAAAATGAGGAACTGAGCATTCCCCTGTTCTTTAAGGTCATCACGAGATGAGTGTGAGTGAGCACGAGGTCGATATCTTCCACAATATTTACGCCGCTTTATCGCCCCATAATATTCAATTCAATTCAATTCAATTTTATTTATAGTGTCAAATCATAACAAAAGTTATCTCAGGACACTTTACAGAGTAGGTAAAGACCACACTCTATGACTTATTTATGATTTACATAGACCCAACAATTCCTCTGTAGAGTACGGTGGCAACGAAAACCTTCACTATAACAGGCAGGAACGTCAGACAGACCCAGCTCTGTGGAGGACGCACATCTGTCTTGACCGGTTGGGGAGGAAGAAAAGGAGAGAGAAAGAGAGAAAAGACGGACAGATGGACAGAGAGAGACAGACAGACACACTTCCAGAGATGCAAGCAAAGCCTAACAGTAACTATAATATTTATAGTAATGTGAATATAACGTATATGTTAAGGCAGTTAATACAACAGAATAGTAGAAACAAGCACAGCTAAGGTGACAGAATATGAAAATGATAATAATTATGGTGGCAAACATGATCAATGATGAGTAGTGGCAATAGCAGCTACGATACAGCTACAAATTTTATAGTTTATTAAACTAGTGATAGTATATATGAGTAACAGTGACAATAGCAGCAGGAAGCGTCATGTAGGACCATGGCAGCAAGCACCACCACGATCAGCAGAGATCAACAACAGCAACAGTGTGTGAAGACCTTTAAAGCCGGACTGTGGCATAAATGGGGGCTCGTCCATTTAGGTTGTTTATGTTGTAAGTTGCCTCGTAGCTGTGGGCACAAACTACGGGACGGCTCAGAGCCAAAGTGTGAGTGTGAAGCAGCAGCGAGACGGACTGTAGTGATAAAGTCATCTGGAGCAGCTCCAGACGGTGAATAATGAACAACTGTAGTGGGATGATTCACTACTTGAAGCCACGCATTCAACTCAAACTCATTAAGATGAGAGACGTCCAACAAAAAACTCCATGAGTCAGTCGCTAATGAATCAGTGTGTTATTGTTATTAAAGGAATTCAACATCCCCTGATGACGCTGTGAAGTCTTGGTGCTCTGTGACTGTGCTCGCAGAGCAACTTCACCCTTTAAAACCTCTGTTTTGTCTCTATCCATCACTGCAGACACTACAGATGATGCTTTCTTCATTTTGAGATGGCCACTGTTCCAGACTAAGTGATCCTTCAGCAATTACAGACATTAAGGTTCATTTCTGCTCCTGTTTCGCGCGTAGAGACGTACGTTATCAACGTTCTAAACGTCTCTTCCCTCATGCTTTAATGCTCCTTTACGTCGATGGATGTTGAGCTAAACATCCTCTAGATGCCGTCATTCAGATTCAAAAGTTACTCCAATAAAGTGGCAGTCGTTGGTGGAAGTAGGTCTGGACGTGGTTAGTGCTCTATTGAGTCTAAACGACAGTCGTTGGAGTCACAGGAGGACGTTTGTCGAAGTCGAAACCAACTTCCACCAACGACTGCCACTCTAAAGACGGTCGTTGGCACTTGGAGCACAAAGGGTTCCAGTGACATCATCGGCCTTGTGAGAGGTTAAATACCTGGATCTCCACACCAGTTAGTTGGACCAGTCCCAGCCTGGTCCTGGTCCTGGTCCTGGTCCTGGTCCTGGTCCTGGTCAGATGCGTACATGAACTGATGAAGCCTCTTGGATGAGAGGTGAAACGTCTTTCTGACAAAGAACCAAGTCCAGTTGCTTTGGACTGAAATTGCTTTGAGGAGAACGACGACCTGGACACATGAGAACGTTCACAGGTTTATAGCAGAAGTGTTTCCATTTGGTGTGAAGACGTAGAGTATGTAACCTTGAAAAAAATCAAAGCCACGTTTTTATGAATTGAATCGGAGTCACTCATATATGAGGTGTTCAGGAGCCGTGACTTCTGTCCGATCGGCAGCTTTCATCTCTGCCTCCACATCATCAGCAATGACACACTTGGACATCCTCTCAAATATTGAATTTTATTTAAAAATACTTTTGCGGTTCACTGTGGTTCATGTGCACATTTATTCAGGTCCGTAGTTTTCCAGTGTGTCCTCAGAGCACCTCAAACTCTGCAGTGGTTATGAATTTTCCCTATTTCCTCTTCCCCTCTTCAGACTGCAGCAGCGGTGAAGGTTATTTACCACGTTTCATACTTACTTACAACACCCCTCAAACTTCCCTTCCTGCACGATGATTAATTCCACATTCCTTGTTTGTGTTTGGTTCAAACTGTGTTGTTTGCGGAGCGTGAGTAATAACCTTATTAATTCCTCCTGCAGGCTGGTTTCTGGTCCATTTCCCCCACTGAAGACAAGGTCTCAGAGGACTTTCCCTTGGACACGTCGTGAGTCTTAATTTGTTTCTGATCTCATTCACCGGTTGTGACAAAGTCCACGTAGGCAGGACCCGGCTAAAACAAGGGTTATGGTGCTCACCGGCGGGTGGAGGTCAACCTCAGATCCACCCGTGGTTTTGAACGAGCCTTGTCTGCTTGTCTTCACGCGTTGTCCTCCATCTTTGTCGCTTCCTCTTTAATGCGTGTTTACAGTCTGGCACCTGCCGCAACACGTTTAATAGAGATTAAAGGTTGAACACGGGGAATGAGCAGAACTCCGCCATCTAGTGTCACGAGATCGTAGTCGCTACAACAAAATAATTCCAGGTGTCGGGTTGCCAGGTTCGTTGCCGAGTGTGTCAGCGATCATCCTGATCAATGTCAAGGGATGAATCAAACAGGGGAACGACTCATTTTGACTTATCGATTTGACAACAGTATTTAACGTTAGCCAGTCTTCAACTGGAAGTCTTTCTTTCAGTGGTTTGTAAACCATTAGCTAGCTAGCTCTTCCTTGTTTCTGGAGCAACAACAGACAACTCTGGCAACCTGCAATGGCCAACGCTATTGTCTGCTACAATGGAAACAGAACGGGACAGGAAGTAATTGTCAAACCAAGCCCCCACCACAGCTTCCTTCCTGTTAGCGTGAGCACATGTATGAGCACGAGCGTGCGCACGTGTACGAGCACGAGGCCTACGGCGGTTCTGAGGTCATTTCCTGTGCGCCTGTTGGGACATAGAAAAAAGAAGGAGGGACCATGCGCGGACATTTCAAACAATGGCGGTGAAAGGTTCACGTTGGTGTGATGCGGAGGTGGAGTGTTTACTGCAGATTTGGTCGATGAAAAGATTCAAAAACAGTCGACAAGACGCACAAAAACTCCGAGGTCTACGGAAAGATCTGGAAACAAAGCCACGCATCGCCATGACGTCATCAATGTGTGTGACGTGTTACGGCGTGATGACGTTTAGGCAGCAAGAAGCATTCTCCGAGGCCCAGGTAGTGTGAGTACAAACGGGCCTGGAGGGGGGGACAAGGACCCTAAAGCACGGGGCACGGGACGGAGGCACAGTGGGAGGGCGCCCTGAAGCAACATTCAGCCTGAGTTGCTTTTCTTTAGGTTGCATTTTCCTTTCCATGTTAACTCTCTGTGATTAAAGGGATCTTGTAAATCAGGTTTTCCCAAACATAAGAGTGAACCGTTGCACCGGCCTGCTGCCAAGTGTTAATGTACGGCTGAAGGAGGGAGTAGGTGGAAAAGGAGTGCTCAGTCACCCTTCTCTGGTTAAATAAAGGTTAATAATTACACAGATAGATGCTCCTCTGTGCGCTGAGCTGGAGCTCTGGAGCCATCGGGGTTTAGGTTAGGTTAGGATTACTGCTCATCGGCGGACGGAGCAAAAGAACCGAGTCTTTGTTTAATTTTGCTTCTGTGCAACGTCGACTGACTTTGAATCTGGGAGTAAGTCTCTTTATCATCCTGACGGGGAAATAGGAAAATACGTTTATATGATATTATTTTCATATCAACACGACATTTTTTGTATTGCAAGTTTTCTGTTTTTGCAATGTTTACATATGCAAATGAGGCATTATCCTTAATATTTATTCTTTATTTCATTGTTTGCACAATTTAAAACAGAAAAACCCTTATTTGAATCCTCCTCCATGAAACAATCCACAGTTATTAAGATTTCAAAATCCACAGAAAATAATAAAAATGGTGGTGAACGTATGACACAATATGTTTGGTAGCAACAACGATAGAAAAGAACAATGATCATTTCCATTTAAAAATATATACTGTGTGTGTAATATGTACGGAAGTGTGTGTGTGTGTGTGTGTGTGTGTGTGTGTGTGTGTGTGTGTGTGTGTGTGTGTCTGTGTGTGTGTTGACCCCTGATCATGTAAATTACCTCTGAGTAAAACAAATTAGACAAAGAGGAAAAGTTTTAATAAAACAGCATTTTTTTTTTTAAGCATCTTTCATTCATTCATTCATTCATCTTCATCCGCTTGTCCCTGTCGGGGTCGGAGCCGATCCCAGCCCGTGAGGCGGGGTCCACCCTGGACAGGGCGCCAGTGCGTGGACGTGAAGACCCCTGGACGTAACGACCCCTGGAAGTGAAGAACCCTGGATATGTAGACCCCTGGACGTGAAGACCCCTGGACGTGAAGACCCCTGGACATGAAGACCCCTGGACATGAAGACCCCTGGACATGAAGACCCCTGGATGTGAAGACCCCTGGATGTGAAGACCCCTGGACGTAAGGACCCCTGGACGTAAGGACCACTGGACATGCAGAGCCCTGGACGTGAAGACCCCTGGACGTAAGGACCCCTGGACGTGAAGACTCCTGGACGTAAGGACCCCTGGACGTGAAGACTCCTGGACGTAAGGACCCCTGGATGTGAAGACCCCTGACGTGAAGACCCCTGGATGTGAAGACTCCTGGACGTAAGGACCCCTGGACGTGAAGAACCCTGGATATGAAGACCCCTGGACGTGAAGACCCCTGGACGTGAAGATCCCTGGACGTGAAGACCCCTGGGCGTGAAGACCCCTGGACGTAAGAACCCCCGTGACGTGCCCTGACCTCGGCTCGGCATCTCCGTCCTCCGTGTGACGACGGGCGTCAAACTCCAGCTCAAAGCTGAGTTGGTTAATGAGTTTCCAGGTCGACGCTACGACGCATTAAATTGATTTTGCGTAGCTGAAAGCATCCGTTTGTGTACCTGCGCGGACCATGGTAGGGGCCGGGGTCCTGTCTTCTAATGGACGAGTGTGTACGTTGGAAAATAAGTGTCTGTCACACCTGATTACGTTACCAGCCCTGCCTCTGGATCCGGATGAATGCGGTTTTGTTTCGAGGGTCTTCCCTGAACAGTAAGTCCTCACACTGCAGCGCTGTGATTGGCCGACAGCAGTAGCTCCTTTAATTCAAACCTGCTGAGTTTGGGTTTTCCAGATCATCTCGGCCAAAATGCAATCAGACTAACTCAGAGTGGAGCGAGCGAATCAAACGCCACCAAAGCCCCGGTTTAACGTCTTGGATCGCGTACGGACGAACGTACAGGAAAAAGTGACTGACTCATCACAGAGGCTCCATTCAACAGTCCGCTGAATGGTAAACACACTTTTTTTCAGTATTATCTTCATTGAAAATGTCAACTGTGAAAAACCATCCTGTCTTCCAAACCTTCCCATGATCAGCGAACGTCCCGCTGACGTCATGAGTTACTTCATTTCTTGGAGGCCGGGTGAAAATGAAGCATTAGCATTTTTATTTCAGAGCATTTTTTAAAGGTGTGGGTATATGAGTTGTTTAGCCATAGTCAGTGTGGTACCTACTGTGACTGTGGTGACTGTGGCTCAGTGGAGGAGTGGATAGTCCTCCATTCAAGAGATCGGCTGTTCGACACCCAGCTCCATTGGTCCCCATGTCGAAGTGTCCTTGGGCAAGACACTGAACCCTGAATTGCTCCCTGTGCTGCGCATGGATGTGTGAATGAGGTGTGAATGGTTAGATTAGATCATGGGTGTCAAACTGATCCAGTAAAGAGTCGCTGTGGCTGCAGGTTTTCATTCCAACCAATCAAAAACACACCTGGTCCAACAAATCACCTGTGTGAAGGCAGTTCAGGTGATTGAGTAAGTCGAGTCAGGTGTGTTCTTGCTTGGTTGGACTGAAAACCTGCAGCCACAGCAGGTCTCAGTTTGACACCCCTGGATTAGATGGTCTGTAGATGTCCACTGTCATCAGTGTGAATGTGACAATCACTGTGAAAGCGTCTTGAGTCGTCAGAAGACTAGAAAGGCGCTTTATAAGTACAAGTGCATTTACAGGAGATGGCGTGTCACAGCCCCCTTTTTTGGAGAAGCAGCCAGGAGAACTGACGCAGAGGCCGCACCTTTAAACAAATCGCTGGCGCACGTGCCGTCCCCATCAACAATGGGAAGCGTTTTTGCGGAAAGAAGTGAAAAGAGGAAGTAGATCTGACACGGAGCGCAGAAGAAAGAGAAGAATTATTACTTTATTCATCCTGCAAGGGGAAATACAATTTTTTCACTCTCTTATTATTCAACACAGGCACACACACGCACACGTGCGGACACACACACGCACGCACGCACACACACACACACACATGCAGAAACAGGACCTATGTACATGCAATTAATGGAGAGATGTCCGATTGAGGGGGCTGCCCTGCCAGTGGATCTGCGGCCCGAGCGGTTGGGGGTTCGGTGCCTTGCTCATCCTCCGCCACACCTCGGCAGTGCCCAGGAGATGAACTGGCACCTCTCCAGCCACCAGTCCATGCTCCATTCATGGTCCACACAGGGACTCGAACTGGAGACCCTACGGTTCCTATGGACTGAGCTGCTGTCTCACCCAAAAAATGTGTTTTTTCAGAGATGGCGACACTGGAAATAGGACAGTGGTGCCGCGACACAGAATGCAGATGCGCACCTGCCACCGCTGTGGAATATTGGGGATTATTATTACCATTATTTATACGACGACTATGGTCCTGTGGTCTGATCTACAAAGTATGGATAGCAAAAAGAACCAAAGCAAAATAAATCCAAGGAAAAGGTGACCTCCACAGGAACCAAAGACGTCGGGGGTTCCTCTGAGCGGTGGACTCACACTACCTGGGCCTCGGAGAATGCTTCTTGCTGCCTATACGTCATCACGCCGTAACACGTCACACGCATTGATGACGTCATGGCGATGCGTGGCTTTGTTTCCAGATCTTTCCGTAGACCTCGGAGTTTTTGTGCGTCTTGTCGACTGTTTTTGAATCTTTTCATCGACCAAATCTGCAGTAAACACTCCACCTCCGCATCACACCAACGTGAACCTTTCACCGCCATTGTTTGAAATGTCCGCGCATGGTCCCTCCTTCTTTTTTTCTACGTCCCAACAGGCGCACAGGAAATGACCTCAGAACCGCCGTAGGCCTCGTGCTCGTACACGTGCACACGCTCGTGCTCGTACACGTGCAAACGTGCTTTACTAAAGCCCACCTCTCCCAAACGGGCCGTGGACGGCAAGCGTGCCGCTCCTAGACGCGGTACTGTTGCACTCACACTGGTCAAAGGAACCAGACTTTAGCCGTAAAACCTGTTTGGGCACGGTACGGAGGCACAGTGTGAGTTGTTTGTTAACTGGTTAATCCAAACTAACCGCGGAGGGCTGTAACAAAATGGCGGCATTTGACGCTCTGGGAATGAGAGCGGTCTAAACTGAAAAGTACTACCATGAGAAACTGCATGACCTCATTAAGAAGCACATCTGCGATGAGTGAAAACACAAAAACTCCATCATGCGTTAGAAGTTTTTAATCCTCCGCGCGTAGATTAAAGAACGTGCTGTGATGTTTCTGCTCTCGGATGATCACGGAGGCCTCGGCCCGCTCTGGAAATGATCATGTTTGAGGGTTAACGCGGCAGTTTGAGCCTGCTGCAAATAACCAAATGTGCTGGCATCGAATCTGAGAGGCAGCCTGAGGGGATGAGTCATCCAGAGGACTTTCTTTCTCTTTTCCCCACCTCCTCCTCCTCCTCCTCCTCCTCCTCCTCCTCCTCATTCCTCCAGTCTCTGGTTTGTAATCTGCTGCGCTCAGCTCCTCGTCCATTTGGCTGCCGGTCCTCGCCGCTTGGCTCCGCGCCGCAGCATGAATCATCCGTAATCATGTGGGTAATCAGAGAGCGCTGGAATATGATCCACACAGAAACATTTATCTGATCGTCCACTTGAAGGCAGTGAAGTCGCAGAAGCACGGGAGACGTTTAAATTCATAATTAGGACAAATCTGCATCATCTCTGCACTCGCGGCCTCAACGCGGAGTTTAATTTGTGCCTTTGCTGTTTCATGGTGATTAAACGGCGCTTTTGAAATTACATTTTTCAGCGTTGTGCGGAAGAACACATCACTTCCTGCTGTCCCCGTAAAGCAGCGTGTTGCAGGGCCGCGGCGTGTTGCAGGGCCGCGGCGTGTTGCAGGGCCGCGGCGTGTTGCAGGGCCGCGGCGTGTTGCAGGGCCGCGGCGTGTTGCAGGGCCGCGGCGTGTTGCAGGGCAGCGGCGTGTTGCA
>NC_139840.1:1932700-1962700 GCF_963691815.1 Echiichthys vipera | reverse complement strand
AACAGTAAATTACCAAAGCAAACAGGATTCACTGCTAATTAAGAGCCGCTTTGGTCCTCCAGTTCAGTTTAAGGGCGCCCTCCCACTGTGCCTCCGTCCCGTGCCCCGTGCTTTAGGGTCCTTGTCCCCCCTCCAGGCCCGTTTGTACTCACACTACCTGGGCCACGGAGAATGCTTCTTGCTGCCTATACGTCATCACGCCGTAACACGTCACACGCATTGATGACATCATGGCGATGCGTGGCTTTGTTTCCAGATCTTTCCGTAGACCTCGGAGTTTTTGTGCGTCTTGTCGACTGTTTTTGAATCTTTTCATGGACCAAATCTGCAGTAAACACTCCACCTCCGCATCACACCAACGTGAACCTTTCACCGCCATTGTTTGAAATGTCCGCGCATGGTCCCTCCTTCTTTTTTTCTACGTCCCAACAGGCGCACAGGAAATGACCTCAGAACCGCCGTAGGCCTCGTGCTCGTACACGTGTGCACGCTCGTGCTCGTACACGTGCGCACACTCGTGCTCGTACACGTGCAAACGTGCTTTACTAAAGCCCACCTCTCCCAAACGGGCCGTGGACGGCAAGCGTGCCGCTCCTAGACGCGGTACGGTTGCACTCACACTGGTCAAAGGAACCAGACTTTAGCCGTGAGACGTGCTCGGGCACGGTACGGAGGCACAGTGTGCCCTAAGGGATCACGAGTGGAGTTAAAATAAGTGTTTGTAATGTAACTACAGTGACGCACAGGAGACAAACAGTCTGAGCGTCTAAGTCCGGTCCAAGGTATCCTGTCAGGAACCTGCTGTGGGAACAGGATCCATCCTCTGGGGAGAACGAACGCCGTCCCGCCAGTATCTATGGTGACAACGTCATCACCCCAACAGAAATATAATCTTTGCGTTGGGACTGTAGAAATGAAGCAGGTGATAATGAACGTTTCATACGTCCCTGCAGGGAATCAAACCCCTACCCCAGTCAGTATTGGTGCCTTGCTTCAGCCCCTGTTTCCCTCTCTGCACGGATGAGTTATGTCTTGTTGTGCAGAACTCACTGAGTCTGTCCTCTGCTGAATAAATCCACACACACACACACACACACACACAGCGAGGTCACACCTGTAAATATAAATATAGTCTTTGGCCCTGGACAGCTTTCCCAGCCGGCTGTCACTGAAGTGAAGCCACTTCACCGTTAAACCGCGGACGTGAGGAGGGAGAGAAAGTCCGCGTGCAGCGCTGCAGCTTCTGCGCGGAGTCCTGTGGAGCAGCCGAGCGTGTTCGAACACAGCTTTGAACCCTTTTAATGAATTAAAATGTCATTCGTCCGCCTCATTGCTTCATCAAGCGCCTTCATTTCCTGTGAGATCTCTAAATATTCAGACGCACACTGAAAATGGAGCCGGGTCAGTGGACTGTCTAGACACCCAGCTGTGGTGCTGTGTACTGAAATAGACAGTGACCTGATGTATCTGTCCACACACACACACACACACATGCACACACACACACACACTGATGCATCAGGAAATGACACAAAGACTGACTGAAATGACTGAAAACCAAACCAAACGGCACATACCGATTAAAAAATGACCCACAATGACTTAAAAGAGACACAAATGACCACGTAGGAGAGTACGGTAAACGTAAACGGAAGCAGCTGCAGAGAATACTGAACACCGTGTCCCGTTGATGCGCTTTTATTGTTGTAGCCACGGCTGTCCTGCTCTTTGCCCTGAGGATGTTTGCGTGTTAGTGTTGTTGTTGTTGCTTTTATGAGACCAAAGACAAATAAGGGCGCACTCACACTGTCCTTCCGCACCGGGCCAAAACAGGTTTCGCGGGTAAAGTCTAGTGCGTTTGACCAGTGTGAGTGCAACCGCTCCGCACCTAGCTGCTGCCAGCTGCTAGGTGCGGACATGTACGAGCACGAGCACGAGGCCTACGGCGGTTCTGAGGTCATTTCCTGTGCGCCTGTTGGGACGTAGAAAAAAGAAGGAGGGACCATGCGCGGACATTTCAAACAATGGCGGTGAAAGGTTCACGTTGGTGTGATGCGGAGGTGGAGTGTTTACTGCAGATTTGGTCGATGAAAAGATTCAAAAACAGTCGACAAGACGCACAAAAACTCCGAGGTCTACGGAAAGATCTGGAAACAAAGCCACGCATCGCCATGACGTCATCAATGCGTGTGACGTGTTACGGCGTGATGACGTATAGGCAGCAAGAAGCATTCTCCGTGGCCCAGGTAGTGTGAGTACAAACGGGCCTGGAGGGGGGGACAAGGACCCTAAAGCATGGGGTGCGGGACGGACGCACAGTGGGAGAGCGCCCTAACTGACCCTTACCACATGGCTTTGTGTGAATTCACTGTGTTAACGCTTGTTCAAAACCAAACGGCAGTGAGTGACGGGTTGGGATCAGGACGGGTCTCTGTGACAGTGAAAACAGGTAACAGGTGCCTGCATCATCTGCGTGTGTGCGTGGGTTTTCTCCGGGTTCTCCGGTTTCCTCCCACAGTCCAAAGACGTGCAGGTGTTCGGTTCATTGATGACTCTAAATCACCCGTAGGTGTGAATGGTTGTCTGTCTCTGTTCGTCTCTATGTGTCCTGTGATAGACTGGCGTCCTGTCCAGGGTGGACCCCGCCTCACGCCCGATGTCAGCTGGGATCGGCTCCAGCCCCCCGTGACCCCGACAGGGACAAGAGGCTGAAGATGAATGAATGAATAATTTGTATACGCTTTTAAGAGCCTAAAACAACGTGCACCTCAGAAGTGGTGTGGCGACTGAAACCTTAACAGCGACCACTTAACGGTTTGCTCGGACTGTGAACTGTTGGAGGCGTCGCTGCAGAACTGAGTTTCCCCAAAGCAGAAACCAGCAGCATCAGCAGCAGCAGCAGCAGCAGCAGCAGCGTGTCCTCACAGTTGATTCCTCGCAGACGCCAGGCTGCAGACCGTCTGCTTCCCTCTCAGCTGCTCTGGCACATTGTTCCTCGTGCAGCCGAAGCCGTTAATTATGGCAGCCAGTTCACGGTTTCGATAGCAGTGCTTTGGCGCCCTGCGACATCCCAACTGTCAGTTTAATCATAGAGCGGGGGCGACGACACCGACCACGCCGGGCTGGCTCTGCATCGCCTCGTCACACACACTGCAAAAAATAGCTGCTGCTCTTTGACTCTTCTGGATGTGGAGATGAAAGAAAGATGTCATCACGGTTAAAGGGACCAGAATAAACGTACGGAGAAAGTCCTGATACACGACAAGTTTCACGCTGAATATCACAAATAAAATTAGCTTTTTGTTTCATAAACATAAATCTGAGGCCGTGGCTCTCACCAGGAAACCGGTGGGTTGTTACTCCAGGTCAGGAATGAGTCCTGACCCCAAGTGAAGGAGTTCAAGCACCTCGGGATCTGGTTCACGAGTGAGGGGACGATGGAGCTGCAGTCGCTCTACCGCACCGAGAGCTGAGGAAGGCAAAGCTCTGGATCTACCGCTCAGCCCTGGTTCCTACCCTCACCTGTGGTCATGAAAGCTGGGTCAGGACCCAAAGAACCAGGTCCAGGTCCAAGCGTGTGAACTGTGTTTCCTCAGGAGGGGGTCTGGAGTCTCCCTTAGAGAGAGGGGGAGAAGTTCAGCATCTGTGAGGAACTCGGAGTAGAGCCGCTGCTCCTTTGTGTTGAAAGGAGCCAGTTGAGGTGGTTCAGGATGAACCCTGGGCGCCTCCCTAGGGAGGTGTTCCAGGCACGTCCAGCTGAGAGGAGGCCTCGGGGAAGACCCAGGACCAGGTGGAGAGATTAGATCTCCACACTGGCCTGGGAACGCCTCAGGATCCCCCAGTTAGAGCTGGTTAATGTGGCCCGGGAAAGGGAAGTTTGGGGTCCACTGCTGGAGCTGCTGCCCCCGAGACCCGACCCCGGATAAGAGGCTGAAGATGAGATGAGATGATGTGAAGCAAACACTGCAGATGGATTCTGAGGAGCAGGTAATAAAGCCGCGCTGCACCTCGCCTACGCACACGGCACTAGTTTAACTTTCAGACTCTCTCAGGAGCGCTGTCACCTTGCGTCGTGTTTCCACTGATGCAAATCAAACCCACGTTGCTGCACCTGCGTCTGGGAGACCGTCACCAACGTTGGCTGACGCTGGATCCACTGTGGTTAGCATGTCGGTTAGCATGGAAAGCCCTCGTATCTCTGGGTGAGTCAGACGTTTCTCACAGTGTGGAAGAGGACTGGCCCAGGCCACGTGTCCGTTCAACCTTTATTTTCCGCGGTTTCCAAAATCAAACAGCCCGACACAAACTGATTGAACCACCATGTTGTGTATCATGGTCTTGGACTCCCAGTCAGCGCTGTACGCATGTGTAATAACCATTGTTTGGTCAGACATTTGCACGTCAGCGCTCCACAAAAGCAGCATCTTTGTCACATTTGCTCATCACATCAGCATCTGCACATCCTACACTGCTCTGTCTGCGTGCTGCGCGTAGAGATGTGGGGATTGAACCGTCGCAGCCGTTACATAAAGTCAGTTTCATAACCGTAAGGATTTGCAGAAGCTACAATATCTGGTGTCCTGATGTTTGCATTGCTGCTCTGTGAAGATGAATCTCGTGAGTCACGTAATGTGTGTGGTGAAATCTCCTCTCATGAGTCACACTGTGTGTGTGTGTGTGTGTGTGTGTGTGTGTGTGTGTGTGTGTGTGTGTGTGTTTGTGTGTGTGCGCACACTGGTTTGTTTAATGTGTGAGAATCAGCTTCACTCGTTGGCACTGAGTTGTTGGAGAAGATGGATCTCCATTTTTCGAAACGTGGCGTCTGAAAGTGGGTGAAAGGCTCCAACGCCGTGAATCTGGACTGGAGGACCAAACCAGTTTAAACTGGACTGGAGGACCAAACCGGTTTAAACTGGACTGGAGGAGCAAACCGGTTTAAACTGGACTGGAGAACCAAACCAGTTTAAACTGGACTGGAGGACCAAACCAGTCTAAACTGGACAGGAGGACCAAACCGGTTTAAACTGGACCGGAGGACCAAACCGGTTTAAACTGGACTGGAGAACCAAACCAGTTTAAACTGGACTGGAGGACCAAACCAGGTTAAACTGGACAGGAGGTCCAAACCAGTTTAAACTGGACCGGAGGACCAAACCGGTTTAAAATGGACTGGAGGACCAAACCGGTTTAAACTGGACTGGAGAACCAAACCAGTTTAAACTGGACTGGAGAACCAAACCGGTTTAAACTGGACTGGAGGACCTAACCGGTTTAAACTGGACTGGAGGACCAAACCGGTTTAAACTGGGCTGGAGGACCAAACCAGTCTAAACTGGGCTGGAGGACCAAACCGGTTTAAACTGGACCAAACCAGTTTAAACTGGACTGGAGGACCAAATCGTTGTTTATCTGTGCGTTGTTGCAGGTTGGCGTTATTTTCGTCCTTTACCGCTTGGGCGCGTTTCCATCAACTGGTCCGGAGCGAGTGAACGAGGCTGCAGCGTGGTTCGGTGGTCGGTCGGCGCTGTAGACGTTACAGACGTGTGATTTGACAGTGAAAGGTGAGATCATGTGATCCTGGGGTTGTGTAAGTGCTGCACCTTCACACACTAACAAAGATGTTTAATCTGAAGTGAATGTGGAAACAGCAGCGAGGGCAGAGATGACTCACCACATGAACGTGTGTCTGGACCTGAATCCTGCAGGAACTCTGTTGAACAGAGACGGGGGCTGTGATGAACCCGGCTTTATTCTTTGCGTCCGCAGGTTTTTACCTTTTTAAATCTGTTTCCAGGACGCAGGAACAGCACATCACTTATAACTATATACTTTTAAACATCTCAAAATTCCCCAGAACGCGGAGGCTCTACCTTTAACGTGGAGGCTTTACCTTTAACGCAGAGGCTTTACCTTTAACGCAGAGGCTTTACCTTTAACGCAGAGGCTCTACCTTTAACGCAGAGGCTTTACCTTAAACGCGTAGGCTTTAACTTCAACGCAGAGGCTTTTCCATTAACGCGGAGGCTTTACCTTTAACACGGAGGCTTTACCTTTAACACGGAGGCTTTACCTTCAACGCAGATGCTTTACCTTTTATGCAGAGGCTTTACCTTTATGGCAGAGGCTTTACCTTTAACGCGGAGGCTTTACATTTAACGCAGCAGCTTTACATTTAACACGGAGGCTTTACCTTAAACGCGGAGCCTTTACAATTAACACAGAGGCTTTCAATTTAACGCGAAGGGTTTACCTTTAACGCAGAGGCTTTACCTTTAACGCGGATGCTTTACCTTCAAAGCAGAGGCTTTACCTTTAACACAGAGGCTTTACCTTTAACGCAGAGCCTTTACCTTTAACGCAGAGGCTTTACCTTTAACGCAGATGCTTTACCTTTAACGCGTAGGCTTTAACTTCAACGCAGAGGCTTTTCCATTAACGCAGAGGCTTTACCTTTAACGCGGAGGCTTTACCTTTAACGCGGAGGCTTTACCTTCAACGCAGAGGCTTTACCTTCAACGCAGAGGCTTTACCTTCAACGCAGAGGCTTTACCTTTAACGCAGAGGCTTTACCTTTAACGTGGAGGCATTACCTTTAACGTGGAGGCTTTACCTTTAACGCGGAGGCTTTACCTTTAACGTGGAGGCTTTACCTTTAACGCAGAGGCTTTACCTTTAACACAGAGGCTTTACCTTTAACGCGGAGGCTTTACCTTCAACGCGGAGTTTTTACCTTCAACGCAGAGGCTTTACCTTCAACGCAGAGGCTTTACCTTTAACACAGAGGCTTTACCTTTAACGCGGAGGCATTACCTTTAACGTGGAGGCTTTGCCTTTAACGCGGAGGCTTTACATTTAACGTGGAGGCGTTACCTTTAAGGCGGAGGCTTTACCTTTAACGCGGAGGCTTTACCTTTAACACAGAGGCTTTACATTTAACACAGAGGCTTTACATTTAACACAGAGGCTTTAACTTTAGCGTGGAGGCTTTACCTTTAACACAGAGGCTTTAACTTTAGCGTGGAGGCTTTAACTTTAGCGTGGAGGCTTTACCTTTAACACAGAGGCTTTAACTTTAACGCGGAGGCATTACCTTTAACGTGGAGGCTTTGCCTTTAACGCGGAGGCTTTACATTTAACGTGGAGGCGTTACCTTTGGCGTGGAGGCTTTACCTTTAACGCAGAGCCTTTACCTTTAACGCAGAGGCTTTACCTTTAACGCAGAGGCTTTACCTTTAACACAGAGGCTTTACCTTTAACACAGAGGCTTTACCTTTAACACAGAGGCTTTACCTTAAACGTGAAGGGTTAAACTTTAACGCTGTGGCTTTACCTTTATGGTGTAGGCTTTACATTTAACACAGAGACTTTACCTTAAACGCGGAGTCTTTACCTTTTCACTTTAAATGTTAATGTTCACTCTTCACTCTTTGACTCAGGTGGACTCGTGATTGAAGTTTGCACCGCTCCGCCGCAGCAGCTGGAAGTATCCGGCCGTGACGTCACCTCCTCCTCTGCCTCCACACAAAAAGAGCTGACTCTTCTCCGACCTTGTGAATATATGGACTTCCTGAATCAGCAGCAAAGCTAACAGGTAGAGGAAGAGAGAGAGGAGGGGATCAGGACGACAAAGAAAGAGAGTGCTGAGTCATTCACGTGTCTGATGAAGAGGAGCTCCTGTCGTCACGGCTCTCTTCTCCCGCAGCATCTCATTACTTCTGTCTTTGTGTCCGCTCGTTCTCTACTTGTGTCCTCTGCATTCATTTCCCCCGTGGCGTGCTGCTTTGTGACTGAATCATTGGGCAGCAGAGCAGCTAAAATGACAGCGACCACTATTTTGGTGTATCAAACTATATCTCTGTTCCTTCAAAGTCCCAGGACTTTCAAGACCAGTTGGCCGTCGGTGCATTGACTTCTGTCTCAAAGGTTACGAACGCTAACGTAGACAAGTCCGATTGCTTCCTCAGATCAGATCTTCAGTACGGACTGTCCCCACGGTATGGAGGTCAACTGTGCACGCAGCTTATAACGCCCCAGATCTACGTGTGTTGGAAGGAGGCGACCTTTAGTGGTCGTCGTACTTAAAGCGTAATTCCTGTGTAAAATCATGCCAGGGTCTTTTGCGGCTAACAACTATTAACGGAGAAATCCAGGCTAACAGTGGTTAGCTCGGGGCAGCACGGTGAAAGCATTCAAAGGTCTTTTTTAACCACTAATGCTGCTGAAAATAACAGCAAACCTCCGCAGCAGGATGAGAAGAGTCCCAGGCAACATGATGACAGGCTAGTTTTGTATTTTATTGGAGGTTAAAGTTTATGAATAATTAGGGGCGTGGTCTCTTGAGTGACAGCTAGCCTCTGGCCCTCACTTCTCCTCGGAGGGAAACGTCAGCCAGATGGACGTACGCCCCTCCCCCCCAACGTCACATACATGCCCTTTTTATGGTCAGAGGGAATGAGGCGGAGTCAAAATCGGACAAGATGGCGACCCCCTTGAACGCCATCAGTGTAATGATGTTAAAACTGCTGAAATACTGAAAAACAACAGCTCCAAAGTAAAAGTCTCATCAGTTTATGGTCAAAATAAAAGTGTGATGTTTCCTAAAAAGCAATTAAATAGATGGAAACAACTTTTACCTTCTTATCTGACTCTGAAAGAAGGTGAGATGTGGCGCTGTACCTTTAAGAAGAGGGTACTCAGGTCACTATATATATAAATATACGTATATGTATTAATATTTATAGTTATCGATTGTTTTGTAATATGGGCTTCACTGTAATCCTGTTTGGACAGAATGCTGGAGAGTAGCACCGTGACAGCTGGACCCCGTGTCCCGGTTAGATCGCCTTGTTTTGACGTCTCTAATTAAAGAAGTGACATTTGAAACAGAGCCTGCGGTTGCTGCAGAACTCCTCCTCCTCCTCTTCTCGGTTCCTCCTTTCCCCACGCGGCCTCCGTTACCAACAACAGTGTGTATCAATCACTGTCCCTCTGGTCTTCCCCCTGGGTCGTCCGCCGCGACCCCGATAGTGAATGTCAGGCGCTCTGGTAATGAGTTGTTATTGTGCAACGATAATGTATCATCGATCGCGGGATCGATGGCTCATCGGAGGAGCTGAGGGGGTCGTTGTAGGGCGTGGAGTCGAGCGTCTGGGCCCCGCCGTCAAGTTTTCCGCCGCCTTCCTTCGCCGCCTCTGGGATGCATATCAAGCGTGACATTGGCCTCTCAACGCTCCGCGCTCTTAATCGGAGGGGGACTGGGTGAAATTACACATTAGTTAACACGGTCATGGGGTTTATTCGTGCCCTTCCTTCAAAATACACACGAGTCCTATATTAAATATTCAGGCCTGTGGGGGGGGACGCCAGGGGAGAGGAGTCAGGACGTCATCATATTAGATTTATGTTCGGCTCTGTGATACAAATATACTTTACGTTATCTGGATCATACCATCGTACGTGCTTTCTTGTCACTGCCATCCCCCTCTCGACCAAGACATTTGGAGGGCCGGTTCAGAGCCGGTGCCCAAAACCAGTTCTTCGAGGCAAAGACCCGGCTCTCATCCAGGCAAGCTGGACCCGGGGCGGCACCAACTCTCTGCTGGTCTAGAACCGGCACCACAAAGTCTCGCATGCTTTAAAAAATGTTGCGAATTTGTTGAATTTGTGTATTTTATTGTTGTTGTTTTGTTAAAATTAACCAC
Organism: Echiichthys vipera; assembly: GCF_963691815.1. Classification (NCBI taxonomy): domain Eukaryota; kingdom Metazoa; phylum Chordata; class Actinopteri; order Perciformes; family Trachinidae; genus Echiichthys; species Echiichthys vipera. Next base: position 1,952,999 of record NC_139840.1, on the reverse strand, counting down.
TTTTCAACTAACTAAGAGACATGTCTTCTTCAGTGCGCTTAATAAAAGAGAGAGAAACACGATTTAAGTGTTTTAAAAATGTTTATTCACAGTTAAGCACAATAATTATTCACAGTTCCTTTCAGGAAGTCACAGAACTCTGCGAGCAAACGCAAACGTGTGCAGTTTGGAGTCATTTGATTCTGACGTTAACTGTAAAGACATAAATCAGTCGATCGTTCATTTTAACAGCACTGTGGTCACTTGCAGGTAGCCGGCGCTAGGTAAGTGTTATGCTCTAATAACATGGTCACACTGCGATACATGGGGTTTGCTGTATGTTGCTAAATAGGGGTTAAGGGACCTTTAAGAGACTGAGTATTATGGGATGTTACGTGACGCGAGAAGCACGTGAAAACGGTAAACAAGGAAGTCATGTATGTAGACATGAGGCTGAAGTAAAAAGGCAGTTGATGTTCTGAAGCGAAACGTCTGTGCGTGTCAGTCTTTCACACACAACAGTAAGGTTAGCTAACCTTAGCGCCCGCTAGCTCACTAGCATTAGGTTCCAACAAAGGCTAAAATTAACGTCTTCCATTCTGTGTTATAAGAATGAACACGTGTGAGATGATTACCTTTCAAAATCTCCATCCATTGTTTTCAAGACGAGCAGAACTAATGTGTGGTAGTCCACCGTTGTTGTTGTTGTTGTTGAAGAAGAAGAAGAATTCCTTTTATTTATCAAGCAAGGGAAATAGATTCAGGTTACACACACACACACACACACACACATGCACAAACAGGATCTATATACATGCAATTAATGGAGAGATGTCAGAGCGAGGGGGCTGCCAGTGGTTCGGCGCCCGGAGCAGTTGGGGGTTTGGTCAACAGCACCTCGGCAGTGCCCAGGAGATGAACTGGCACCTCTCCAGCAACCTCTCCGAGTCACCTATGGACTACTACTACGGCAGCCCCCCAATTATTATTGTTGTTGTTGTTGTTGTGCTTGAAACAGGTTCTGAGAAGGTTCCCATGTTGAACCAACGGTGAACCAGCACCAGAACGAGAATAGGGGTACACCTGTATGTTGTAGCCTTAACAAAGAAGTATGTTAAGCTAAAGCTGCTTTGTACCCTCTGCTGTCTAAGCCGCATGTGTCTCGATCATAATGTGAAATATAAAAAGCCAACAGGGAGCAGAGAACGACGCGCGGCGTGCTGCAGAGGCAGAGTGAGTGCAGCAGTCAGCTGCAGGAAAAACATCACGTTCTGCCAACACACTTGTTTCCTGCCCGATGTAATTCAGAGAGGGAAAGGTCACGGCCATCTTATTTAACCTCCTGTCAGTGACTCACTGCAGAGAGCGTGCACACACACACACACACACACACACACACACACACACACACACACACACACACAGATATTGACTCAACAAAGCAGTGAAGGAGCCATAAAAGGCGAAACACTGAAATGTTCGATGATGCTTTAACTGAATTTGTCGTAACTTACTCAGGTGAAGTAACTGTGTCTGCTTTGTTAGAAAAAAAGATTTTCTTAAGGTTTAAAACTTACTTGGTCACAACAAGAGGATTGTCTCAAAGTAAATATGAGAAACGGTCCCTAAGGGCGCTCTCACACTGTCCTTCTGCACCGCGCCAAAACAGGTTTTTAGGCTAAAGTCTGGTTCCTTTGACCAGTGTGAGTGCAACCGCTCCGCATCTAGCTGCGGCACGTTTGCCGTCCACGGCCCGTTTGGGAGAGGTGGGCTTTAGTAAAGCACGTTTACACGTGTACGAGCACGAGCGTGCGCACGTGTACGAGCATGAGGCCTACGGCGCCTCTGAGGTCATTTCCTGTGCGCCTGTTGGGACGTAGAAAAAAGAAGGAGGGACCATGCGCGGACATTTCAAACAATGGCGGTGAAAGGTTCACGTTGGTGTGATGCGGAGGTGGAGTGTTTACTGCAGATTTGGTCGATGAAAAGATTCAAAAACAGTCGACAAGACGCACAAAAACTCCGAGGTCTACGGAAAGATCTGGAAACAAAGCCACGCATCGCCATGACGTCATCAATGCGTGTGACGTGTTACGGCGTGATGACGTATAGGCAGCAAGAAGCATTCTCCGAGGCCCAGGTAGTGTGAGTACAAACGGGCCTGGAGGGGGGGACAAGGACCCTAAAGCACGGGGCACGGGACGGAGGCACAGTGGGAGGGCGCTCTAAAAGACAAAGGCAGCGACAGAAGAGCCGTTTTTCTCCTCGCAGACACTTAAAGTGTTTCTGTTGTGTTGTTTTCTTGTTGCCGCCTCAGATGAAGGATGTGAATTTCTCCGCAGGACGCAGCTGATCGATGTTGTTTCCCAGCAGGAGCTGAAAGTCGACTCCACAGCATCGAGTCGACGGATCTGTGGTGGGAAATGTTAGCGATCTGTTGTGAGTGTGGATGACTTCTTCTCTCCACACGACCTTTTTCTTTATCAACCCTGTTGATTCTGTTGGTTTTCTGTTTCTGTTTCATTTGTCAGCAGGAGAAATGAGACTAAACACTCAACACGCAGCTTTACATCACACAGTTTAACCCTCCTGTTCTCCGTAGGGTCGATTTGACCCCATTCAATGTTTAACATCTCTAACTACATGTTTAAAATCATTTGTTTTTGCTTTTTATTTAATGACTTTTCCTAATTTAAAAGGGTGTAACTGGGAAAATCTTAAACTAACATGATTATATATTTTATATTTCCATCGTCCTGTAACCAAACTTAAACATTGGTGTTCCTATAATGATTTAATCATTATTATTATTACTATCTATTTAAAATAAATATTAAATATTTAGAAATGTTTGAAATTGTAGGGAATGAGTCCTGACCCCGAGTGAAGGAGTTCAAGTACCTCGGGATCTTGTTCACGAGTGAGGGGACGATGGAGCGTGAGTTTGGCCGGAGAATCGGAGCAGCGGGGGCGGAGCTGCAGTCGCTCTACCGCACCGTTGTGATGAACAGAGAGCTGAGGAAGACAAAGCTCTGGATCTACCCTCAGTCCTGGTTCCTACCCTCACCTGTGGTCATGAAAGCTGGGTCAGGACCCAAAGAACCAGGTCCAGGTCCAAGCGTCCTAAACGTGTGCTAAAGTGTCCTCTAGGAGCATAAACGTGTGCTAAAGTGTCCTCTAGGAGCATAAACGTGTGCTAAAGTGTCCTCTAGGAGCATAAACTTGTGCTAAAGTGTCCTCTAGGAGCATAAACGTGTGCTAAAGTGTCCTCTAGGAGCATAAACGTGTGCTAAAGTGTCCTCTAGGAGCATAAACTTGTGCTAAAGTGTCCTCTAGGAGCATAAACGTGTGTTAAAGTGTCCTCTAGGAGCATAAACGTGTGTTAAAGTGTCCTCTAGGAGCCAAAACGTGTGTTAAAGTGTTCTCTAGGAGCATAAACGTGTGTTAAAGTGTCCTCTAGGAGCCAAAACGTGTGTTAAAGTGTCCTCTAGGAGCCAAAACGTGTGTTAAAGTGTTCTCTAGGAGCATAAACGTGTGTTAAAGTGTCCTCTAGGAGCCAAAACGTGTGTTAAAGTGTCCTCTAGGAACATAAACCTGTGTTAAAGTGTCCTCTAGGAGCCAAAACGTGTGCTAAAGTGTCCTCTAGGAGCATAAACGTGTGATAAAGTGTCCTCTAGGAGCATAAACGTGTGCTAAAGTGTCCTCTAGGAGCCAAAACGTGTGCTAAAGTGTCCTCTAGGAGCATAAACGTGTGCTAAAGTATCCTCTAGGAGCCAAATCATGTGTTAAAGTGTCCTCTAGGAGCATAAACGTGTGCTAAAGTGTCCTCTAGGAGCCAAAACGTGTGCTAAAGTGTCCTCTAGGAGCATAAACGTGTGTTAAAGTATCCTCTAGGAGCCAAATCATGTGTTAAAGTGTCCTCTAGGAGCCAAAACGTGTACTAAAGTGTCCTCTAGGAGCCAAAACGTGTACTAAAGTGTCCTCTAGGAGCCAAAACGTGTTCTATACATTTATTTATATATATCCAGCAACCTTTCTCACCGTGGCGACGAAACACTTCCTTTCCTTAAACACTGGAGTGTGTTTTAATTTTTTCATGCAATTAATTTACACACCACTACTTCTATTGTGTAACTGTCGTCCATTCATCACAGTCACACTGATTCCCGGCTCCCTGTGATCGTTTGGAGCGCTCCGTCACGCACGTTGCCGGTGACCTTGTCGTTCAAGTTGTGGAATGAAAATGTCGAGAGGAACAAGGTTCTCGGTTGACGTGCATGTGATGAATGAATTATCCGCTGAGGCAGCTCTGCAGAGGCGCTGGTGACGGTTAGAGACCATGAACTGAAGCAAGGGGAGGACAGGAAGGATGGTTTTTAGTGCCCCCCCCCCAAAACAGAGACACTCTCCCACCTGATGAGTCAAGCAGGAAGTCATGTAACGTCAAACTCAAACACCAGAACTAAAAAGTGTCCTCTAGGAGCATAAACGTGTGTTAAAGTGTCCTCTAGGAGCATAAACGTGTGCTAAAGTGTCCTCTAGGAGCATAAACGTGTGTTAAAGTGTCCTCTAGGAGCATAAACGTGTGCTAAAGTGTCCTCTAGGAGCATAAACGTGTGTTAAAGTGTCCTCTAGGAGCATAAACGTGTGCTAAAGTGTCCTCTAGGAGCATAAACGTGTGTTAAAGTGTCCTCTAGGAGCATAAACGTGTGCTAAAGTGTCCTCTAGGAGCATAAACATGTGCTAAAGTGCCCTCTAGGAGCATAAACGTGTGCTAAAGTGTCCTCTAGGAGCATAAACGTGTGCTAAAGTGTCCTCTAGGAGCATAAACATGTGCTAAAGTGTCCTCTAGGAGCATAAACATGTGCTAAAGTGTCCTCTAGGAGCATAAACATGTGCTAAAGTGCCCTCTAGGAGCATAAACGTGTGCTAAAGTGTCCTCTAGGAGCATAAACGTGTGCTAAAGTGTCCTCTAGGAGCATAAACGTGTGTTAAAGTGTCCTCTAGGAGCATAAACGTGTGCTAAAGTGTCCTCTAGGAGCATAAACATGTGCTAAAGTGCCCTCTAGGAGCATAAACGTGTGCTAAAGTGTCCTCTAGGAGCATAAACGTGTGCTAAAGTGTCCTCTAGGAGCATAAACGTGTGCTAAAGTGTCCTCTAGGAGCATAAACGTGTGTTAAAGTGCCCTCTAGGAGCATAAACGTGTGCTAAAGTGTCCTCTAGGAGCCTAAACATGTGCTAAAGTGCCGGGAAGATCCACACGGCGCTAAGTGAAGTGTGTTGAAAACTCGTGGCCACTGTTGTTTTTTATTTCATGGTATTTTTTTGTAAACACACGCTCTGTAAAACAAAGCAGCAATTTGTGTTAATCAAATAAAACTAAGGCTACAAGAACCAGGCACCACCACCATCAGCAGAGACCTGCACACAGGACCACAGCAGCAGGCACCACCACCATCAGCAGAGACCTACACACAGGACCACGGCAGCAGGCACCACCACCATCAGCAGGGACCTGCACACAGGACCACTGCAGCAGGCACCACCACCATTAGCAGAGACCTACACACAGGACCACAGCAGCAGGCACCACCACCATCAGCAGAGACCTACACACAGGACCACAGCAGCAGGCACCACCACCATCAGCAGAGACCTGCACACAGGACCACAGCAGCAGGCACCACCACCATCAGCAGAGACCTACACACTAAACTGATCTGCAGAGGCAACAAGTCACAGATGGACACAAATTCAGTCGGACACCAGATGCGTCCATAAAGTCCAGCAAAGTGATCTTTTCCTGCCTGGTCGAGCAGAAGTGGCACATGTTTTATACGCTGTAATTAAAAATGGGAACACTGACACATTCGTCCCAAAATAGAGATTATAAATGTAATGGAAAAGAGAAGAGAAGAGCTCTGAGCGTTGCTAATGACGCCAGAATTTGGAGGCTTTTAGCAGAATTGCAGCGGTGAGAGTTGATGAAGAGCAGGATGTGCTTCCGTTTGCTCCGGTGCTCTTCACCGCGGGGAACTCAGGTCAGAACCAAACTGACGAGGCGGCGAGCCGGCTACAGGACACACAGGACTGATGCAGATGAGACACACACGAAGCTTACTGGGACTTCAGAGGAACACGCTCATTTCTTAAGCGTCAAAGGAGCCTAAACATGTGTTAAAGTGTCCGCTAGGAGCCAAAACATGTGCTAAAGTGTTCTCTAGGAGCCTAAACATGTACTAAAGTGCCCTCTAGGAGCATAAACGTGTGTTAAAGTGCCCTCTAGGAGCCAAACATGTGCTAAAGTGCCCTCTAGGAGCCAAAACGTGTGCTAAAGTGTCCTCTAGGAGTCTAGACGTGTGCTAAAGTGCCCTCTAGGAGCCAAAACATGTACTAAAGTGCCCTCTAGGAGCATAAACGTGTGTTAAAGTGTCCTCTAGGAGCCTAAACGTGTGCTAAAGTGTCCTCTTGGAGCCAAAACATGTACTAAAGTGCCCTCTAGGAGCATAAACGTGTGTTAAAGTGCCCTCTAGGAGCCAAACATGTGCTAAAGTGCCCTCTAGGAGCCAAAACGTGTGCTAAAGTGCCCTCTAGGAGCCAAAACACATGCTTAAGTGCCCTATAGGAGCCAAAACGTGTGCTAAAGTGTCCTCTAGGTGCCAAAACATGTGCTAAAGTGTCCTCTAGGAGCATAAACATGTGTTAAAGTGTCCTCTAGGAGCATAAACGTGTGCTAAAGTGCCCTCTAGGAGCATAAACGTGTGTTAAAGTGTCCTCTAGGAGCATGAACGTGTGTTAAAGTGTCCTCTAGGAGCATAAACGTGTGTTAAAGTGTCCTCTAGGAGCATAAACGTGTGCTAAAGTGTCCTCTAGGAGCATAAACGTGTGCTAAAGTGCCCTCTAGGAGCATAAACGTGCGTTAAAGTGTCCTCTAGGAGCATAAACGTGTGCTAAAGTGTCCTCTAGGAGCATAAACGTGTGCTAAAGTGTCCTCTAGGAGCATAAACGTGTGTTAAAGTGTCCTCTAGGAGCATAAACGTGTGTTAAAGTGTCCTCTAGGAGCATAAACGTGTGCTAAAGTGTCCTCTAGGAGCATAAACGTGTGCTAAAGTGTCCTCTAGGAGCATAAACGTGTGCTAAAGTGTCCTCTAGGAGCCTTAACGTTCATAAACAGACTCCAGACTGATCGTATCGTGACCCAAATGTCGTACTGTTAGAAACCCTGACTCCACCTCTTTCTTTCACCTTCGTCTGAGCTTGATTGGATTTATTTATTTATTCCATCCTGCGTGTTCTGTTCTTTCCCTCGGTGGAGTTCGCAGCCTCGTTTGAACGGACAGGACGTGAAGCCAGATGCAGGAACAGCTGTTTGAAAGTCAGTCCGACCCTTCTCACGGTACTGGAGCCTGGTTTTGTGTTGTTCGCACGTCTCAACAGCTCAACACGTCGCATCCTGTCTCCTTCATGGACCCTGGCTGACAGAGCAGAGGGGTCTGCCTCAACGTCGGGCTCTGCGGCCCTCCGCGTCTTTTGTTCGCTGACATTTCCTGGAGAGCAGATTCATTGGCCCGCATAATTAAAATGGCTGGCATCACATGCTGCCGCTCCGCTACCTGCTGCCCCGTAAATGATGTCAGCGCGTGACAGATGGGACAGCGGGACGTGACACCGCGGCCTGAAAAACAAAACATCTCTGCTCCGTAAATCTCTGAAACGGGGATAGAGCTTCAGCAGCCTGCCGCCGCCGCGCACGCTCGGCACGGCTGATGCATCGATGATCGGGGCGTACGGGAGGCCGAGGGTGCGACACACGGGGCGGATTTACTGCAGGGAATCAGACGTTTGTCAGACACAACATTAATCTCGTTTCGCTGAGCGTGCGTGATTTTAATCTCACTTTGCAGAGAGCGTGCGTGTCTTTAATCCAGCCGTCGGAGCCGGGTGGAACAGGTGAACAGTGGTCAGCATCGCTCACACTAACACTGACGTCTGAGGGGTTCGAACCGTGACATTTAGTTTAATTTAATGACTTTCAAACGACCTTTAAACCGCACAAACTCAGTGTGTGTGAAAAAAAATAGCCTCAATTTAACCTCCAACTTTTTGCACGACGACTAAAGGTGATGGTTAAGTGACGGTTAAGTTTAGTCTCTAAAGGAGACGGTTAAGTTGAGACACTAAAGGTGACGGTTAAGTTTAGACACTAAAGGTGACGGTTAAGTTTAAACGACTAAAGGAGACGGTTAAGTTTAGTCTCTAAAGGTGACGGTTAAGTTTAGACACTAAAGGTGACGGTTAAGTTTAGTCTCTAGAGGAGACGGTTAAGTTTAGACACTAAAGGTGACGGTTAAGTTTAGTCTCTAAAGGTGACGGTTAAGTTTAGTCTCTAAAGGTGACGGTTAAGTTTAGACTAAAGGTGACGGTTAAGTTTAGACACTAAAGGAGACGGTTAAGTTTAGACACTAAAGGTGACGGTTAAGTTTAGTCTCTAAAGGAGACGGTTAAGTTTAGTCTCTAAAGGTGACGGTTAAGTTTATTCACTAAAGGAGACGGTTAAGTTTAGACACTAAAGGAGACGGTTAAGTTTAGTCACTAAAGGTGAACGTTAAGTTTATTCACTAAAGGAGACGGTTAAGTTTAGTCTCTAAAGGTGACGGTTAAGTTTAGTCTCTAAAGGAGACGGTTAAGTTTAGTCTCTAAAGGAGACGGTTAAGTTTAGTCTCTTAAGGTGACGGTTAAGTTTAGACACTAAAGGAGAAGGTTAAGTTTAGACACTAAAGGAGACGGTTAAGTTTAGTCTCTAAAGGAGACGGTTAAGTTTAGACACTAAAGGAGAAGGTTAAGTTTAGTCACTAAAGGAGACGGTTAAGTTTAGTCTCTAAAGGTGACGGTTAAGTTTAGTCACTTAAGGAGACGGTTAAGTTTAGTCACTAAAGGTGACGGTTAAGTTTAGACACTAAAGGTGACTGTTAAGTTTAGTCTCTAAAGGTGACGGTTAAGTTTAGTCACTTAAGGAGACGGTTAAGTTTAGTCACTAAAGGTGACGGTTAAGTTTAATCTCTAAAGGTGACGGTTAAGTTTAGTCTCTAAAGGAGACGGTTAAGTTTAGTCTCTAAAGGAGACGGTTAAGTTTAGTCTCTTAAGGTGACGGTTAAGTTTAGTCACTAAAGGCGATGGTTAAGTTTAGACACTAAAGGTGACTGTTAAGTTTAGTCTCTAAAGGTGACGGTTAAGTTTAGTCACTAAAGGCGATGGTTAAGTTTACACACTAAAGGTGACTGTTAAGTTTAGTCTCTAAAGGTGACGGTTAAGTTTAGTCTCTAAAGGAGACGGTTAAGTTTAGTCTCTAAAGGAGACGGTTAAGTTTAGTCTCTTAAGGTGACGGTTAAGTTTAGTCACTAAAGGCGATGGTTAAGTTTAGTCTCTAAAGGAGACGGTTAAGTTTAGTCTCTAAAGGAGACGGTTAAGTTTAGTCTCTAAAGGTGACGGTTAAGTTTAGTCTTTAAAGGAGACGGTTAAGTTTAGTCTCTAAAGGAGACGGTTAAGTTTAGTCACTAAAGGTGACGGTTAAGTTTAGTCTCTAAAGGTGACGGTTAAGTTTAGTCTCTAAAGGTGACGGTTAAGTTTAGTCACTTAAGGAGACGGTTAAGTTTAGTCACTAAAGGTGACGGTTAAGTTTAATCTCTAAAGGTGACGGTTAAGTTTAGTCTCTAAAGGAGACGGTTAAGTTTAGTCTCTAAAGGAGACGGTTAAGTTTAGTCTCTTAAGGTGACGGTTAAGTTTAGACACTAAAGGAGACGGTTAAGTTTAGTCTCTAAAGGAGACGGTTAAGTTTAGACACTAAAGGAGACGGTTAAGTTTAGTCTCTAAAGGAGACGGTTAAGTTTAGTCTCTAAAGGTGATGGTTAAGTTTAGTCTCTAAAGGTGACGGTTAAGTTCAGTCTCTAAAGGAGACGGTTAAGTTTAGTCTCTAAAGGAGACGGTTAAGTTTAGTCTCTAAAGGTGACGGTTAAGTTTAGTCTCTAAAGGTGACGGTTAAGTTCAGTCTCTAAAGGAGACGGTTAAGTTTAGTCTCTAAAGGAGACGGTTAAGTTTAGTCACTAAAGGAGACGGTTAAGTTTAGTCACTAAAGGAGACGGTTAAGTTTAGTCACTAAAGGAGATGGTTAAGTTTAGTCACTAAAGGAGACGGTTAAGTTTAGTCACTAAAGGAGACGGTTAAGATTAGTCACTAAAGGAGACGGTTAAGTTTAGTCTCTAAAGGTGACGGTTAAGTTTAGTCTCTAAAGGTGACGGTTAAGTTCAGTCTCTAAAGGAGACGGTTAAGTTTAGTCTCTAAAGGTGACGGTTAAGTTTAGTCTCTAAAGGTGACGGTTAAGTTCAGTCTCTAAAGGAGACGGTTAAGTTTAGTCTCTAAAGGAGATGGTTAAGTTTAGTCACTAAAGGAGATGGTTAAGTTTAGTCACTAAAGGAGACGGTTAAGTTTAGTCTCTTAAGGTGACGGTTAAGTTTAGTCACTAAAGGCGATGGTTAAGTTTAGACACTAAAGGTGACTGTTAAGTTTAGTCTCTAAAGATGACGGTTAAGTTTAGTCACTAAAGGCGATGGTTAAGTTTAGTCTCTAAAGGAGACGGTTAAGTTTAGTCTCTAAAGGAGACGGTTAAGTTTAGTCTCTAAAGGTGACGGTTAAGTTTAGTCTTTAAAGGAGACGGTTAAGTTTAGTCTCTAAAGGAGACGGTTAAGTTTAGTCACTAAAGGTGACGGTTAAGTTTAGTCTCTAAAGGTGACGGTTAAGTTTAGTCTCTAAAGGTGACGGTTAAGTTTAGTCACTTAAGGAGACGGTTAAGTTTAGTCACTAAAGGTGACGGTTAAGTTTAATCTCTAAAGGTGACGGTTAAGTTTAGTCTCTAAAGGAGACGGTTAAGTTTAGTCTCTAAAGGAGACGGTTAAGTTTAGTCTCTTAAGGTGACGGTTAAGTTTAGACACTAAAGGAGACGGTTAAGTTTAGTCTCTAAAGGAGACGGTTAAGTTTAGACACTAAAGGAGACGGTTAAGTTTAGTCTCTAAAGGAGACGGTTAAGTTTAGTCTCTAAAGGTGATGGTTAAGTTTAGTCTCTAAAGGTGACGGTTAAGTTCAGTCTCTAAAGGAGACGGTTAAGTTTAGTCTCTAAAGGAGACGGTTAAGTTTAGTCTCTAAAGGTGACGGTTAAGTTTAGTCTCTAAAGGTGACGGTTAAGTTCAGTCTCTAAAGGAGACGGTTAAGTTTAGTCTCTAAAGGAGACGGTTAAGTTTAGTCACTAAAGGAGACGGCTAAGTTTAGTCACTAAAGGAGACGGTTAAGTTTAGTCACTAAAGGAGATGGTTAAGTTTAGTCACTAAAGGAGACGGTTAAGTTTAGTCACTAAAGGAGACGGTTAAGATTAGTCACTAAAGGAGACGGTTAAGTTTAGTCTCTAAAGGTGACGGTTAAGTTTAGTCTCTAAAGGTGACGGTTAAGTTCAGTCTCTAAAGGAGACGGTTAAGTTTAGTCTCTAAAGGTGACGGTTAAGTTCAGTCTCTAAAGGAGACGGTTAAGTTTAGTCTCTAAAGGAGACGGTTAAGTTTAGTCTCTAAAGGTGACGGTTAAGTTCAGTCTCTAAAGGAGACGGTTAAGTTTAGTCTCTAAAGGAGACGGTTAAGTTTAGTCTCTAAAGGAGACGGTTAAGTTCAGTCTCTAAAGGAGACGGTTAAGTTTAGTCACTAAAGGAGACGGTTAAGTTTAGTCACTAAAGGAGATGGTTAAGTTTAGTCTCTAAAGGAGACGGTTAAGTTTAGACCACTAAAGGAGACGGTTAAGTTCAGTCTCTAAAGGAGAGGGTTAAGTTCAGTCTCTAAAGGAGAGGGTTAAGTTTAGTCTCTAAAGGAGACGGTTAAGTTTAGTCACAAAAGGTGACGGTTAAGTTTAGACACTAAAGGTGACGGTTAAGTTTAGTCTCTAAAGGAGACGGTTAAGTTTAGACACTAAAGGTGACGGTTAAGTTTAGACACTAAAGGAGACGGTTAAGTTTAGTCTCTAAAGGTGACGGTTAAGTTTAGTCACTAAAGGTGACGGTTAAGTTTAGACACTAAAGGAGACGGTTAAGTTTAGTCTATAAAGGTGACGGTTAAGTTTAGACACTAAAAGGTGACGGTTAAGTTAAGTCACTAAAGGAGACGGTTAAGTTTAGTCTCTAAAGGTGACGGTTAAGTTTAGTCACTAAAGGAGACGGTTAAGTTTAGAAGACTAAAGGAGACGGTTAAGTTTAGTCTCTAAAGGTGATGGTTAAGTTTAGTCTCTAAAGGAGACGGTTAAGTTTAGACACTAAAGGTGACGGTTAAGTTCAGACACTAAAGGTGACGGTTAAGTTTAGACACTAAAGGAGACGGTTGAGTTCAGACACTAAAGGAGACGGTTAAGTTTAGTCTAAAGGAGACGGTTAAGTTTAGACACTAAAGGTGACGGTTAAGTTCAGACACTAAAGGAGACGGTTAAGTTTAGTCTAAAGGAGACGGTTAAGTTTAGTCTCTAAAGGTGACGGTTAAGTTTAGTCTCTAAAGGTGACGGTTAAGTTCAGACACTAAAGGTGACGGTTAAGTTCAGATAGCATCTTCACAGTTATAAATACGTGGATTAAATATAAATTACGGTGCGTTACGTTTCGTAGGTTTAGTACGAACAGCGAATGAGAACAAGTCATTTTGGAGCATTTAGTGGTCGTCTGTATCAAAGTCCCGTCTTTACACTTGACAAAGGAATCGTGTGGTCAATTACAGCTCAGCCCTCCTGAGGAAACACATTTCGGCCGGTTAAAATATGGAGGCTAAAAACACGAGGGACTAAAACATAAACGCATAAAAGCTTTGGATGCTCTCCGATGCACCGGACTCTTAATCATCTCGTCCGTCCGGTCTGGACCAGGATGCGTCCGCGATGCTTCTGCTGTTTTCTGCTCGTTACAGAAATAATAGAATCGGATGCTTTCGGTTTGATGATCATCCAGGGGTCGGACATATTGGTATTCTATTCCAAACCCCTCCATTTTTAACCTCCTACCATTCCTGTTTTGCGCTGCGTCCGCAGAAGCTGCCAGCCTGGAGAGGATTGGAGGAGGATCGACGCGTCTGTAGACTTTAAACACCCGTGTTTGTTCTTCATATACGCGGCGACGCCTTCATTATTTGCTTCTTCCCACTCGGTCGCCGTGCAGCCTGTCGCCTTCATCTGTTTGACAGCCGGCCACCTGCTCGCCGTCTCCGACACAGTTTGACTCCAACCAGAGAGAAATGTATGCGGACTCCGCAGATTCGCGGCGGGCAGGAATACGGGGGGAGGATGAAACACCAGAGGAGCGGCTTCATACCGCAGCTTTGACTCCACCGCCACCACTGAACGCTATTTCATATTTAACACACTGTGTTTCTGCGTCACTTACGGGGACACAGGAGAGTCAGAGGGGGTTGAACCGGTGACCTCGTGGGTGCGTGTCTGCCCATTAATCACCAGGAAACACAACAGTAAATGAAGCTAAACCGTATTGATTCTCTCACTTTAGCACCCTGTTATTGTCTCCCTGCAGCTCCGTCGGTCAATCAGGGGCGGATCGATCCCCGGGTTCCTCCGCGGACCGCTCATGAACATCACAGCAATCAATGAGCAGCATTGAGCTCAAACATTCATATCATGTACGCGCTTCAATAAACCGTTCTAATGCGGTTCGACCCATATGGGTTTTTCCTCATCAGCCTTCGCAGATGGCCGATACGGAGCGTCGATTTCCTTTGAGCCGATATTTGGAGCTGAAATTACTTTTGCTTCCTTAATTTACAACGATCAACGATGAAAAGGAAGGTTACGAGTCTGAATTGTTTAATAAAGGAACGTTTATTGAACTTAAAGGCGTCTCCAGCAGCACGGAGCTGCCTGTGGACGCCCGTCTGTGAACAATGACGGGAAAAAACTATCGGCGAACGCAGCAGCCCGCATCGGCCGATACGATAAACCTAAAAAACGCAAAGACCGATAATATCGACACGATGGTGTGGTGGTTAGCACTGTCGCCTCACAGCGAGAGGGTTCCTGGTTTGAATCCCGGCTGGGCCCTTCTGTGTGGAGTTTGCATGTTGTCCCCGTGTGTGCGTGGGTTTTCTCCGGGTTCTCCGGTTTCCTCCCACAGTCCAAAGACGTGCAGGTGTTCGGTTCATTGATGACTCTAAATCACCCGTAGGTGTGAATGGTTGTCTGTCTCTGTTCGTCTCTATGTGTCCTGTGATAGACTGGCGTCCTGTCCAGGGTGGACCCCGCCTCACGCCTGATGTCAGCTGGGATCGGCTCCAGCCCCCCCGCGACCCCGACAGGGACAAGAGGCTGAAGATGAATGAATGAATGACACCGATAATATTGTCCGGTTGGTGAATCGGTCTATCATTACTTCATAACATTGATTGTAAGATTGATCTGAATACATTTCTGTTTCCAGGTGTGCTGGTTGGTGTATTTTTGAACGTTGGAAAAAGGATCCTGAGGCGTTCCCAGGCCAGTGTGGAGATCTAATCTCTCCACCTGGTCCTGGGTCTTCCCCGAGGCCTCCTCCCAGCTGGACGTGCCTGGAACACCTCCCTGATCGCTGCAGAAGATGTTCTTAAAGTAGATCTTGTGTAGTTCAGTATTTTCATCACGATGTAATTCTGTCAGGTTCTGTGTTGCGAACGCCTTGTTACCAGTTTGTTTTGTCAGTTTCCTGTTTTATTTTGAAGTCCTCTCCCCTTGTGCCCTCTCTTCCTGTCTGTGATCGTCTCCTTCATCCTGATTTGTTCCACCTGTGCTCCCCCTCTCCAGCTGTGTCTCGTCTGTAATTAGTGTGTCTTTGTGAACCCTGGTACCCTCTTGTTCTTGGTCAGTTGTGGTTGAAGTCTTGTCTGTTTCTTCGTACCTGTGTAAGTTTTTTTTAGATTAAACCAATCGATGTTTCAAGATCCAGTCGGTGTCTGGTTGAGTCCTTCACTCGATGCTTCAGCAGACAACAGTTATCCAAACACACTTTACATAAGGAGTAGGTAAAGACCACACTATGTGACTTATTTATGATTTACAGAGACCCAAGAATTCCCCAATGAGCAACAAGTCACACTATATAGTTATTTTATACAGAATTAATCCAGCAATCTTGTGCACACAGTGGCGTTGAAAACCTTCACTATAACAGACAGGAACGTCGGGCAGACCCAGCTCTGTGGAGGACGGACATCTGTCTGCACCGGAGAGAGGGAGAGAAGGAGAGAGAGAGAGAGAAAAGACACAAAGACAGACAGAGAGAGACAAAGACAGACAGGTGGACAGAGAGAGAGACAAAGACAGACAGAGAGAGACAAAGACAGACAGGTGGACAGAGAGAGAGAGACAAAGACAGACAGGTGGACGGAGAGAGACAAAGACAGACAGAGAGAGACAAAGACAGACAGGTGGACAGAGAGAGAAAAAGACAGACAGAAAGAGACAAAGACAGACAGGTGGACAGTGAGAGAGACAAAGACAGACAGAAAGAGACAAAGACAGACAGATGGACAGAGAGAGACAAAGACAGACAGATGGACAGAGAGAGACAAAGACAGACAGATGGACAGAGAGACACAAAGACAGACACAAAGACAGACAGAGAGACAAAGACAGACAGATTGACAGAGAGAGACAAAGACAGACAGAAAGAGACAAAGACAGACAGATGGACAGAGAGAGACAAAGACAGACAGAAAGAGACAAAGACAGACAGATGGACAGAGAGAGACAAAGACAGACAGAAAGAGACAAAGACAGACAGATGGACAGAGAGAGACAAAGACAGACAGAAAGAGACAAAGACAGACAGATGGACAGAGAGAGACAAAGACAGACAGATGCTGTGTGTTCCAGTGGCAGGAACGTGGGAGCAAGCAGTCTCCATGGTGGACAACGTCGTCCTTGACTGGTTTGGGACATGGATGGATTACTGAGCGGGTCCACCGGGCACAGGCCCATAAAGTCAGGGGCCCTGACTCGTAAAATGCTTAAAAAAATATCAATAAATGACCACAAGTAAACATGGTGACGATACATACACACAAAAAATGTACAACCACAGAGAGAAACAGAACAGCAGCATAGAAAACTAAAGAAAATAAGCGCACAATGACCACAAGTTGACCCAAAATGACTACAAAACCACTAAAAGTCTCTTTGAATTTAAGTGTCTTGGTCCTGTAGACAAGACAGAGTGGGGGACCTCTAACACGTCTGTGCCCAGGGGCCCGTTGGCTCTGAATACGTCCGTGTTTGGGGGGGTAGAGACCCAGAAAGTCCTCCTTCAGAAGGACGGGGGCTTCAGGGTTGGGATGATGCTACGTAACGCTGTACTGTGGTTGACTTCCATCGAGTTTGAATAAATGCTCCAGTGTGAAACATCCACAAACTCTTTTTTAGCGTTCTTTAGTCTCAGATTAGTCTGAAAAAAGGGCATGTATGTGATGTTGAGGGGGAGGGGCGTACGTCCATCTGGCTGACGTTTACCTCCGAGGAGAAGTGAGGGCCAGAGGCTAGCTTCCACTCAAGAGACCACGCCCCTAATCATTCACTTTAACCTCCAGTAAAATAAAAACTAGCCCCTCCCCCTCAGTGTTGTCATGGAGATGTGAGCTAAACACACAGACTAGAGTGTTCTTTTGTCCTTAAACAGGTTTAATGATGCTGTGTAAACGGCCTGTTTAACATGGGGCTCAATGAGAAACTGCTCTGTTATGAAACCTGCCCCTAGTGGACACTCAGAGAACTGACGCTGACGGAGCTTCCTGATTGAAACAGGAAGTCTCTCTCTGTGAAGATGCTGACACATCCTCGGCCTCGCCAGAGACACTTTCCTTAGAAAAACAAAATCAACAGCCACACATGGTGGTGTTAAGCTGAGATTCCCCGGGGGCCTCGTCTGTGCCGCGTCTTTGGGGAGGAAGGAGATCTACCGGTCATTCCTGGTTCCTACCCTCACCTGTGGTCATGAAAGCTGGGTCAGGACCCAAAGAATGAGGTTGCGGGTCCAAGCGTGTGAAATGTGTTTCCTCAGGAGGGGGTCTGGAGTCTCCCTTAGAGAGAGGGGGAGAAGTTCAGCATCCGTGAGGAACTCGGAGTAGAGCCGCAGCTCCTTTGCGTTGAAAGGAGCCAGTTGAGGTGGTTCAGGATCATCTGGTAAGGATGAACCCTGGGCGCCTCCCTAGGGAGGTGTTCCAGGCACGTCCAGCTGGGAGGAGGCCTCGGGGAAGACCCAGGACCAGGTGGAGAGATTAGATCTCCACACTGGCCTGGGAACGCCTCAGGATCCCCCAGTTAGAGCTGGTTAATGTGGCCCGGGAAAGGGAAGTTTGGGGTCCCCTGCTTAAAAGATGCAAAATGACTAAAAATAGATGCAAAACTACCACAAAAGATGCAAAATGACTAAAATTTATGCAAAACCACCACAAAAAGATGCAAAATGACTAGAAACAGATGCAAAACCACCACAAAAAGATGCAAAATGACTAAAAAAAGATGCAAAACCACCACAAAAAGATGCAAAATGACTAAAAGTAGATGCAAAAAACTCGTCGCCATTGGTGTTTATGGAAAGCTTCATGCCCACGGAGCAAATGCACTCGATTATCCTCCACTTTCTGAGTCGAGACCCTCATCAACGTCTCCCATCTGAGAGGTCAAAGGTCAGAATTCATCAAATGCGGTCTGGATGTGAGCAGGCGTACGGCGGCTCTGCAGAGACCTGATGAGTCCTCCGCCCCCACCGACCCTTTCCCCCAAACCGCTCTTTCATTTCCATCTTAAGAAGCACCGGCCTCCCGTCGGAGGACTGCTTATAATTTAAAAGCTAATGAGAGAAAATTAAAATGACACAGTCTTTCATTGGCAAGACGTCTCCCTTTGATGGAGTGACCCAATTTACAGTAAGAAAGATAAAGAGACCCGAGGGGGAGCGGGCTCTTTGTGCGCTTTTGTCAGGTGAATTAAGGTGCGGCTCAGTGGGAACTGGAGACCGAGTCATCGCGCTGCCATTTAGATTGGATCCAGTCGTCAAATACAAAAGCAAATGGTGATGACTGAGACTGAAGGGGAGGGGAGGCTCCTCTGTGTTTAGCTTAAGTTAAATATAGGGACTGAACAAACATCTGAGCTCCGCGGTGAAAGGCACTTCAATTTATCAATCAGGGAATATGAACACTTCAGTGCATGGATGGATTATTGATTAGCTGTGACTCGATGACCCCTGAGTCAGGTGGGTCATGAATGTCCCTGAAAATAACACAAAGGACGACGGCTGAATGACCTCAGGTTCACACAAAACCACCAGAAATGACCACAAAGAGATGAGAAAATAACTATAGTGATGCAAAATGACCATGAAGACACGTAAAATGACTAAAAATAGATGCAAAACCACCACAAAAAGATGCAAAATGACTTAAAATAGATGCAAAACCACCACAAAAAGATGCAAAATGACTGAAAATAAATGCAAAACCACCACAAAAAGATGCAAAATGACTGAAAATAGATGCAAAACCACCACAAAAAGATCAAAATGACTGAAAATAGATGCAAAACCACCACAAAAACATGCAAAATGACTTAAAATAGATGCAAAACCAGCACAAAAAGATGCAAAATGACTAAAAATAGATGCTAACCAGCACAAAAAGATGCAAAATGACTAAAAATAGATGCAAAACCACCACAAAAAGATGCAAAATGACTTAAAATAGATGCAAAACCACCACAAAAAGATCAAAATGACTGAAAATAGATGCAAAACCACCACAAAAAGATGCAAAATGACTTAAAATAGATGCAAACCAGCACAAAAAGATGCAAAATGACTAAAAATAGATGCAGAACCACCACAAAAAGATGCAAAATGACTAAAAATAGATGCAGAACCACCACAAAAAGATGCAAAATGACTTAAAATAGATGCAAAACCAGCACAAAAAGATGCAAAATGACTAAAAATAGATGCAAAACCACCACAAAAAGATGCAAAATGACTTAAAATAGATGCAAAACCAGCACAAAAAGATCAAAATGACTGAAAATAGATGCAAAACCACCACAAAAAGATGCAAAATGACTAAAAATAGATGCAAACCAGCACAAAAAGATGCAAAATGACTAAAAATAGATGCAAAACCACCACAAAAAGATGCAAAATAAGATTAGATAGATAGATAGATAGATAGATAGATAGATAGATAGATAGATAGATAGATAGATAGATAGATAGATAGATAGATAGATAGATAGATAGATAGATGCTAATGCTAATGCTAAAGGTTCCAGTCGCCTGCTGCGGTAAACATTCCGCACATTTGAATAATTTCCCTCGGAACAGAATCCACTTTGTTCCGATGGTTCTGATCCAGCTCCAGCTCCAGTTCCACGGATCAGTTCGACCTCGACCACCGAAGATAACAGTCTTCACTTCACTTTAAAACACAGATCACGAGTGAAGTTCATTACACTACGTAAATACTCCACTGCAGAGATGTTCTCACGGCGCTGTTGGGGACGAACGGTATCTTCCTCTCTGTGATTCTTTTATTTAACGTTGTGAAGTGAAACTTTAGTTCAGAGCGTGTGAACTTGACTCTTCCTGCTGTGCTGCACGTTCGTCTAACGTCTGATTTTTCTTTGTTCTGAGCAGAAAAAACAAAGTCCTCATGGAAACGTCGTGTTGGATGAGAGGAAACGGCGCTCGGTCGCACGGACGAGGTGAGGAAACACACACCTGTTACTTCACAGAATCACTTTTATTAACGCTTCTTATTCATGATGTTTGTGATTTTACCAAAAGCTCTTTCAAAACTAAGTCAAAGCTTTATTTAGGACGTGGTTTCTTAGTGTTTTTTGTCCTGATGGATAAAAAAATGGTTTTTAACTATTTATTTCTGACTAAAACGGACTCCACGGCAAAAACACCACCACAAAAAGATGCAAATCAACCACAAAAAGATGCAAATCAACCACAAAAAGATGCAAAACCAGCACAAAAAGATGCAACATGACTAAAAATAGATGCAAAACCACCACAAAAAGATGCAAAATGACTAAAAATAGATGCAAAACCACCATAAAAAGATGCAAAATGACTAAAAATAGATGCAAAACCACCACAAAAAGATGCAAAATGACTAAAAATAGATGCAAAACCAGCACAAAAAGATGCAAAATGACTAAAAATAGATGCAAGACCACCACAAAAAGGTGCAAAATGACTAAAAATAGATGCAAAACCAC
>NC_139840.1:1892700-1927700 GCF_963691815.1 Echiichthys vipera | reverse complement strand
CTCTCTCCGTCCTTCGAGCTCCAGAAGGCCGACGACCCCGTCACGCTGCAGAGGGACCTGGTGGTCTCCTCCAGACAGGTGAGGAGCAGCAGACTCACCTGAGAGCAAACACACACACCACAGTGTACGCACGTGCTTGTGTCACGTGTGTGTTCATTCGTTCGTGTGCGTGCGTGTGTGTGTGTGTGTTCATGGCACAGAAGGCCTGACTCGTATTTACTGTGTTCATCCTCAGGGCGGCGGCTGCTTCAGTCTGGTCAGCGCCATCAGCCATTTTGGAGACACGGAAGCAGGTAAGAGAGTTTGACGGCGTGCCCCTTTTTAATAATTAATGCAGATGTTCAGGTTAAATCGGGAACGAGGGTCACAAAGACCAAAGCCGTGTTGTCTGGTGTCATTAAGGG
Source organism: Echiichthys vipera (assembly GCF_963691815.1). NCBI lineage: Eukaryota > Metazoa > Chordata > Actinopteri > Perciformes > Trachinidae > Echiichthys > Echiichthys vipera. The sequence goes on along the minus strand of NC_139840.1, from coordinate 1,927,296 downwards.
CGCCCTCCCACTGTGCCTCCGTCCCGTGCCCCGTGCTTTAGGGTCCTTGTCCCCCCCTCCAGGCCCGTTTGTACTCACACTACCTGGGCCTCGGAGAATGCTTCTTGCTGCCTATACGTCATCACGCCGTAACACGTCACACGCATTGATGACGTCATGGCGATGCATGGCTTTGTTTCCAGATCTTTCCGTAGACCTCAGAGTTTTTGTGCGTCTTGTCGACTGTTTTTGCATCTTTTCATCGACCAAATCTGCAGTAAACACTCCACCTCCGCATCACACCAACGTGAACCTTTCACCGCCATTGTTTGAAATGTCCGCGCATGGTCCCTCCTTCTTTTTTCTACGTCCCAACAGGCGCACAGGAAATGACCTCAGAACCGCCGTAGGCCTCGCGCTCGTACACGTGCGCACGCTCGTGCTCGTACACGTGCAAACGTGCTTTACTAAAGCCCACCTCTCCCAAACGGGCCGTGGACGGCCAGCTTACAATTGCATTTACACTGGTCAAAGGTACCAGACTTTAGGATGGACAGTTTGAATGCGCCCTAAAACTTCACCATCTCTCTCCTGTTAGGACACTACATCTGTGACGGAGTTCACCCCAGCGACAGCCTGGATGAGCCGACCGACCGCTGGCTCTGCTACGACGACTCGATGGTCTCGGAGACGACCGGCTCGACGGTTTGTGACCAGCGACAAGAGGAGGCCTACATCCTGTTCTACAAGAGACAGGTGAGAAGAAGGTCCATGTAACTTTTGGTCATTCGGTTTCAGCTGTAATCTTCCAACGTGTTCTCAAGAACACCTGCGTAGTTTCAAAAGTTATGCACGCTGATGGAACGCAGGACGGACCGGAATTCAAAATACGCTAAAGTGCAACAATGCACAAAAAACAACGTTTTAGCCAACTGAAGTACGGTTAGGGTTAGGCATGAAAAACACTTGATTAGGATTAGAAAAAAGCCGTGGACCGGTTAAGTACGGATGGGAATTGAACCCTGCTTCTCTGGATTAAGGGCGCACTCACACTGTGCCTCCGTACCATGCCCAAACAGGTTTCACGGCTAAAGTCTGGTTCCTTTGACCAGTGTGAGTGCAACCGTACCGCGTCTAGGAGTGGCACGCTTGCCGTCCACGGCCCGTTTGGGAGAGGTGGGCTTTAGTAAAGCACGTTTGCACGTGTACGAGCACGAGCGTGCGCACGTGTACGAGCACGAGGCCTACGGCCAGGAGGAGAGAAACCTTTGAACGCAGTGATAACAGGGTAGTTCTTGTCTTCAGGTGTTGGACCTGACAGAGGGAGCAGGGACCATAGCGCTCCAGGAGCTGCAGGGTGAAGAGCCTCAGCCGCAGGGTGAGGAGGGTCAGCCGCAGGGTGAGGAGCCTCAGCCGCAGGTTGAAGAGCGCCAGCCGCAGGTTGAAGAGCGCCAGCCGCAGGTTGAAGAGCGCCAGCCGCAGGTTGAAGAGCTCCAGCCGCAGGTTGAAGAGCGCCAGCCGCAGGTTGAAGAGCTCCAGCCGCAGGTTGAAGAGCGCCAGCCGCAGGTTGAAGAGCGCCAGCCGCAGGGTGAAGAGCGCCAGCCACAGGGTGAGGAGCGGCAGCCGCAGGGTGAAGAGCGCCAGCCGCAGGGTGTAGAGCGCCAGCCGCAGGTTGAAGAGCGTCAGCCGCAGGTTGAAGAGCGCCAGCCGCAGGGTGAGGAGCGTCAGCCGCAGGTTGAAGAGCGCCAGCCGCAGGTTGAAGAGCGTCAGCCGCAGGTTGAGGAGCGTCAGCCGCAAAGTGAGGAGCACCAGCCGCAGGGTGAAGAGCGTCAGCCACAGGGTGAAGAGCGTCAGCCGCAGTGTGAAGAGCGTGAGCCGCAGGGTGAAGAGCTCCAGCTGCAGGGTGAAGGGCTCCAGCCGCAGGGTGAGGAGCGTCAGCCTCAGCGTGAGGAGCGTCAGCCGCAGGGTGAGGAAGGGTGAGTCGGAAAAGGTAAGTCTGTCAGTCTGTCAGCGCTCTGCAGGTGCTGAACGTGGAGACGGACGACGGACGAAAAGGAAAAGACGAGTGGAGGAAGAAGGAAGGAGACGCCCGGCAGCTGAAAGTCCCCCTGCCCCGGAGAGCCCGGTTCCCCCTGCAGGACAGGAGTGTGTCCATCTGTCTGTCTTTTCTCTCTCTCCCTCTCCTTCTCTTCCTCCCCACCGGTGCAGACAGACGTCCGTCCTCCACAGAGCTGGGTCTGTCCGACGTTCCTGCCCGTTAAAGGGAAGGTTTTCGTCGCCACTGTGTGCACAAGCTTGCTGGATAATATTTCATAAAGATATTATAATTGTTATAATTAATATTATTATTATAGATAATGCAACTTGCTGCTACTCTGTGGAGGAATCGTTGGGTCTCTGTAAATCATAAACATGTCCCAGAGCGTGGTCTTTACCTGCTCTGTAAAGTGTCTTGAGATCACTTTGGTTATGATTTGAATTGACGTGTGAGAATAATGTAAATAGAAGTTATATAATAATAAAGCAATACTAACTGATTTCTTTACAGTTTGCTACATATAAAGATGAATAAATGATGTAAAGAAACAAATAAACAAACCTCTGGTCAGAACACTGCTTCCTGTGACTGAACCGTATATTTTACTGCTTCTTAAACGGGGTCACGTCTCAACGTCACTCTCAATCCGTTCCACAGCTTCTGTTTTTAATGTTTTACGGACACAAAGATGTTTTAAAGATCAAACCCACCGTGTTGTTGGTACTTTACTGACTGGAACAGCAATTACACAAGTATTTAGACAAAAAACTCACTTTTGGTAGATGCTGGTCATCACCAACCTGAGTCCCCCAGACGGATCCTCCTGGTCTCAGCAGATCCAACTGAACTCTGGTTTAAAGATCTTTGGTGAAGGGGTGAAAATCCTGGTTTCTGACTGGATAAACCATCTGTCTGTCACCAACATACGGGCCAAACCAACCAATCAGATGAGTGAAGCGTGTGACGTGCTAACAGCGTGGAGGCAAAGCTCAGAAAGGAAACAACATGTGGGTAAAGGAGATTTTCCCTTTGTGTTTAACGTGAATTTACGGATCAAAGGCCCAATTTCAGGAGCCCGGTCCAGATTCAACAGAAGGATCCAGAGAACAAAGAGTTAGTGAGCGGCTTGCTCCATAGCTGCTCATCTCATCCCTGGAAGCCTCCATGTTGTTCACACTCAACAGTCTCTTCTGTTTCACTTCAATCTGCCTCGAAACCAGGAGACAAAACGTGTGCTAAAGTGTCCTCTAGGAGCCAAACGTGTGCTTAAGTGTCCTCTAGGAGCATAAACGTGTGCTAAAGTGCCCTCTAGGAGCATAAATGTGTGCTAAAGTGTCCTCTAGGAGCATAAATGTGTGCTAAAGTGTCCTCTAGGAGCATAAACGTGTGCTAAAGTGCCCTCTAGGAGCCAAACGTGTGCTAAAGTGTCCTCTAGGAGCATAAATGTGTGCTAAAGTGCCCTCTAGGAGCATAAATGTGTGCTAAAGTGTCCTCTAGGAGCCAAAACATGTGCTAAAGTGCCCTCTAGGAGCCAAACGTGTGCTTAAGTGTCCTCTAGGAGCATAAACGTGTGTTAAAGTGTCCTCTAGGAGCATAAACGTGTGCTAAAGTGTCCTCTAGGAGTATAAAAATGTGCTAAAGTGTCCTCTAGGAGCATAAACGTGTGTTAAAGTGTCCTCTAGGAGCATAAACGTGTGCTAAAGTGTCCTCTAGGAGTATAAACATGTGCTAAAGTGTCCTCTAGGAGCATAAACGTGTGCTAAAGTGTCCTCTAGGAGCATAAACGTGTGTTAAAGTGTCCTCTAGGAATATAAACATGTGCTAAAGTGTCCTCTAGGAGCATAAACGTGTGCTAAAGTGTCCTCTAGGAGCATAAACATGTGCTAAAGTGTCCTCTAGGAGCATAAACGTGTGCTAAAGTGCCCTCTAGGAGCCAAAACATGTGCTAAAGTGTCCTCTAGGAGCATAAACGTGTGCTAAAGTGTCCTCTAGGAGCCTAAACATGTGCTAAAGTGCCCTCTAGGAGCCAAAACGTGTGTTAAAGTGTCCTCTAGGAACCAAATCATGTGCTAAAGTGTCCTCTAGGAGCCAAAACCTGTGCTAAAGTGCCCTCTAGGAGCATAAACGTGTGCTAAAGTGTCCTCTAGGAGCCAAAACCTGTGCTAAAGTGCCCTCTAGGAGCATAAACATGTGCTAAAGTGTCCTCTAGGAGCCTAAACGTGTGTTAAAGTGTCCTCTAGGAGCCAAAACATGTGCTAAAGTGTCCTCTAGGAGCATAAACATGTGCTAAAGTGTCCTCTAGGAGCATAAACGCGTGCTAAAGTGCCCTCTAGGAGCATAAACGTGTGCTAAAGTGTCCTCTAGGAGCATAAACATGTGCTAAAGTGTCCTCTAGGAGCATAAACATGTGCTAAAGTGCCCTCTAAGAGCCTAAACATGTGCTAAAGTGCCCTCTAGGAGACAAAATGTGTGATAAAGTGTCCTCTAGGAGCCAAATCATGTGCTAAAGTGTCCTCTAGGAGCCAAATCATGTGCTAAAGTGTCCTCTAGGAGCATAAACATGTGCTAAAGTGTCCTCTAGAAAAAAGTCTCAGATCCTCATGTCAAGGGCGACACGGTGGTGTGGCGGTCAGCACTGTCACCTCTATGTGTCCTGTGATAGACTGGCGTCCTGTCCAGGGTGGACCCCGCCTCACGCCCCATGTCAGATGGGATCGGCTCCACCCCCCACGACCCCGACAGGGACAAGAGGCTGAACATGAATGAATGAGATCCTCAAGTCAGCGCTGAACAACGTCCGTCCCGATTGAACCAGGAATCAAGTCCTGAAATGTTGGGACGGCTGGTTAAGCGTGCTTTCAGCTCGTCTTCCCAGCTTAAACCCGTCTGTATCAACATTAAAATCCTAAATAATAACAGCTCAAAACAATCCCCCCCCCCCCCCCCCCCCCCCACACACACACACACACACACACGCACACACACACACACCCACAAACTATGAACAGCAGTGTATTGGACGTTTCCTTGCAAACAGGGATCTGGTATAAGAAGCTTAACCACGGCTCAAGTATCATTCTCTGGAGTTTTATTAAGGAAAAGGATCATCAGCTTATAGAGAGGAGACTTTACCCAATCCACCGGAAAATAGTGCAGGGAGGGGGGGGGGGGGGGGAGGGGTGGAGCGCCACCAGGACGCTATATGGGACTTAATCCCCTGTGCTGGAGGAAATGTTGGCTCTAAAACTCCTATTTTAACAGCTTTGTCTGCAAAATCTGAGGCAGAATGTCAAAATATCGAGAAGATAGAAAAACAACTTTTTATGAAGACCAAGGGGCGCCCTCCCACTGTGCCTCCGTACCGTGCCCAAGCACATTTCACGGCTAAAGTCTGGTTCCTTTGACCAGTGTGAGTGCAACCGTACCGCGTCTAGGAGCGGCACGCTTGCCGTCCACGGCCCGTTTGGGAGAGGTGGGCTTTAGTAAAGCACGTTTGCACGTGTACGAGCACGAGCGTGCGCACGTGTACGAGCACGAGGCCTACGGCGGTTCTGAGGTTATTTCCTGTGCGCCTGTTGGGACATAGAAAAAAGAAGGAGGGACCATGCGCGGACATTTCAAACAATGGCGGCGAAAGGTTCACGTTGGTGTGGTGAAAGGTTACTTGACCCTTATGACGAGGCTTTTATGGTGTTCGGCACCACCACCAGGTCAAAGTGTCCACATGTCCATTTGGTTGATAACAAGATACCTCTAAAAGTTCTACATCATACCCATCAATAATGGCAACATGCTAGCGTTACCATGCTAAACATCCATCCATGTTCAGCCGCTTGTCCCTGTCGGGGTCGTGGGGGTGCTGGAGTCGATCCCAGCTGACATCGGGCGTGAGGCGGGGTCCACCCTGGACAGGATGAACGTCACATTTTTACTTCCTAAGTGCTAAACTCACACGATCACGTTACCATTCAAAACCTGTTAGCATGCTAATATGCTAAACTGTATCCTGGGGAGCGTACCTATGTTCTCCGCTCTCCAGAAAGGGTACGACCACCACCACCACAGCGACTTCCTGTTTGATCCAATCAGGAAGCTCCGTCAGCGTCAGTTCTCTGAGTGTCCACTAGGGGCAGGTTTCATAACAGAGCAGTTTCTCATTGAGCCCCATGTTAAACAGGCCGTTTACACAGCATCATTAAACCTGTTTAAGGACAAAAGAACATTCTAGTCTGTGTGTTTAGCTCAGATCTCCATGACAACACTGAGGGGGAGGGGCTCGTTTTTATTTTACTGGAGGTTAAAGTTTATGAATAATTAGGGGCGTGGCCTCTTGAGTGACAGCTAGCCTCTGGCCCTCACTTCTCCTCGGAGGTAAACGTCAGCCAGATGGACGTACGCCCCTCCCCCCAACATCACATACATGCCCTTTTTTGGTCAGAGGAAATGAGGCGGAGTCAAAGACAAGATGGAGACTCCTGTAGGCGAGGACGACTGGATCAAGTTGAGAGAACGGACCCCGACGGAGACGCTACGTCCAGAGCCGCCACCTGAGGACGATCAGGAGGCGCGTCCACGCCAGCGAGAGGCAGAACATCTGTGACACGTGTGGGAGGACGTTCTGACGTCTCTCTCTCATAATAAACATAATAAAATAAAATAAAAACATCATTTATAGTGTGATGTTCTACTTTCCTGCATTGGAAAGCTGATTACAGCAGCCATCGATCTGCTAACTGGGGACAAATGAGTTTAGTTATGAATAATTGAGTCGTACGCTCTCGTGTGTCCCGCCGTTTATCGATGCTGTAGCAGATCAGAGGCTGATCTGGGGGCAGGACGGAGCTGTAACCTTGGCGTCTTATCTCTGTGGACACACACACACACACACACACACACACACACACACACACACACACACACAGGACACACTTAGGATAGGTTGTGGTGTTGTATCCTGCATGGATCGTATACTTCTCTCCTGAAAATCATCATTACAGTCCAACTAAACGTCCATGTTTGCCTGTGATTCTGGACACGACCGTGAAGTACCCCTGCACGCGCTCTCATCCGATCTCGGCAAAACCACGTGATTATGGTTAGGGAACGATTTGATTGACGTACGGTGCATGAACGATGAACAGGACACGAGCTGGGGTCTTCTGGGTGACAGTCCGGTGTTTGTCGGCCTCCTCATGCAGAGACTGGCGCTCTTAATCCTGGAGCACCTGCTCTGATCGTCTAGTATCAGCGTTGCACGGTTTTACTGTCTCAGGGCTGCTCACCTTGGTGTGTCAGCGCCAAACGCCGCCGCTGTGACTCATTGACGGTATGAGAAGCCCTGGGAATGAAAACGGGCTGAAACTCCACACAGGGAGAGGTATCAGAGGCGTTTTTTTGGCGTCACGCATCTCACAGAACACATACGCCAGCATTTTATTAAACGTATCAATCCCCACTAACCCTGTGTCTGAACCCCAAATATATCAGACGTGTCTTTCACTCGAACATCTGACGCAACACACTCATTTTAATCTATGCAGTCGCTCTACCGCACCGTTGTGACGAAAAGAGAGCTGAGGAAGGCAAAGCTCTGGATCTACCCTCAGTCCTGGTTCCTACCCTCACCTGTGGTCCTGAAAGCTGGGTCAGGACCCAAAGAACCAGGTCCAGGTCAGGACCCAAAGAACCAGGTCCAGGTCAGGACCCAAAGAACCAGGTCCAGGTCAGGACCCAAAGAACCAGGTCCAGGTCCAAGCGTGTGAAATGTGTTTCCTCAGGAGGGGGTCTGGAGTCTCCCTTAGAGAGAGGGGGAGAAGTTCAGCATCCGTGAGGAACTCGGAGTCGAGCCGCTGCTCCTTTGTGTTGAAAGGAGCCAGTTGAGGTGGTTCAGGATCATCTGGTAAGGATGAACCCTGGGCGCCTCCCTAGGGAGGTGTTCCAGGCACGTCCAGCTGGGAGGAGGCCTCGGGGAAGACCCAGGACCAGGTGGAGAGATTAGATCTCTACACTGGCCTGGGAACGCCTCAGGATCCCCCAGTTAGAGCTGGTTAATGTGGCCCGGGAAAGGGAAGTTTGGGGTCCCCTGCTGGAGCTGCTGCGCCCTCGATCAGACCCCGGATAAGAGGCTGAAGATGAGATGAGATTGATAAGTTTTCTCACCTCTCCACCAAACTCTGTTCTGCTCTAACAGGTGAACGATGTATTTAATTACTTTAAAACTTTTCCACCAACTTCTGTGAATGACATTTAAAAGCAAAAACAAAAGGTAGGGATGAAATTGGGACTTTTTAATAATAAAAAAGGACCTTTTCAGTGATAAGAGGCGATGCTGCTGCAGAGCGATCGCTGGATGACGTCTAAATTAAACGCAAGTTATCACTCCAACCCTTCAAACACACACGCTTGCTTGCTTGCTTGTGGTTGTCCATCGAGTCCAGTGATGACTTCCACTTCTTTAAAGGTCTTTGATGGCTGAATAGCCCTGGACCTGGACCTGGACCTGGACCTGGACCTGGACCTGGACCTGGACCTGGACCTGGACCCTGACCCACAGGTTCTGCTGCAGGTGTGAGAATGGTGTCGATGACGCTGGCAGCCATGGATGCGTTTCTTCTTAAGCTCCGTTGCCGTCTCCTCGCCATCCTTTCTTCCTCCAGCGATCGAGTCCCATCAAGACGTGTCTGCCGCCAGGTGTTACGATCAGCCGCAGTGTCTTCCAGACCGTCAGGGTTCATTCTGCACCTCTTCAGCGTCGGTCTTTAAGACGCATCTTCTGGCCTCCTGCAGAGCGCCGGCCTCGGTGTAACTGTCCATAAAACACTTTGCGGGGCAGACGGGTGCATGGGCCCTCTGATGACACGCCCGACCCGACGCAGGTGGTGCCGGGCGATCGTGGCCTCAGTACTTGAGCAGCCGGTTCTCCTGAGGATCTCGGCGTGGGCCGCCCAGTCACGCCAAGTCACTCCCAAGATACGCCGGAGACAGCGGATGTGAAACCGTCCCAGGGACTCGATGTGACGGCTGTAAGTCACCCAGGTCTCAGAGCTGTAAAGGAGGGCGATGATGCAGACCGCTTGGTAGACAGAGACACACACACACACACACATACACACACACACATACACGCACACACACACACACACACACTAAGCGCTCACACAATGGGAGGTTAAATGAAGCTCCACAAAGCCGATGATCTTCCACAGAGAATATCTGATGACCCGTGTTTTTTATTTAGACGACACGAGGACGAGGCTAAAAACAGCCGGAGCAGGGATACACACACACACACGCACACACACACACACACACACACACACACACACAACCTCATAGCTACACGGGTAAACATGAACACAAGCTAAAAATATGGAGAGCAACATCCGAGAGATGAAAGGGGAGGAGAGACGATGAGACACGGGGAGGGGAGACGATGAGACACGGGGAGGAGAGACGATGAGACACGGGGAGGAGAGACGATGAGACACGGGGAGGAGAGACGATGAGACACGGGGAGGGGAGACGATGAGACACGGGGAGGAGAGACGATGAGACACGGGGAGGGGAGACGATGAGACACGGGGAGGGGAGACGATGAGACACGGGGAGGGGAGACGATGAGACACGGGGAGGAGAGACGATGAGACACGGGGAGGAGAGACGATGAGACACGGGGAGGGGAGACGATGAGACACGGGGAGGGGAGACGATGAGACACGGGGAAGACAGTGAGACGATAAGGGGGAGACGATCTTTTTGTGGTGGTTTGCATCTTTTTTTACTCATTTTGCATCTTTTTGTGCTGGTTTTGCATCTATTTTTAGTCATTTTGCATCTTTTTGTGGTGGTTTTACATCTATTTTTAGTCATTTTGCATCTTTTTGTGGTGGTTTTGCATCTATTTTCTGTCATTTTGCATCTTTTTGTGGTGGTTTTGCATCTTTTTTTAGTCATTTTGCATCTTTTTGTGGTGGTTTTGCATCTATTTTTAGTCATTTTGCATCTTTTTGTGGTGGTTTTGCATCTATTTTTAGTCATTTTGCATCTTTTTGTGCTGGTTTTGCATCTATTTTTAGTCATTTTGCATCTTTTTGTGCTGGTTTTGCATCTATTTTTAGTCATTTTGCATCTTTCTATGGCCCCAGTCGGGATTCAAACCAGGAACCCTTTTGTTGTTAGGCGACAGTGCTAACCACTACACTATTATTATTAGTATTATTTACAGCATATCCTTTTGTTGACGTGGTTTTCAAACACTGTCTTTGTTGCTCAAACTCCACGAGCCTGAGCCTCTCCCAGCTCCTCCCTGATTGGCTGGGCCGGCGTTGGGGGATCGGCCTCACCTGTTGGAGTCTATATAAGGCCCCGTGCACACGTGGTCGGCCATTTTGAAAATAACATCAGACTGTCCATTTCTCTCTGTTCACATGCAAACGTGTCCACGGGCATTTCTACACTACGTGTCCATATCCCCACTGACACCAGTGTACCACAGGACTCCTGCTGTCTGAGGGAGCGGGGGAGAACGTAAAAAAGGCCCCGTGCTGCACGCGGTTGGGCACCGCTGTATGTTTTCTAGCATCGGACAGCAGGATTATGGCGCTGCATCGTGTTGCAGATTAAACCAGAGCTCCTGACGCGTGAGGACGGACGTCTCTGACTTCAGGAATCAAACAAACAACGCCGACGCTCCGCTGCTGCTGCTGCACCAGCTTTCGTGGCTTCTGACACGGCGTCCTCTTTGTTTTCTTTGTCCTGGGATGAATGACAGATTTCACTGAGCAGCTGTGTCAAAGATGGGCACACACACACACACACATACATGCACACGCACGCGCACACACACACACACACACACACATACATGCACACGCACGCACGCACACACACACACACACACACACACACACACACGCACAGGGAGATGGTGATAATTCTCTTTTTCAATTTTTGCTTTTGTCACAATAGAGCGGCTGCTGCTGGAGAGCTGCCAGGGTTCATACCAACACACACACACACACACACACACACACACACACACACACACACACACACACACACACACACACAGTGGCTTATGCTTACTAATCGTCTTTCTCATTTATTCTCGTTCTAACTTGAAAAAAATATGGAAGGGATTTGCTCCGCGCCGGGCCAGATGTGATAATAGTGATCCAGGAGTGTGTGTGTGTGTGTGTGTGTGTGTGTGTGTGTTCGTGTGTGTGTGTGTGTTCGTGTGTGTGTGTGTGTGTGTGTGTGTGTGTGTGTGTGTGCCTCTGCTCTTTGTTAATAGACGCAGAGGAGACAGAATGCTCCTCTTTGTGTGTGTTTCCCTCTTTGTTCCGCGGCTCCAGGTCGGACGGAGCCGCAGACGGATTATCAGCATCACCGACACTGACAGGGCCGAGGTCAAAGGTCAGAGTGACTGTGACCATAGGAGCTCATCCCCTTTGGTGAACACGGTCAAAGAAACACATCAACCTGCTTGTCACTTTATTATTATTATTTGCTTTCCAGATTTCTAATAGTCATAATAAATGATATAATAATTGAGTCCAGTTCAGTAAACAGTCTCCGGGTCCGTCTCTGTCCTCTCTCGCAGCAGCACTGTTGTTGTTACGTGATGCCACGAAGTCGGAGGTCGGAGGTCGGAGGTCGGAGGTCGGAGGTGGGGACATTGGTTGCCATTTTTTGGAGTCATGAAGATCCTATGCAGTTATTTGTCAGCTTAAATAATGAAAATTCATCCATTTTTAGTCATTTTGCATCTTTTTATGGTTGTTTTGCATCTATTTTTAGTCATTTTGCAACTTTTTGTGGTGGTTTTGCATCTATTTTTAGTCATTTTGCATCTTTTTGTGGTGGTTTTGCATCTATTTTTAGTCATTTTGCATCTTTTTGCGGTGGTTTTTTATCTATTTTTAGTCATTTTGCATCTTTTTGTGGTGGTTTTGCATCTATTTTTAGTCATTTTGCATCTTTTTGTGGTGGTTTTGCATCTATTTTTACACATGAGCATTGTACAATCTTCCCACTCTGGGACCTGGTTTGTAAAGATCCTGTTTTCAGGCTCCGGCTGAGTTTGGACGGGCGAATGAACCAGACTTAAGTTGTGCCGTTACAGGAAAAAGCATCTCCATGTGGACTCGGCCTCAGTGTTCCTGTGTCAGAGTGCTGTTTTTATACGTATATGAGGCAACGAGCCGACCTTTGGGGGGAAACACTCCCAGCTCCAGAGAGTTGCTGGTTTGATCCCCTTAAACCCTCCACCCTGCTCCTCCAAGGCGACGTGTGGAAGCATACGTGCGTCTCGGAAAGAGCTGAAAACCATTTGACGGTGAATAAATAATCGTGTGAAGCTGATAAAAAGCAGCAGATCATCACATTTTCATTAAAGCCTCGCCAAGAAAATATTTATTTTTACTGCAACAAAGCAAATCCTCTAATTAATTTCCTCGGGTTTTGGCGGAGGCTGCGAGCACAAGTGTGATCTACACGTGTAAAATGTTCCCACCTCTATAAACGGCGGCTCTTCTCTAATTAGCACCGGGCTCCCTCCGGCTCGTGGAGGGTGTGGGGGAAGTCAGGAGGTGCCAAACAGACGCACGCCCATCCGTCTGCAGCCGTGTTGTCAGAGAGACGCCGAGAAGCACCCGGGATGTGGTTTTCATATTCAGACGGACAAAGAAGCCGCTCTGTGATGAATGACAGCGAGTGTTTGGAGGCAGTCCATCTGAGAAAGGTTAAACACTTCAGTCAGAGAGATGCGTTCAAGTCCGGGACATGTGTTCACGTGTGATAAGACACTGGCTTTGTAAAGACATCGGCTCATAGACAGAGCCTGCGTTCCCTCCGCAAACCACATCAATTTGTGCTCAAGGGCGCCTTCAAAATAAGAGACCCAGGAGTCCACCGCTGAATAGAAACGGTTATTCCTCGCTTTGTCATTTTTCATCCAAACGATCCAGACAACATCATACATGAGTCACGCATGATTACCATGTGTCCTCTGCATTCACAGTGTCCTTGAACGCACCGCGAGGACGTTAGTGTGTGTGAGATTTAAGGGAGAGAAGTTTATGACTTACGTAGGCATATCGTCGCTGTCGGGAGGGAACCTTGTATCTCCATTGGTGCTTTTGGTCACGCTCCACGTCTGTGTGTGGGTTTTAAGTTTAACCACAAGGCGAGTCGATCGATCGGGTTAGCGTCAGCCCCTTCTATGACTCTGTGGTGGCATCAGCCATCTTCCATGGAGTCGTCTGCTGGAGCAGCAGCATATCAGTCCCAAACAGTAGGAGACTTGGTCGGCTCCATCCTGGGACGCCCTGTGGACCCGGTGCAGGTGGTGGGAGAGAGCAGGACGATGGACACGCTGTCATGGCTGCCGGTGCAGGAGTCCCACCCCCTGCAGGTCACTCTCACAGCACTGGGCAGCTCCTACAGCAACAGACTGATACACCCTGTTTATTTAGTCATATTTATGAGGAGAACGTAAATATACATATATATTCGGGGAGAACATGCAAACTCCACACAGAAGGGCCCCAGCCGGGATTCAAACCAAGTAACCTCTCGCTGATATTCAAAATGTGTAATGGGTTAAATATGGACGTACAAGGTTAAACAGTCTGTAACAATAATCATCTCGTATGAATGAAGGATCTGCTGAAGGGAAAAGGTGCAGACGTGTTCACCTCGTTGAAATGAGTCAGTCACAGTAAAGTGTCCTTGATTCCCAGTAAATGTGTCATGACAGTGAAAAGCAGGGGACTGGTCCTTTAAGCAGCTGCTGCCTCGTCTCTCTATCAGTCCCTGCTGACTCCGTCTGTTATAGCTGGAGGACGACGCCGCGGCTCCACAAATAGGCTGCATCGTGTAATTCATGCCTCCTCAGACTCAATTCCCCGCGTATCGGCCGAGCGCTCGGCCTCGAGGGTCCTCTATTGTGCCGGGCTAATGGCGTGCATGCGCCACAAAACGCTTTCTCATCTTCAAAAGAGGGCACATGCTCCCTGTTCAAAGGGCCCTCGGAGCCGTTTACGTCCGTCTTCCTTTCCGACAAACGGACGTTGCAGAGGACGCTGCAGAGTGCAATCACTGGACTGACTGTGTGTCCAGACCGCTGTGCCGCTGTGCCTCTGTGCCAGACCGATGGGAACTCACGAGTCTTCCATGCTGCTCATGAGCCGCTGCAGGAATGTCATTGTTTCCCTCCCGGTTAAATACCAGACCGGTTCCCTGCTCTGCTGTCTGTGGGAGCCTGCCTGCTCTGGTTTTTGGCCTCTATGTTAAAACTGTCCAGCCGTCCCCGTCGGCCCAACAACAGGTTAACAACAAATATAACCCTCGCAAAACCTGTCCCTGACACATCAGCGCCTCCAGACCCCACTGTCAGTCTCTATGTGTCCTGTGATAGACTGGCGTCCTGTCCAGGGTGGACCCCGCCTCACGCCCGATGTCAGCTGGGATCGGCTCCAGCCCCCCATGACCCGACAGGGACAAGAGGCTGAAGATGAATGAATGAATGGATGAATGAATCCGACTGGTCTTTGAGGGCGCACTCACACTGTCCTTCCGCACCGCGCAAAAACAGGTTTTTCGGGTCAAGCCTAGTGCGTTTGACCAGTGTGAGTGCAACCGCTCCGCGTCTAGCTGCGGGCAGTTGGCCGTCCACGGCCCGTTTGGGAGAGGTGGGCTTTAGTAAAGCACGTTTGCACATGTACGAGCACGAGCGTGCGCACGTGTACAAGCACGAGGCCTACGGCGGTTCTGAGGTCATTTCCTGTGCGCCTGTTGGGACGTAGAAAAAAGAAGGAGGGACCATGCGCGGACATTTCAAACAATGGCGGTGAAAGGTTCACGTTGGTGTGATGCGGAGGTGGAGTGTTTACTGCAGATTTGGTCGATGAAAAGATTCAAAAACAGTCGACAAGACGCACAAAAACTCCGAGGTCTACGGAAAGATCTGGAAACAAAGCCACGCATCGCCATGACGTCATCAATGCGTGTGACGTGTTACGGCGTGATGACGTATAGGCAGCAAGAAGCATTCTCCGAGGCCCAGGTAGTGTGAGTACAAACGGGCCTGGAGGGGGGGACAAGGACCCTAAAGCACGGGGCACGGGACGGAGGCACAGGAGTTTCTCTTCGAGTCTCTTTGGGATCAGGAGTCAGTGAAGAACCTCATTTCATCTGTGAGGAAAAATATATCTGCAGCTTTCACACAGAGATAAATGACAAGTGCTGTGGATTAAACATTTCCTGATATTAGCTTTTCCAAAGACCCGCTGCTCTCTCCTCATTTACTCCCCTCACCGATACCTCTCCTCTCATCGTGGAGTTAATGTTCCCCCACGGCGTCGTGATAATTATGCACCGCAGTGAACCGCCTATTGTTCCCCTGCAAACTATAATCACTGTGTCCAGTTTGTGCGCTTATATCACACACACACACACACGCACACACACGTTTCACAGCTGTCTGTCAGTCAGGGCACGGTGGCAGTTCACTTCACACTTGGTTCATCCTCTAATTAAAAACCCCTGATGCAAATAAAAACAGATACGTCGACAGGAGCTGGACTGGATTCAAACAGTGCACGCTGCAGAGTCTGATGTGTTTATAGAAACACTTAAATGATGAGTTTACTGTCAGATGCACTTTTACGGTGGCTCCCTTTAAGGCAGCCGTAATAGAGCGATGCATTTATAACCATGTGTTAAAAAACAAAGCACCAATGGGCTCCTTCCTTTGGGACTGACATTGCTAATCCACTGTAATGGACTTTACTATGAGAGGAGCTGGTACAGGGGCCAGTAGGTAAGTCTTTAAGGGCGCCCTCCCACTGTGCCTCCGTCCTGTGCCCCGTGCTTTAGGGTCCTTGTCCCCCCCTCCAGGCCCAGAGACACACACACATATGTATACGTTCATACACACATTCACACACACACACACAGCCACACTGACACACACACTCACACCCACACAAACACTAGCTGTCACTACAGAGACACGGCCGGGCAGCGAGACCTGAGGTACAGAGGAGTTTAGAGGAAGCTCCCTTTGGGGGCCAACCACACCGGGAGAGATCCCAGTCCAAGGTCACAGGGAGCACCATCACAGAGACCCCCGCCACAGAGAACACCGCCACAGAGACCCCCGCCACAGAGACCACCGCCACAGAGACCCCCGCCACAGAGACCACCGCCACAGAGACCCCGCCACAGAGACCACCCCCACAGAGATCACCGTCACAGAGACCACCGCCACAGAGACCACTGCCACAGAGACCACTGCCACAGAGACCACCGCCACAGAGACCCCGCCACAGAGACCACTGCCATAGGGAGCACGGACACAGAGACCATCGCCACAGAGGCCACCCCAACCCGGGCAGACAGGAGCCCAACTGTCCACGGGACAGCACCCTCCGAGGCCAGACCAGAGACAACTCCCAATCCTTTAGCCCCACTGAGGAAACAATGGAGACTAAAAACTGTTGCCTAAAACAGTAAAGGGTTAAAATATGGCGGCTCAAAACACGAGGGACTAAAACATAAAAGCATAAAAACACAGAGGCTAAAAACATGAACTAGAAAATAAAAGCATAAGAGCAAAAGACATGAGAAATAAAAGCATGAAGGCTCAAACACTGAGATGAAGAGCCTACTAACACTGTCCTTCTGGCCGCGGCCAAAACCGGTTTTTCAGCTAAAGCCTAGAACCTTTAAGCAGTGTGAGTGCACCCGCTCCGCGCACAACTGCGGCCAGCTGGCCGTCCACGGCCCGTTTGGGAGAGGTGGGCTTTAGTAAAGCACGTTTGCACGTGTACGAGCACGAGCGTGGGCACGTGTACGAGCACGAGGCCTACGGCGGTTCTGAGGTCATTTTCTGTGCGCCTGTTGGGACGTAGAAAAAAGAAGGAGGGACCATGCGCGGACATTTCAAACAATGGCGGTGAAAGGTTCACGTTGGTGTGATGCGGAGGTGGAGTGTTTACTGCAGATTTGGTCGATGAAAAGATTCAAAAACAGTCGACAAGACGCACAAAAACTCCGAGGTCTACGGAAAGATCTGGAAACAAAGCCACGCATCGCCATGACGTCATCAATGCGTGTGACGTGTTACGGCGTGATGACGTATGGACAGCAAGAAGCATTGGCCGGCCCAGGCAGTGTGAGTACAAACGGGGCTGGGGCGCGGGGGGGAGAGGGAGGGGGGACAAGTACCCTAAAGCCCGGGTCGCAGTCTGGAAGGACAGTGTGATCACGCCCTAAGACAGTGAAAAGGGATAAAAAAGTGCTCTGATCAATCAATTAAATGGTCAATGGTTGGAGAACTGTCCTTTTGTGTGCAGCCATTTGAACCACGCCCCTCTTTCAGCAGCGTTCCCACACCAACGCGGCACCGTAGATTGAACTTGGTCTGTCGATAGCCAGGCTACATAATCGGACCAGAACCACCTGAATGGCCCTAAATGGAGAAAGGTGTCAGGTTCGGCTTGAATAACAGATTTGACTTCTAAACGACCTCTAACTGAGTCTGAGTGCGTTCACTGTGATTGAATGAAACCATTTATCATTATTGCACAGCATCATGTGCTCCGCGCTGAGTGAACGCTTCACTTCAGCGTGTCGTACTTCTGTAGCTGCGTTGTGCGCTTCCTCCCTCGTGAGTGTGTTTGGTGTCGGGGAGATTATGTACCAACACAGTGTCATTGTGCACTTGCACTGAGTGCGCTTTAACACACGTTCACACACAACACAATAACGCCGCTGAGAGGTAAAGTGGCTCTGCAGCTGCTGGTGAAGAGGAGGAGGAGGAGGAGGAGGAGGAGGAGGAGAATCCTGTTAGTCTGTGCTCCGGATGGTGATGCGCTGAAATCACGGGAGGGGAGAACAAACAACCCCGGCGGCAGCCTCCAAAGCCCCGACGTGAGCCTGGAGCAGGTTTGGCCCTTCATCTGCATCTCAATGAGGAGTTTGATCACAGCTCCGCATTCAGAGGCAGCGGCACCAATGTGAGGCTTTCAGATATGAAAACACGTCGGTTTAAAGACGCGGGGAAGGGAGGCGTGTGAAGCCTCGAACCGGCTGCTGTTTGAGTCATAATCTCCAGCGTCTCCCCCTCCGGGTTCGTTTGTTTTCCGCATGATAACGACGACATTCAAATTGAATTAAATGTCTGCTAAGTCTGGAGGTGCTACTTAAAATTCCTGGAGCCGAGTCCCCCGGCAGCGCTTCACTCAGGGCCCTGACACTGTAAATATGCATGATCCTGTGCGCGCTCCGGCGGGGCCGATCCACGCCGTGCTCCTGTGGATCTCTATCTACAAACAGCTGCCAACAGACTGCACGCAAACACATGGCGCTCCAGTGTTTAGGTTGCATTTGCCTCTTTAATCACAGAGCCGTCCCCGTCACTGACACTCTTCCTCAGAGGACGCTTGTTGATGTCTGGACCTCAGGAAGGAAATCATATTGAGCTTTTTAGTCGTGAACCAGAGCAGTCTCTGTCTCATCACAGCCACGCATTCACCTGTGGGATGATTAGACATAAGGAGCTCCGGGCGACCTTGTTTTAACCCTCCTGTTACCTTCAAACTGTACTAACGATGTTTATCCCCGGGGTTAATTTGACCGCAGCGATTTAAACATCCAGAAAATGATCATAATCAAAGTTATTGCTCCAGTTTTGATGTCTGGTACTCGATGTGTGTATTTGTTGACGGCCTAAATAGCATTTTAAATTAAACACAGCACCTCAAACACCTTCTTATACGTGTATTTGGAAATATACAGGAAAACAAACATCTTACCAGTTCACCTAAAACTGGATTGAAGGACATTCGTGTGTGTTTTATAGTAAGTTTATTATTAGTAAGTACAATTTTGTGTTATTTATAATATTTGGAATCAAAGCAATTTCCATTATCAAGGATGTAGAGTGTATTTCTGAATATTTTTATAGTAAAATATATAAAATAATAATGATTATATCGTCCAAATGATCAATTAGACCCAAAGGAACACAGATGAAGTTTGTGTACACGACATGAACAAACATAATCACGTCCATTTCAGGTTTTCCCAGTTGCTAAATGAAGAAAACTCATTCAATAAAAAGCAAAAACTAATGATGTTAAGCATGTAGTTAGAGATGTTCAACATTGAATGGGGTCAAATTGACCCCAAGGAGAACAGGAGGGTTAAAGAAAGACGACACAGCCGTTGCCTCGGTTACCTGGCGTTGAGGATGCAGTCGGTACGGCGTGAGTGAACTGTTTTCAGTGTGTCCTGCAACATGCCTGTTAAAACATCAATCACACGTCTTGATGTGCACAACAGCAGGGTTCTTCTCTTACCAGGACTAACCAGGTCAGAAGTGACCCGGTCTTCCTCGCTAACTTTTCACCAGGAAAACTCCTTTTTCATCAGGTCTCTGTACAAACATCTCATCTCATCTTCAGCCTCTTATCTGGGGTCGGGTCTCGGGGGCAGCAGCTCCAGCAGGGGACCCCAAACTTCCCTTTCCCGGGCCACATTAACCAGCTCTAACTGGGGGATCCTGAGGCGTTCCCAGGCCAGTGTGGAGATCTAATCTCTCCACCTGGTCCTGGGTCTTCCCCGAGGCCTCCTCCCAGCTGGACGTGCCTGGAACACCTCCCTAGGGAGGCGCCCAGGGTTCATCCTTACCAGATGATCCTGAACCACCTCAACTGGCTCCTTTCAACGCAAAGGAGCAGCGGCTCTACTCCGAGTTCCTCACGGATGCTGAACTTCTCCCCCTCTCTCTAAGGGAGACTCCAGACCCCCTCCTGAGGAAACACATTTCACAGGCTTGGACCCGCGACCTCGTTCTTTCGGTCATGTGTGCTTCATAGACTGTATAAAAAACAGACGTAGCGTCTCCGTCGAGGTTCGTTCTCTCAGCCTGATCCAATCGTTCTCAACTACGGGAGTCTCCATCTTGTCAGACTTTTGCGCCGCCTCATTTCCTCTGACCAAAAAAGGGCATGTATGTGACGTTGGGGGGAGGGGCGTTAGCACGACTGCCTGGGAGCCAGGCTAACAGAACAGGTTACTAGATAAACAGGAGTGGGAGTCAATGTTGAGATTGTTTTGACCGGGAGGGAACAGGACTCATTTTTTTAATTTCCTGTGTCTTTGGCGGAGATTACACCGGCTCTGAGCGTCGAGTGCAGGCAGCGTTTATGATTTAAACTGATATCCAACACAGTCCCACGCTCATAGACTGTAAAACACCGAGCGTCACGGCCTGAATCCTCCCGCTGCTCCAGATTAGCATCTAGGGTATGTGTCATAAATAGCAGGCTGGATTCGAGTCATGGTGCAAGTGCGGCTATTTAGTTAGCATAACAGAGCTAACGCTAACACTGTTCCTAAACCATCTGTTGGTTCAGATTGAAGAGCGACCATCTTGTCACTATGGAAACACCACCACACGAATGACCGCAGTCCAGGTCGAGATGACGGCGTTAGCATGCTAATGATGCTAATCCTGACAACTAGCCTCCGAGGAGAAGTGAGGGCCAGAGACTAGCTGTCACTCAATAGGCCACGCCCCTAATTATTCATGAACTTTAACCTCCGATAAAATAAAAACTAGCCCCTCCCCCTCAGTGTTGTCATGGAGATCTGATCTAAACACACAGACTAGAATGTTCTTTTGTCCTTAAACCGGTTTAATGATGCTGTGTAAACGGCCTGTTTAACATGGGGCTCAATGAGAAACTGCTCTGTTATGAAACCTGCCCCTAGTGGACACTCAGAGAACTGACGCTGACGGAGCTTCCTGATTGGATCAAACAGGAAGTCGCTGTGGGCGGGGCTTAGTGTGCACACAGGTGGCTACAAGTCAGCGACAACGTCAGGACATCAGGAGAGTGTAAATGCTGTGTTTTCCCTTGTTGGTGTGTGTTCTCACCACGCCGTTCACGCCATTCACTCCGGATCCGCCCACCGCACATTTGTGTCCAATCACGTCTTTCCGTTGACCCCCCAATTTGCAGGAAATGTGGCCGGTGTGAACCCGCCTTTATAAAGAACTCTTCCCAGCAGCTGCACACGACAACAACCAGCCCAGACTCATCAGACGTTACCTACATTCCCTGACTGATCACAGGTGGAGACGATATGGAGAACAAGAAGAGAGTAATGTGTTTCTTAAACAACACACACTCACACACACACTCTCACACTGCAGCAGCCAGCGCGGCGGGGAGTCGATGAGTCATCGCTGTAGCTTTTATACAGGCGGTGCATCAATCACCCTCTCCTGATGGGAGCAGATGGAGCGTGGCGGCTCAACCGGCATAGAGAGGAGTGGTGTGTGTGTGTGTGTGTGTGTGTGTGTGTGCTGATCCTGCAGCAGAGAACGAGCTGTGCTGCAGGTACAACAACAACAGAAGAAGAAAATGAAAAGAAGAAGCAGGAAGGAGAAGAAGAAGTGTGGGAGGGCGGGGCTTCTGCTGCATCCCTGAGCGTCGGGTCGTTTTTAGCTCCTGCTTCAAAGCCTTTTCCTCATTGGACGTCCAAAACTTCGGACCTCCCGTGGCTCCGGAGCGCAGCATTTGTGACTCGTGACTCGTCAGTGCAGCAGGAAAAGAGGATGACGAAGCAGAAGGGTTGTTGTGGCGAGACAGGTGTGACAGCAGGTAGAAGAGACTTGAGACGTGTGTTGAAGGTGATGAAGGGACAGGTGTTCTTAAGGAACAGTTCACCACGCACCTTTTGCAACTCACGCCATGCCACCATTAATCCCAACTCCATAGAGGCTCGCCATGTCATTTCAAAAGTACTGCACACGGGGCGGTCGATGGAACAGCGGTTAGAGCCGTCCAGAAGGTCCTGGAGGCAGCAGCCGCGGGGTCGACTCCGACATGCGAGCCTTTTCTGCATGTCTCCCCCTCTCTCTCTCACGCCATCATGGGGCGGCAGTAGCTCAGTCCACAGGTGACTTGGCAGGGAACTGAAGGGTCGCTGGTTTGAGTCCCTGTGTGGATCATGTATGGAGCGTGGACTGGTGGCTGGAGAGGTGCCAGTTCATCTCCTGGGCACTGCAGAGGTGCTGTTGAGCAAGGCACCAAACCCCCAACTGCTCGGGGCGCCGGTCACTGGCAGCCCACTCGCTCTGACATCTCTCCATTAGTTGTGTGTGTGTGTGTGTGTGTGTGTGTGTGTGTGTGTGTGTGTGTGTGTGTGTCTAAATGAAGAAATAGAGTGAAAATCGAATTACCTTCACAAAGGGAAAATCTCCTTTACCCACATGTTGTTTCCTTTCTGAGCTTTGCCTCCACGCTGTTAGCACGTCACACGCTTCACTCATCTGATTGGTTGGTTTGGCCCGTATGTTGGTGACAGACAGACGGTTTATCCAATCAGAAACCAGGATTTTCACCCCTTCACAAAAGATCTTTAAACCAGAGTTCAGATGGATCTGCTGAGACCAGGAGAACCAATCCATGTGGAGAAGTCTTCCAGCGGGCGTGTGTGTGTGTGTGTGTGTGCGTGTGTGTGTGTGTGTGTGTGTGTGTGTGTGAGATATTTATGTCAGTTGAAAAAAGCATCAAACATAAGTTGCCTTTGTTCCACAGACTGTAAATCTGTATGAAACCTCGTTCAGATCAGATCGTCCACACACGGTTCAGTGTGTGTAGTGTTGCTGACACAACATCCGACGACACCCAAGTTTGCGAGGACGAACGTGTTGAATTTTATAACCAAACGATATGAATATAAATGAATAAAGTGTGCATCTGCAGGCATCTGGCGTGACGTCAAGAGTCTGGTCGACACAGCAAACGTATGAATACAATAAGAGCGGCTCGCCTCATGATAATGAATCACACACACACACACATGCACACACACACAGTAATGAGGAGCCAGGGGGCAAACAGCAGCGACACATATCCTCTCTCTGGTGCGTGACCTTACGCTCTACGCAAACATGAACATATAGAAGAGAACATACACTTGTTTGTTGTGTTTTCACCCCTGCAGCTCTCTGACATGATGTTTGTCAGCTGGAGATCCACTTTCTCCTTGAATCAAATCTTCCAGGGCTTCGGGCGTGCGTGCAGAAGACGACGAGCAGGAAGTGGTTCCAGGTTGAGGCTTGTACTGATGGTGTGGTGTCACGGGCTGATGAAGAGCTCAGGGAGGAGAGAGACCTTCATGGAGGCTCCAGGAGGCGTCTCTGAACGCTCCTTTGGTAGAGTATCAGCGATGCTAAGTACAGACGCTCTTCCCAGTCAGAGGAGGAGAACACGCTGTTCTTTGTGTTTTCTCACCAAACTGCAGTAAAGTGTTGAATCTCACTGGCTCTGAAATCACCGTGGAACAGCAGACGCCATGTCTGCTGAAGCAACTACGGCTCAGCTGCTTGAGTTAAGGGCGCCCTCCCACTGTGCCTCCGTCCCGTGCCCCGTGCTTTAGGGTCCTTGTCCCCCCCTCCAGGCCCGTTTGTACTCACACTACCTGGGCCTCGGAGAATGCTTCTTGCTGCCTATACGTCATCACGCCGTAACACGTCACACGCATTGATGACGTCATGGCGATGCGTGGCTTTGTTTCCAGATCTTTCCGTAGACCTCAGAGTTTTTGTGCGTCTTGTCGACTGTTTTTGAATCTTTTCATCGACCAAATCTGCAGTAAACACTCCACCTCCGCATCACACCAACGTGAACCTTTCACCGCCATTGTTTGAAATGTCCGCGCATGGTCCCTCCTTCTTTTTTCTACGTCCCAACAGGCGCACAGGAAATGACCTCAGAGCCGCCGTAGGCCTCGTGCTCGTACACGTGCGCACGCTCATGCTCGTACATGTGCAAACGTGCTTTACTAAAGCCCACCTCTCCCAAACGGGCCGTGGACGGCAAGCGTGCCGCTCCTAGACGTGGTACGGTTGCACTCACACTGGTCAAAGGAACCAGACTTTAGCCGTGAAACCAGTTTGTGCACGGTGCGGAGGGACAGTGTGAGTGCGCCCTGAGTGTCCAGGTGCGTCAGAACCATGGACGTATTCTGAGACAATGGTCCCAAATGGTCCTGTACCCAGTTTACCCGTTCAGTCATCCGTCCGTGGTCGGTACATCCCACAAAAGAGGAAAATCGGTGGCGTCTCCTTCCAAATATACGTCGCTATGAGCAGAGTCAACCTGTCATGGACTGAAGCGTCGTTGCACATTCTCAGAGTGCACTCGCACCAACTTTCCTCCAGCTACAGACTTTCCTGCCCCGGCTCACAGAACATCTGATCTTGTTAAAGCCGACATCACTTCAAATGCAATTTATCAAACTCCCCGAGCTTTCAAGAGCACGGAGCGCGCTGCACTCGAAGCATCATAATGCTCTCCGTGCGCGGGGAACGTCTATCGCACCTGAAATTCAATGAGCCTTCACAGAGAACACTCGAGCCACATGTTGAACCAGAGCAGAGACGGAGCTGCTGATGATCTCAATCGCTGCGCCAAACTCAAGGTCACCGCACACAAATACCGGGATTTCGACCATTTATACACAAGTCGACATGGAAAGTGTCTTTGGATGTTTTTGGCACTATGAATAAACTCAAACAGGACTGAATTACATAAGGGTTACATCATCCTGGTGCTGTTGACTGATGGGGAATAAAATATTTATCCCACAGAATAATATCTGTGTCTGTCTCCCTGCCCTACCGTGACTCACCCTCCTGTATCAGTGTTTGATATCTTAGGGCGCCCTCCCACTGTGCCTCCGTCCCGTGCCCCGTGCTTTAGGGTCCTTGTCCCCCCCTCCAGGCCCGTTTGTACTCACACTACCTGGGCCTCGGAGAATGCTTCTTGCTGCCTATACGTCATCACGCCGTAACACGTCACACGCATTGATGACATCATGGCGATGCGTGGCTTTGTTTCCAGATCTTTCCGTAGACCTCGGAGTTTTTGTGCGTCTTGTCGACTGTTTTTGAATCTTTTCATCGACCAAATCTGCAGTAAACACTCCACCTCCGCATCACACCAACGTGAACCTTTCACCGCCATTGTTTGAAATGTCCGCGCATGGTCCCTCCTTCTTTTTTCTACGTCCCAACAGGCGCACAGGAAATGACCTCAGAACCGCCGTAGGCCTCGTGCTCGTACATGTGCAAACACGCTCTACAAAAGCCCACCTCTCCCAAACGGGCCGTGGACGGTCGCAGTTATGCGTGGAGCGGTTGTACTCACACTGGTCAAACGCACTAGGCTTTGGCGGTACAGAACGACAGTGTGAGTGCGACCTTAGAGCTCCTGTTACATAACTAACTCTATCTTCTGTTGGAACTACTGGCCGTGTTCACACTCACAGCTCAGGTGTCACAGTCAGGAGTCTGAGGGGTTAACCCTGAATGACAACACACGTGCTAACGAGCTAACACCTCTGCGAGTGTTAATTCCTGCTCCCTGCTTCACTCTGAGGCTGAGGACCCGTTCACACGAGAACGCGTTTTCCTGTAAACGACGACTTCAGTCTGGTTCAGTCTGGTTCAGTCTGGTTCAGTCGTCCGTCCACAGCAGCCGGCGTTATCGGAGCCTGACATCAGGGTCTTTAGAAAGCGGGTTGTGCAGAAGGTGAGTCACTGTTCGACAAACTGATCAAACTGAATCTCTGCTGAGCTCGACTTTTTTCCACAGCAACAACAGTTTTCATTTCAGAGCTGTCCGAGACGCCGCCGCCGCTGCTGCTGCTGCTGCAGGAGGAAGACAGATGAAGGTCAGCCTGCATGAGTGAGGCATGCACACACACACACACACGCGCACACAAACACACACGCACACACACACACGCACACAGAAGCACACACACACACACACACACACACACATTCACACACACACACACACACACAGAAGCAGACACACACACACACACACACACACGCACACACACACACACATACACAGAAGCAGACACGCACACACACACACACACACACACACACACATTCACACACACACACACACACACAGAAGCAGACACACACACGCACACACACACAGAAGCACACAGAAGCAGACACGCACACACACACACATACGCATGCACACACACACACACACACACACACACACACACACGCACACACACACACACACACACACGCACACACACACACACGCACACACACACACACAGAAGCACAGATACGCAATCACACACACACACACACACAAGCAGACACACGCACACACACACACACACACACACACACACACACGCACAGAAGCACACGCACACACACACACACACGCACACGCACAGAAGCAGATACACACACACACACACACACACACGCACAGAAGCAGACACACACACGCACACAGAAGCACACACACACATACACACACACAGAAGCACACACACACATACACACACACACACAAACACACACAGAAGCAGACACACACACACACACACACGCACACAGAAGCAGACACACACACACACACACACACACACACACAGAAGCACACACACGCACGCATGCACACACATACACACACACACACACACACGCACGCACAAAACTGGCCCAACCCCCCCCCCCCACCAGGACGGAAATATGACCACTAGATGGCAGAAGACAAAACCACACAAGTGACAATTAAAGGTTTAGGAAAGGAGTTAAAGAACAGCTGTGTGTGTGTGTGTGTGTGTGTGTGTGTGTGTGTGTGTGCGTGTGTGGGGGGTTCTGATTCTGTGTGTGTGTGTGTGTGTATTAGTGTGCGTGTGTGTGTGTGTGGGGGGGGGGTCTGATTCTGTGTGTGTGCGTGTATGTGTGTGTGCGTGTGTGGTCTGATTCTGTGTGTGTGTGCGTGTATGTGTATGTGTGTGTGTGTGTGTGGTCTGATTCTGTGTGTGTGTGTGCGGTGGGGTCTGCTTCTGTGTGTGTGTGTGCGTGTGTGGGGGGTTCTGATTCTGTGTGTGTGTGTGCGTGTATGTGTATGTGTGTGTGCGTGTGTGGTCTGATTCTGTGTGTGTGTGTGCGGTGGGGTCTGCTTCTGTGTGTGTGTGTGTGTGCGTGTGTGTGCGTGTGTGGGGGGTTCTGATTCTGTGTGTGTGTGTGTGTGTATTAGTGTGCGTGTGTGTGTGTGTGGGGGGGGGGGTCTGATTCTGTGTGTGTGTGTGTGTGTGTGTGTGTAAAACTCGCCCTACATGAGGAGGAACTATGAAGAATTCGCAGCACTGTCAAAGCGTGAGCTACGTTCAGGGTGACGGCGACGTTCACCTCATATAGTAAACAAGCCGAGTTAGCCCTCCAAGCTAATGTGTGCTAACATGTGTGCTAACTCCGCTAACAACAAATCGGAACGGTGCAACAACATTTTCTACCGACATTAGACACAAAAAACTAAATGTCTCCAGAAGGGCACTGCACAGAAACCCCCCACTGCTCCGACTCTCAGGGGCAGGCCCCTGGAATCGAACCATAACCCCGGATAAGACGTCTCTTTGACCAATATTGACCACAGAGTGTTACTCTATCGGCTCCACACTGACACTTTCCTCTCAGCAGCTGAGACCTCCGTCGATTCCACTGCGACTGACTCATTCAGAAAGCCAGCGGACGCTCCGACCGTCCAGCTGCTCCGTACAAAGGCTGCTAATGGCTCAGGCCTCCGAGCGCGCGCGCGTGTGTGTGTGTGTGTGTGTGAGGACGGGGGGTTATATGTGCGCTCGCACGAGGAGCCCATTTCCAAATGTCAAGTGTTTGTGAAATAAATGTCATGAAGCTCAGCGATGACAAATCAAAGTGCTCCTTAGTGAAATGACACAAATCAAAAAGGACAAAGAGGAAAAAGGGAGTTTTGTTTCCCCGACTCCAGCACGTCTTTAAAAAGAGGCGTGCAGAGAGCCGGCGGCGGAGAGTGTTTGGAGTTTATCGACTGGGCCGTCACACGGTGTCAGCACATTGAGCGGGAGATGCTCGGACGCCATGGTAACACAGTTTCCTGTGGTGGCAGCCGTCCAGACGATTTGTCCTCCGGTCGGTGTTCAGACAGAGAAACACGAGTCCGCGGCGTCTGTTTGACCACGTGAGAACAGAACATCTGATATCTGTTGGCATCAAATTACCAAGACGGCTGAAAATACCCCCCCGCCCCCCTCCAGGCCCGTTTGTACTCACACTACCTGGGCCTCGGAGAATGCTTCTTGCTGCCTATACGTCATCACGCCGTAACACGTCACACGCATTGATGACGTCATGGCGATGCGTGGCTTTGTTTCCAGATCTTTCCGTAGACCTCGGAGTTTTTGTGCGTCTTGTCGACTGTTTTTGAATCTTTTCATCGACCAAATCTGCAGTAAACACTCCACCTCCGCATCACACCAACGTGAACCTTTCACCGCCATTGTTTGAAATGTCCGCGCATGGTCCCTCCTTCTTTTCTCTACGTCCCAACAGGCGCACAGGAAATGACCTCAGAACCGCCGTAGGCCTCGTGCTCGTACACGTGCGCACGCTCGTGCTCGTACACGTGCAAACGTGCTTTACTAAAGCCCACCTCTCCTAAACGGGCCGTGGACGGCAAGCGTGCCGCTCCTAGACGTGGTACGGTTGCACTCACACTGGTCAAAGGAACCAGACTTTAACCTTGACACCTGTTTGGGCACGGTACGGAGGCACAGTGTGAGTGTGCCCTTAGAGAGAAATGTGCTGACAGCAACGTGCTCTCTACGCTGGGACAAGAGCGTGAGGAAGAATCATGACCACGTTGGATTTTACTCATGTAGCAGCAGGCTAGTTAGCTACATAGCTAATTGTTTTTGCAGCCCAACAGCGGTCAGATAAAGACACATGTTGTGTATTTGATCAGGGTTGGATTCACTTTAGGAGTTCATCCTGGTTTTTTGATGCACTCAAAGTACTTTAGTCTTCCTTGGCGGAGCAGGTTCCCTCCTTTCTCAACACTCAAAGCTGCCCTCGATGTCCTGCTGTCACGCAGCAGAGGCTTCTGTAGAAGGTGTGAGAGGGAGAGTAGATGTGTGTGAGCGCAGCAGTCGCAGCAGGACAGCAGCTCAACTCTGCCCTCTAAGGTGAGAAACTCTCACTGTAGCTCCATGTATCTGTCTGACTGTCGCCGGATGTACACGCCCTGTCCGTCACACACAGAGAAACACGAGTCCGCGGCGTCTGTTTGACCACGTGGGAACAGAACATCCGATATCTGTTGGCGTCAAATTACCACGACAGCTAAAAATGTATGAATCAGATCAAATGTTCCTCTTCTCTCCTGTTTTAACCTCGCGTCTGACGTGCTAGCTTCTGTACCTCAGGCTGTGTTAGCATCGCACGCAGCTGCGGACGCAAACATCCAACACGTATCCCATCAGTGGCTCCGTGGCTGCTGTCATATGTGTGTTTTTACCACATCCTGTTTCACTGAGCAGGCAGCTAGCTTTAGCTTAGCTCCCTGCGTCACCGCGGGAGACTCCTGATTTTAACCGTATCTCCCGCCGCGTTCCAGTCATCAGTCATTTCGCCCGCTAATCCCCCGATTACACAGTGAAGGAAACAAGTAAACTCATGGGGGGGTATTTGTCACAGTATCTGGCAACCCAGTAAGTAATGCAGAAGAAGAAGAAGAAGAAGAAGAAGAAGAGGAAAAAGAAGAAGGAGACGAAGAGGAAGAAAAGCAAGAAGAAGAAAGGGAGTGGTTTTGCATCTTTTTGTGGTGGTTTTCATCTATTTTTAGTCATTTTGCATCTTTTTGTGGTGGTTTTGCATCTATTTTTTAGTCATTTTGCATCTTTTTGTGGTTGTTTTGCATCTATTTTTAGTCATTTTGCATCTTTTTGTGCTGGTTTTGCATCTATTTGTAGTCATTTTGCATCTTTTTGTGCTGGTTTTGCATCTATTTTTAGTAATTTTCCTTGATTAACTGTTGTAATTGTGGTCTTTTAGCACCTCTTTGTGATCCTTTTTCTTTTTTGGTCCTGTCTGTGGTGTGACTGCTCATTAATCCACCCGTGCTCCTGCAGACAACAGCCATCCTCAGGTGTCAGACTGAGACGGTCACCGCTGATCCGTGCTCAGACACGATGAAGAGACGTGAGGGAAGCAGGAGCCACGTTAGCATAATGAACAGAATCACTGAATCCTCTGTTACTCCCTTCCTCAGGCTCACCCGTCGTTTCACAGGTTTGATCCCCTCCTGCAGAACCTCTGATCTCAGTTACAGGTGCACTTTGGTCACACCTTGATGGAAACGCTGCTATTCTGAGCCGACTGATGAAGCGCGGGGCTCACGGCACAGAGACGGGCGCTGCGGCACCTTTCACATCTGACGGATCTGAAACTTTCCAAGGTGAAACTTCTTTGCTTGTTAGCGGTTAAAGACGGTTTCACCGCACGCGGCCTTTAACGGGTTCTAGTTTGCAAAATGAGACTCACGACGAAATGATTTAAATCTGAACAATGATGAAAAGGTACAGGAGATGGAAAGACTCTTTAGTTCATCTCATCTCATCTTCAGCCTCTTATCCGGGGTCGGGTGTCAGGGGCAGAAGCTCCAGCAGGGGACCCCAAACTTCCCTTTTCCGGGCCACATTAACCAGCTCTAACTGGGGGATCCTGAGGCGTTCCCAGGCCAGTGTGGAGATCTAATCTCTCCACCTGGTCCTGGGTCTTCCCCGAGGCCTCCTCCCAGCTGGACGTGCCTGGAACACCTCCCTAGGGAGGCGCCCAGGGTTCATCCTTACCAGATGATCCTGAACCACCTCAACTGGCTCCTTTCAACACAAAGGAGCAGCGGCTCTACTCCGAGTTCCTCACGGATGCTGAACTTCTCCCCCTCTCTCTAAGGGAGACTCCAGACTCCAGCCCCCCTCGTGAGAAAACACATTTCACACGCTTGGACCTGGACCTCGTTCTTATGAAAGCTGGGTCAAAGACTCTTTAGTTCAGTGATTTTCAGCCAGTGTGCCGTGAGAAATTATCAATGAACGGTCTATTTTCGAAACTTCATTCATATATAAACTATAAGGCGCATCTGTCCCTTTAAGAAATGGAACCATTCGTAGGTGAGAGTGCTATGGTCGCGCCATCTTGGATTCGCTCAGGGTGCACTCACACTGTCCTTCCGCACCGCAGCCCGGGCTTTAGGGTACTTGTCCCCCCTCCCTCTCTCGCTTTGAAAACAAAGAGACGCACCGCGATGATGTCAATCAATGCGTGTGACGTGTTACGCCGTGATGACGTATGGACAGGCAAGAAGCATTTGCGCGAGGCCCAGGTAGTGTGAGTACAAACGGGCCTGGAGGGGGGGGACAAGGACCCTAAAGCCCGGGGCGCAGTGCGGAAGGAAGGCTCTGGACCCGGTCCACCTTGACAACAGGACACTGAGGGCGCACTCACACTGTCCATCCGTAACGTGCCCAAACAGGTTTCACGGGTAAAGTCTAGTTCGTTTGATCAATGTGAGTGCAACCGTACTGCGTCTAGGAGCGGCACGCTTGCCGTCCGCGGCCTGTTTGGAGTTGTCTGTTGTTGGGTGCAGCTACTGTGGGCTGGCACTGGGTGAAATGGAGTTAGCCAATCCCGCAGCTGCTTGGGAGCCTCAGTGAAGGGGGCGTTCTTTGTCCCAGCAGCTGAGTGAGCGGAGACGGGCAACAACCAGAGTCACTATAGGCCGAGCATTCACTCCACAAATGATTCTTTGTTGTTGCGAACTCGAGACAGTAGATGGCGGCGATCTGCTCATTCTCAATATTCGACCTTTAAATGTTGTATTTATGAGTCAATGCAATTCTGCAGAGTCAGTCACAGGACGAAGACAATCACACCTGTTCACACCCGCTGTCTCATTTCATGTCTCATGGATCACAACTGGGTGCAACTTCACTCCTTAAAGGGATGAAACCAGACGAATCACTCACAGTTGACGCACTGGTTTGCCAGGTCAGGTCCAGACATGAGTGTGCAGGTGTGTCTGACACTGGACTCAGATCCACCCAACAAACCTACAGGGATGTGACAGTGGTGAGGGGCCGAAGAGGACATTTTGAAACCCCAACTGAGAGATGCTCTCAGTTGGGGTCACAGAAGAGGAAGACTTAACTCCCATCACGTACTGAAAGGGCTGTTTA
This sequence comes from Echiichthys vipera, assembly GCF_963691815.1. Classification (NCBI taxonomy): domain Eukaryota; kingdom Metazoa; phylum Chordata; class Actinopteri; order Perciformes; family Trachinidae; genus Echiichthys; species Echiichthys vipera. The sequence goes on along the minus strand of NC_139840.1, from coordinate 1,895,141 downwards.
CTTCTATACAATCCTACAGCTGAGTTCCTCACCAAGCAGCAGCGACAATACCTAACAGCAAATACCTGCCAGCTTTACAATGGTGCCACTGAAATCTGACACATATTCACAAACATTCATTTGGAAATGATATACCTTGTTCGTCGACTCCTGTTGGGCTGCACCTGATGCACCGGTTCGGTGGCTGTGGTCTACGATTTGAAATATTGGTAATTATAATTAACATTAGGGGGAGAAGTTCAGCATCCGTGAGGAACTCTGAGTAGAGCCGCTGCTCCTTTGCGTTGAAAGGAGCCAGTTGAGGTGGTTCAGGATCATCTGGTAAGGATGAACCCTGGGCGCCTCCCTAGGGAGGTGTTCCAGGCACGTCCAGCTGGGAGGAGGCCTCGGGGAAGACCCAGGACCAGGTGGAGAGATTAGATCTCCACACTGGCCTGGGAACGCCTCAGGATCCCCCAGTTAGAGCTGGTTAATGTGGCCCGGGAAAGGGAAGTTTGGGGTCCCCTGCTGGAGCTGCTGCGCCCTCGACCCGACCCCGGATAAGAGGCTGAAGATGAGATGAGATGAGATAATTAACATTGTTTATGCCGCGATTATGGTCCTGTAGTCCAATCCCCCTCCCTCTCTGTAAACTCTGAGCGGCTAATGATTAGCTTAGCAGCTCAGCTAACAGAGCTTCTGTTACCATGGAGATGGAAAAGACCGATACCAGCAAGAGGCCTCTGCTCGCCCCAACGACGAAGGTTGGAAGAAGACGTAAGTGGAGGAAAGGTGACCTCCACAGGAACCAAAGAGGAGTCTACGTCGGGGGTTCCTCTGAGCGGTGGAGACGGCTACGCCAGGATCTGGGACTGAAAACAGATGCTGAGTCAGCAGATTTTTTGTTCAACAGGTCATTTCTGTGGTTTATTGTGGTGGATGTTCCATAAACAGCCTCCACTAGTCTGTGCGAGTACTGGCTTATAACTGTGAACGTCCCCGCTTTGATAAACAGCCATGTCAACACACGTTAGCATACGTTAGCATACGTTAGCCGTGTGTAGACCATAGCTTTGACATGGAACGCCTCTCTGTGCGGTTTTAAAACATACCGACGGTGACTCTGGAACCATCGACCCGTCCGTTCGAACCCCCCGTCTCCTCCATCACAGCTGGTCTTGTATTTGCCCGACACCGAGGACGTTAAACTCCAGCAGTCGCTCCTTTCATGACTCTGCTGCAGCTCACCGCGGGCGTCCGTCGTCTACCCACACAACGCTCTGAGTGTGAACCGAGGCTTTGAACGCCACTTTTCACCTCCACCTGCTGAAGGTGTGTGCGGAGAGACAGGTCATAAAGCGAGAGGCTTATTGATTGTGGTATGTGAAGGACAAAGGGAGTGTGTGTGTGTTAGTGTGTGTGTGTGTGTGTGTGTGTGTGTGTGTGTGTGTGTGTGTGTGTTTTAATAAAGAGTGAATAGCTGCTCATGAGGTCTTCTGTAGGAGGGTTTGATTCCCTCCACCTGCTCTTTGACTCACGTTCCTCCGTTCATCTTTTCATCTCTCACAGGTTTCAGATTTATAAATGTCAAATATGTCAATTCAACGTGTCGGCGAAGGTCGACGCGTCTCACAGTCAGCTAGGACTGAGGAGGCCTCTCGGATGAACGTCTTCAAAGATTCGAGGAAGTCCAGTGGGCGAAGATGAAGCCTCTGCGATGTCAATTCAACGTGTTTTTTCTTTAGTTCAAAGGGAAATTTCAGAACCAGAGAATGCAGCTTTAAGTGGCGTCTCCTCCTGCTGGACATTAGAGAGAATGCAGCTTTAAGTGGAGTCTCCTCCTGCTGGACATTAGAGAGAATGCAGCTTTAAGTGGAGTCTCCCCCTGCTGGACATTAGAGAGAATGCAGCTTTAAGTGGAGTCTCCTCCTGCTGGACATTAGAGAGAATGCAGCTTTAAGTGGCGTCTCCTCCTGCTGGACATTAGAGAGAATGCAGCTTTAAGTGGCGTCTCCTCCTGCTGGACATTAGAGAGAATGCAGCTTTAAGTGGAGTCTCCTCCTGCTGGACATTAGAGAGAATGCAGCTTTAAGTGGAGTCTCCTCCTGCTGGACATTAGAGAGAATGCAGCTTTAAGTGGAGTCTCCTCCTGCTGGACATTAGAGAGAATGCAGCTTTAAGTGGAGTCTCCTCCTGCTGGACATTAGAGAGAATGCAGCTTTAAGTGGAGTCTCCTCCTGCTGGACATTAGAGAGAATGCAGCTTTAAGTGGAGTCTCCTCCTGCTGGACATTAGAGAGAATGCAGCTTTAAGTGGAGTCTCCTCCTGCTGGACATTAGAGAGAATGCAGCTTTAAGTGGAGTCTCCTCCTGCTGGACATTAGAGAGAATGCAGCTTTAAGTGGAGTCTCCTCCTGCTGGACATTAGAGAGAATGCAGCTTTAAGTGGAGTCTCCTCCTGCT
>NC_139840.1:1847700-1887700 GCF_963691815.1 Echiichthys vipera | reverse complement strand
AATCACAAACACGTCTTGGTCGTTGGGTGTTTGGAGTTTCCTGTGACTCACGCCGTCATGAACACGCGCTGACGTTTCAAATCAGCAGCTGAAACATTGAATATTCAAATCTGTGGAGCAGCTGTTGACATTCCACACGCACTGCAGCTCCACTGACCTTTGGATTAATCCTGAGCGTACACACACACACACACACACACACACACACCTGTACACACACACCCGTACACACACAACCGTATACACACACCCGTACACACACCTGTACACACACACACACACGTATACACACCTGTACACACACACCTGTACACACACACCTGTACACACAGCCATACACACACAAACACACACCTGTACACACAGACGTACACACAGCCGTACACACAGCCGTACACACACACACACCTGTACACACACACCTGTACACACAGCGTAGTCTGGAAGGCTCTGACTGCAACCCGTGCTCAGGCTTCACACACTCAGGGCGCACTCCCACTGTGCCTCCGTACCGTGCCCAAACACGTTTCACAGCTAAAGTCTGGTTCCTTTGACCAGTGTGAGTGCAACCGTACCACGTCTAGGAGCGGCACGCTTGCCGTCCACGGCCCGTTTGGGAGAGGTGGGCTTTGGTAAAGCACGTTTGCACGTGTACGAGCACGAGCGTGCGCACGTGTACGAGCGCGAGGCCACGCATCGCCATGACGTCATCAATGCGTGTGACGTGTTACGGCGTGATGACGTATAGGCAGCAAGAAGCATTCTCCGAGGCCCAGGTAGTGTGAGTACAAACGGGCCTGGAGGGGGGGACAAGGACCCTAAAGCACGGGGCACGGGACGGAGGCACAGTGGGAGGGTGCCCTGAGAATACCTGAGTCCTCACACCTCATGGACGTCCTTCGTTTCAACCATTACAGCGAAACGAAGTACGCTGAGGCCTCCTAAAGTGTGACGGACCAAGGTAGGTGTGTGTGTGTGTGTGTGTGTGTGTGTGTGCAGAACCAGAAACGAGCCCTGTGGATCGATGCATGCGGACCTACGCACGCTTATAGTTTCATTTCCTACTCGTTCAGTTGGACATTTCCGTGTCGGAGCGGCCGCTGACACTCTGCAAGTCTTGCCAGATTAAGTGGTGACCTTTTGTCTTTAATCCTGAGCACACACACACACACACACACACACACACACACACACACCCACGGGGTTAACGGAGCAGGAGCCGCCTCACATGATCGCCTGCTTTAGCTCCTGTGCTGTGGTGAAGCAGCCTGTTGTTGTAGCTCAGCAGTTAGAGGCTCTGGTTCTGCGGCGTTAACGTTAAGCTGGTTAAGTTGAAGTTGAGACGCTGCCGCTGAACGAAGGCACGAGATCAGAGCTGAAACCATTCATCACGTAATTCACTTACAACACTCAGACAATGATGCCAGACGTCAGTTTGAGCCTCTCAGATAACCAGCGTTTGTCGTTTTTTGTCTTCTGTGATAATAAACAGAATATTACGGGGATTCAAACGAACTTCAACAAGCATCTTTTTGACATTTTGAGTCGTTACGCACTGATAATAGAATAAAAACACATGCATTATGTTGATTTCCAGACTAGATTTGTTCAGTTTGAGCCTCTTTTTATATCGTTTTTAGTTCTTATTGTTTGTTTAATGCATCAAAGGGACTTTCACAATTTCGTTGTATGCAATACTTTGACAAAAGGCTATTTTAATTTATTTTATTCAAGAAGACAACAACCCTCTTAATCCCAGAACTGTGGCCATTAAAGGGTCATAGCCGTGCTAACGTGGACTGTGACAGTCCACCTGTTGTGTTGGTGGTGCATAACTTGCTTTTACCACCATAACCAGGAAGTATGATCACCTACAATCTCAGTGTGGTGAGTTTACACTTTAGGTGTGTCATTAGCTTTCAGCAGTGTAATTGTGTTGGACTAGCTAACTAGCAACCGATGCTAATCTGCTTACAAGCTACTACGCGCCAGCCAATCAGTCCTTTTTGTGTTTGTGTGGAACCTCACTTCTCCTCGGAGGTAAACGTCAGCCAGATGGACGTACGCCCCTCCCCCCAACGTCATATACATGCCCTTTTTGGCCCACAAAACTCTCTTTGTCTCGAGGTCGACCCCAGAAAGAATATGGATCCTCCCGGGACGTAGGGGCTTCCTTAATTCTGGGTTTTGGACTGCAACATTTACCTATAGGGCGCTCTCCCACTGTCCATCCGTACCGTGCCCGAGCACGTTTCACGGCTAAAGTCTGGTTCCTTTGACCAGTGTGAGTGCAACCGTACTGCGCCTAGCTGTGGCCAGCTGGCCGTCCACTGCCCGTTTGGGAGGTGGGTTTTAGTAAAGCACGTTTGTGTGTAACCTCACTTCTCCTCGGAGGTAAACGTCAGCCAGATGGACGTACGCCCCTCCCCCCAACGTCACATACATGCCCTTTTTTGATCGGAGGAAATGAGTGGAGTCAAAGTCTGACAAGATGGAGACTCCCGTAGGCGAGGACGATTGGATCAAGTTAGAGAACGGACCTCAACGGAGACGCTGCGTCCTTTTTTTGAATGCGTGTGACGTGTTACGGCGTGATGACGTATAGGCAGCAAGAAGCATTCTCCGAGGCCCAGGTAGTGTGAGTACAAACGGGCCTGGAGGGGGGGGGGCAAGGACCCTAAAGCACGTGGCACGGGACGGAGGCACAGTGGGAGTGCGCCCTTAGACTAGCTAACTAGCAGCCGATGCTAATCTGCTTACAAGTTACTACGCGCCAGTCAATTGAACGAAGCTCTGTCCTGTTTGACCCCAGAAAGAATATGGATCCTCCCGGGACATAGGGGCGTTCTTAACTCTGGGTTTTGGACTGCAACAGTCACCTTTAGTTGTCTGAACTTAACCAACAGTTAACATCAGTTAATGTAACCTTCACTGGAGCAGCAGGATGCAGAAATCTGCCTCCAGTGAAGTCACACACAGGCGGGTTAGTCCCGTGGAAGGCGTCGCTCTCAGGGGATTCCCCCTCTGACAGGAGGTTTGTTGTGTGTCTGGCTCGGAGGTTTTATTTTTCACCCTTTTCAATAATTCAATATTTCCCCCGTTGTGTGGCGTCCTGTGTAACTTTGCTGTATTACAGATCCTCTTAAAACAAACCAACATAAGAAGCTTTCAGACATCAGGACGTCTTCTAAACCCGTCCTCTCTCCTCATTCCTCCGTCCTGACCATGACCTCGTCTGCTCTTGAACGCACTCCCAGAGGAGCGTGTAGCGTAAATAAACGAGACGCTTTGAAAAGTATGCGAGCGCGCCGTCACGTCTGACGGCGTTTCTATATTTGGTAAAGTTGGACTCCGGGTGCCCTCGCTTGTCTTCTCCTCCAGCGGCCGCTCTGGCAGGTAACCAGCTGCTGTTTACTGGAGAACGATGGGACTCAAACCCCCGGTCGGCCGCTGAGACGGACAAAAGTAGGATGAGATATGTGTGGTGGTATTTCAGCCCGCTGATGTGTCTGGATGCAGGTGGCGTCTGCGGCTTCGGGGACCCTGCAGCCCCGCGGGCCTCGTGTCTGCCCTGTAATTACTCCCGCTGGTAAACTGCTGATTACATTAGCGGTAATGTGACACTTCAACATCGATCCCTGATGGACGCGTGTGTGTGTGTGTGTGTGTGTGTGTGTGTGTGTGTCTGCAGTGTTTGTCCACACACACGCTGCACACGGTATTAAGGGAGTGTCGTCTTTGTGCTGCTGGGTTTGGAAAAGTCTGTAAAACCAAACAAACAGCAGCAAAGTTTCCAGACCAGACGTCGTCAAATTACAGTAAAGAACTGTTTTTCAACAGGACGTGTAATAAACGGCTAAAGTAACTGAATTACAGCACATTATTGTTCATAAATGTTCATTAAACTGTGGGAAAACAGACTTATTATGTCCAAAAACATTAAAAACAACGAGCTTTTTAGGTTAATCTCCATAATTTTAGGGTGTTTCATAGTTACCTTGTGAAGTAGCCTGGTTATATATATATAAATATGTTTTTCATGTACAGTTTATAAGAAATAATGTAGAAAAACGCTATAATGACATAAACCCAGAGACAAATGTCCGTCAGATGAAAGAATCAGTAGCTTGACAGACGTCTGTTGGACATCGTGTGTGTGTGTGTCGTGTGGGTGTGTGTCGTGTATCGACCGTTTCCATGTCGATAAGTTCCTGAACGTCGTCGTTTTCCTCGTTGTAGTTCAGTGAAACCTCAGCACCTTTTAACGGGTCTGACAACGACTTCCTGTCCCGTTGTGTTTCATGATTACTTAGCTGTAACGGCTAATGCTAACGGCTAATGGACCCTAAAGCACGGGGCACGGGACGGAGGCACAGTGGGAGTGCGCCCTGAGACACCGATGAAACGGATGTGGTTAAATATTGTGTTTGAAACTGCTGAAGTCAAGAATCCTAATACTTTGAAGTGTAATCACACAGTCAGAAATGGACGAACGTGCGTTTAGTGCTTTTAATAATCCACTCTGAATCCCTCTGCGTGCGTGCGTGTGTGTGTGTGTGTGCGTGCGCGTGTGTGTGTGTGTGCGTGTGTGTGTGTGTGCGCGCGTGCTGTTCAAGTCGTAGCTCTCTCTCCTGGTCTGTTGTGGTCTAGAGGCTCTCATTATCCTCAAAGTGTTAACCACCTCAATTAAGTCATTATGTAGGACGACCAACCCGCCGTCGCTGCCGTCACTCACGCCCCTCCCCACTGCTCAGTAATAAGCACGTGGTTGGATCCGCGGAGATAAACATCTGGATGGAAGGACGCCTGCTGGGTCGTCCTCTCATGCAGATGTGCTTCCAGAGAACTGCTGCTGTGCTGCCGCCTCTGAAGGAGTCTCTGTGTCCCAGGGGGACGCTCAGGCAGCAGAACGCTATAATGGGCAGTTAGGGCGCACTCCCACTGTTCCTCCGTCCCGTGCCCCGTGCTTTAGGGTCCTTGTCCCCCCCTCCAGGCCCGTTTGTACTCACACTACCTGGGCCTCGGAGAATGCTTCTTGCTGCCTATACGTCATCACGCCGTAACACGTCACACGCATTGATGACGTCATGGCGATGCGTGGCTTTGTTTCCAGATCTTTCCGTAGACCTCGGAGTGTTTGTGCGTCTTGTCGACTGTTTTTGAATCTTTTCATCGACCAAATCTGCAGTAAACACTCCACCTCCGCATCACACCAACGTGAACCTTTCACCGCCATTGTTTGAAATGTCCGCGCATGGTCCCTCCTTCTTTTCTCTACGTCCAAACAGGCGCACAGGAAATGACCTCAGAACCACCGTAGGCCTCGTGCTCGTACACGTACGCACGCTTGTGCGTGCCGCTCCTAGACGTGGTACGGTTGCACTCACACTGGTCAAAGGAACCAGACTTTAGCCGTGACACGTGCTTGGGCACGGTTACGGAGGCACAGTGGGAGTGCGACCGAAATGACAGTTATTCTTTGGGTTCTGACCTGGACCTGGTTCTTTGGGTCCTGACCTGGACCTGGTTCTTTGGGTCCTGACCCAGCTTTCATGACCACAGGTGAGGGTAGGAACCAGGACTGACTGGTAGATCCAGAGCTTTGCCTTCCTCAGCTCAGGTGCGGTAGAGTGAAATTTTAAAAATAAACAGATACTTTAGTGTCATACATACTTCAGTGCACACACACCCAAGGGTCTGTAACATATTATTGTATTATTATTTATTAATATATTGGGGTGATAACAGATGACTCAGGACACCGGGACACCCTCTGTCACCCAGCATGCATCTGCCGCGCGTTGTTTTGATGCTCTGCGGGCTAATGTGCCCGCGTGCAGCCGGCTCCTGTGCTCCTGTGCTCTCCGGACCAGGGACGGCCCCTCCCTCGGCTGCTCTCGGTGATTCGTACACGCGGTGGAAGACGGTTTGTTCTCCAAAGGAGGATTTGTCCTAAATATAACTTCAAAGGAGGACGTGCCTCCCTCTGTTTCCTCCGCCCGTCCCTTCTGTGCAGAGAGGGAAGCTTTTATCTCTGCGTGCTCGGTGTGCGGCGCTCAGCTCACCGCTCCTCTCCCCCTTTCTTACAGTTTTCCTGCGGCCTGTTTTGTAGTCGGATGTTTTTCCCCGTGTCTCTATCGGCGTCAGACAGGTGCGGGTTCAGAGATGTTGAGCAGCAGCGTGCGTGTGAAATAAGTGGTTTACCACTGCAGGTGCGACTGCGTGTTGGGGTTATAAACGCCTCCACGTGGAGATTAACAACAAAGTGTTTCTGTGTGATGTTGGAAACTTTGATGTTGGAACAAACAAACTGTTTTCTCCGTCTAACAGCTCCAGACATCGACTCCACGTAGGAATGAAAATTAGTTTTATAAACAGGACGCTTTTTCCTGTAACTGCACAACTTTAGTCTGGTTCAGTCTGGTTTAGTCTGGTTCAGTTTGGTTCAGTCTGGTTCAGTCAGGTTCAATCTGGTTGGTTCAGTCTGGTTTAGCCTGGTTTTAGTCTGGTTCAGTCTGGTTTAGCCGGGTTTTAGTCTGGTTTAGTCTGGTTTTGTCTGGTTTAGTCTGGTTTAGTCTGGTTCAGTCAGGTTCAGTCTGGTTTAGTCTGGTTCAGCCTGGTTCAGTCTGGTTCAGTTTGGTTCAGTCTGGTTCTGTCAGATTCAGTCTGGTTCAGTCTGGTTTAGTCTGGTTTTAGTCTGCTTCAGTCTGGTTCAGTCTGGTTCAGTCTGGTTTAGTCTGGTTCAATCTGGTTCAATGTGGTTCAGTCTGGTTTAGCCGGGTTTTAGTCTGGTTCAGTCTGGTTTAGTCTGGTTCAGTCTGGTTCATTATGGTTCAGTCTTGTTTTAGTCTGGTTCATTCTGGTTCAGTCAGGTTTAGTCTGGTTCAGTCTTGTTTTAGTCTGGTTCAGTCTGGTTCAGTCTGGTTTAGTCTGGTTTAGTCTGGTTCAGTCTGGTTCAGTCTGGTTTTAGTCTGGTTCAGTCTGGTTCTGTCTGGTTCAGTCTGGTTCAGTCTGGTTTTAGTCTGGTTCAGTCTGGTTCAGTCTGGTTCAGTCTGGTTCAGTCTGGTTTTAGTCTGGTTCTGTCTGGTTTTAGTCTGGTTTTAGTCTGGTTCAGTCTGGTTCAGTCTGGTTTAGTCTGGTTCAGTCTGGTTCAGTCTGGTTTTAGTCTGGTTCAGTCTGGTTCAGTCTGGTTCAGTCTGGTTTTAGTCTGGTTCAGTCTGGTTCTGTCTGGTTTTAGTCTGGTTTTAGTCTGGTTCAGTCTGATTCAGTCTGGTTCAGTTTGGTTTTGTCTGGTTCTGTCTGGTTTTAGTCTGGTTCTGTCTGGTTTTAGTCTGGTTCTGTCTGGTTTTAGTCTGGTTCAGTCTGGTCCAGTCTGGTTCAGTTTGGTTTAGTCTGGTTCTGTCTGGTTTTAGTCTGGTTCAGTCTGGTTTAGTCTGGTTCTGTCAGATTCAGTCTGGTTCAGTCTGGTTTAGTCTGGTTCAGTCTGGTTTTAGTCTGGTTCAGTCTGGTTTAGTCTGGTTCAGTCTGGTTCGTTATCAGAGCCTGAAAACAGGATCTTTAGAAACCAGGTCCCAGAGTGTGAGGATTGTAAACGCCCCCCATGGCGTTGTGGTCTGGACGATGAAAGCTCAGACTTTGTTAAAGGACGGCGTCATGGCCCCACCTCCGACCTCTGACCCCGCGGCGTCATGGCCCCACCTCCGACCTCTGACCCCGCGGCGTCACAGCCCCACCTCCGACCTCTGACCCCGCGGCGTCACATAACAACAACATTGCTGCTGCGTGAGAGGACAGAGACGGACCCAGAGACTGTTTACTGAACTGGACTCTGAGCCACATGCATGGGACTGAATGAGGCCCAGCACAGATGTCTCCCTTTTCCCTGATGCTCTGAATAAGGAGCTAAACTGCTCTAGGCTCTGTTTCTAAATCCAGTTCTAAGAAGCTGTGAAAAGTCTCTGAATGTAGTGAGAAAGTGGCGCCCGGGAGAATCCTCGTTAGTAAACAAACGACCTGATTGGTCGATGTCGTTATTCGCAGGGAAAGGGGCTTTGAGTTTGACTCTGGAACGCGTGTAGGAGCGCCGTTCCTTTGTCCAGCTCTCAGACTTTCATGTGTTTGTTTTCAGAGTATCGTACCACACAGTAGCGGTCCAGACGCTCGCTGGGCGACCCCGACCCCCCCCAAACACCCCCCCCTCCCGACTCTGCAGCCGGTCCTTCTTTGGACGTGAGATGCTGTTTGTGAAGTCTGTGCCAGGAATGTCTGAACACATTAATTATTCTTTATTTATGGTCTTTGTATTAAAAGTATAGACACACAAATGTTGCACACACACACACACACACACACACACACACACACACACACACACACACACACACACACACACACACACACACACACACACACAGACACACACACACAGACACACACACGCACATTTGAAAATGCTTAATTCCATCAACAGCAGTCCTCAGTAAATCTGCATAATCACTCTCCAATCAGGATGATTAAAACACCTTTCACCCAACACACACACACACACACACACACACACACACACACACACACACACACACACACACACACACACACACACACACACACACACACACACACACATACACACACACACACACACACACAGTCACAGTCTCTCGTGTGTGTGTGTGTGTGCAGGGGGTTTAAAGTGTTCCCACTCCTCTCTGAGGGGAGTCAGTACCGTGGAGTTTGAGTTGTTTTTAGCTGTTTTGGACTCGAGCGTGCAGCTTCTCCTGCTGCTGCTGCTGCTGCTGCTGCTGCTGCTGCTGCTGCTGCTGCTGCTGCTGCTGCTGCTGCTGCTGCTGCTGCTGCTGCTGGCGAGGGGAAACACAAACACTGCAAGGTCAGGGATGAGAGCCAGTCAGTGAGGCAGGGGAGAGAGAGACACAGGGAGAGAGGGAGGATACAGAGAGAGAGAGAGAGCGAGTGAAGCGTCGAGGTCCACCTGGCAGGCCGTCCTCCGCTGCTCCTCCAACAAGATGGATTCAGAGAACAACGAGTCGGGTAGGAGGGCTGCTTTCTGATTTGTTACTCGCCTGTGTGTGTGTGTGTCTGTGTGTGTGTGTGTGCGCGTGCACAGCCTTGCCTTACCCCAGCGTGTGTATGTGTGTGTGCCTGTGTGTGTGTGTGTGAGACAGAGTAGAGGAGGATGTAAGGTCTGCGTGCCGGTGAACAAACCTTCACGGTGGCGGCCATTGATCTGCCCTCGGTCTGAACCGTCGAGCCCACTGGTCCCGGCCGTCCAATCAGCTGCCTTGCTCTGCCTGACGGACGCACCCCGGGACCAATCGGTGCGACGGCACATATTTCAGTCTGTCAGAAGGAGTGAGTGAGGGAGGGGCCGCAGTATGATTATGGTTGTCTGTGTTTTTATGAATTAGAGCTCTCAGTGTTTCACGTGAGCAGCTGCAGAGACGGCTCTGACGTTCAGCTGCTGGAAGTTTAAAACAGCCCCAAGGTCACAGGGTTTATAGGGGAGAGCGGGGTCAGTCGAGCCGGTTTGTGTTTAAGGCGTCTGTAAAGGGACAGTCCGCAACATTCAGAGCATGACTGCAGCAGCAAACTTATGTTTCCTATGTAAAGATACAGAGGAGTGATGGCGTCCTGAGCGGAATGAAGCTGTTTGTTTTGATGCTCTGGGTGAGCGTGTGTGTCGATGCACCTGAGGGAGCGTGTGTGTCGTGCATGTGCGCGTGTGTCGGTGTGCAACAGCGTGTGTGTCGTGCATGTGCGTGTGTGGGTGCACGTGAGTGTGTGTGTCTGTGCATGTGAGCGAGCATGTTTCGGTGCACGTACAGGAGCGTGTGTGTCGGTGCACAAGAGTGTGTGTGTCGTGCACTAGAGCGTGTGTGTCGTGCACAAGAGCGTGTGTGTCGTGCACAAGAGCGTGTGTGTCGTGCACGTGCGTAAGAGTGTGTCGTGCACGTGCGTAAGAGTGTGTCAGTGCACGTGCGTGAGCGTGAGGGGCCGTCGGCATCTGTATCAGATGCCGACGGCCTTCGAGAAACGCTGACAGGTCGTGGAACGGTTGGCGAGCACCGCAGCGAGGCACGTCGAATAATGTCTGCGGCTAAAACATGCACATATATCTGAGGATAAACACGCAGGATGAAAAGGGCTTTTAAAGGAACCCACCTAACATTGAGAAGAGTTTGAAAGGTTTGAATATGACTTTCTGTCCCGTAGTGTTTCCATGGTAGCAGCCAATAGTGCTGGGCGTCGCTGGTTGCCAGGGTTGTCTGTTGTCGGGTGCAGCTCCTGGTTTCAGTGTGAGAGATGTGGATTTAGTCCGTGAGCCTGTGAAAGTTCTCATGTGTCCAGGTCGTCGTTCTCCTCAAAGCAGTTTCAGTCCAAAGCAACTGGACTTGGTTATTTGTCAGGAAGACGTTTCACCTCTGATCCAAGAGGCTTCATCAGTTCATGTACACAACTGACCAGGACCAGGACCAGGACCAGGACCAGGACCAGGCTGGGACTGGACCAGGACCAGGCGACAGTCGTTGGTGGAAGTTGGTTTGGACTTGTCCGTGCATGGTCCCTCCTTTTTTTTTCTACGTCCCAACAGGCGCACAGGAAATGACCTCAGAACCGCCGTAGGCCTCGTGCTCGTACACGTGCGCACGCTCGTGCTCGTACACGTGCAAACGTGCTTTACTAAAGCCCACCTCTCCCAAACGGGCCGTGGACGGCATGCGTGCCGCTTCTAGACGTGGTACGGTTGCACTCACACTGGTCAAAGGAACCAGACTTTAGCCGTGAAACGTGTTTGGGCACGGTACGGAGGAACAGTGGGAGTGCGCCCTTAACGACAGTCGTTGGAGTCACAGGAGGACGTATGTGAACAGTGCCCAAGTCCAGTTGCTTTTGACTGAACTTGCTTTGGGGATGTCGTCGGTGAACGCCGTAGGTCATCTCGTGTAGGTAACACACACATGACCTCACTCTAGCACCGAATATGACACGAGACGCTGTTTTCCCAGGTGACTGTTGCCGTGGTCACAGTAACATCCATCCTGTAGTAGCTTCTGTTCTGCTGACACAGCACGCCGCTGCTCTCATTGACAGAGATTTACGGCTTCCTCAGGTGTGCGTGTGTGTGTGTGTGTCTCTGTGTGTGTGTGTGTGTGTTTGTCCTTCAGCCTCGGGCTGGCAGATGTTTGATTGGCGGCGGCGCTGCAGCACCAGAGGTCATCTGCTGTCTTTCATGCTCAATTAAGTCAGTCCCCACCCCCCCTGTTACCACACACACACACACACACACACACACACACACACACACACACACACACACACACACACACACACACACACACACACACACACACACACACACACACACACACACACACGTTTATACCTCTATACTTGTGAGGACCCAATCTGCCAAACTCACCAGGACGTCTCAATATGAGAGTTTTATAGGAAATATCAAAGTTTCACAGTTTTCATGATTATGAACGAGTGAGTTTCTAATTGGACTGAATACTGAAGGGAAATCGAACCGGTCGGCTTCTTTCCTCTGTCAAATACTCAGGTGGAGCACGTCCTCACAGAACTGGGGTCACAACCAGGTCACTACTCCACGTCCCCACAGATGTAGAGAGTAAACAGGAAGACGCTGTGAACTCCTCCAGCCCAGTTTAAACTGCTTAGGTCCAGCTTAGAGCGCCCTCCCACTGTTCCTCCGTCCCGTGCCCCGGGCTTTAGGGTCCTTGTCCCCCCCTCCAGGCCCGTTTGTACTCACACTACCTGGGCCTCGGAGAATGCTTCTTGCTGCCTATACGTCATCACGCAGTAACACGTCACACGCATTGATGACGTCATGGCGATGCGTGGCTTTGTTTCCAGATCTTTCCGTAGACCTCTGAGTTTTTGTGCGTCTTGTCGACTGTTTTTGAATCTTTTCATCGACCAAATCTGCAGTAAACACTCCACCTCCGCATCACACCAACGTGAACCTTTCGCCGCCATAGTTTTTGCAGCAGGACGGGTCTAAATCCTGCAGCGTGCATGTTTCATTCATCCTCCGCCCGCAGCTGCTGTGTGTGTGTCCACTCATCACTGCAGACATGTGGACACACAGCTGGACGACCTGCTGCTCTCCATCAGTAGATTATATATTATATTATATATTATTTAATATTTAATATTTATTAGTTTATCAGATGCAGGTTGGTTTCATTTATGCTCAAATTCTTCCTTTGGAATAATTAAGCAGCAGTCTGTCTGTCTGTCTTTCTCTCTTTCTGTCTGTCTTTCTTTCTCTCTCTCTGTCTTTCTCTCTGTCTGTCTGTCTTTCTTCCTTTCTGTCTGTCTGTCTGTCTGTCTTTCTTTACGTCTGTCTGTCTTTCTCTCTGTCTGTCTGTCTGTCTTTCTGTCTGTCCGTCTTTCTTTCTTTCCTTTCTTTGTCTTTCTCTCTTTCTGTCTGTCTGTCTGTCTGTCTGTCTTTCTTTCTTCCTTTCTTCCTTTCTCTCTTTCTGTCCGTCTGTCTTTCTGTCTGTCTGTCTTTCTGTCTTTCTCTCTCTCTTTCTGTCTTTCCTTTCTGTCAGTCTGTCTTTCTGTCTCTCTTTCTCTCTCTCTTTCTGTCTGTCTGTCTGTCTTTCTGTCTCTCTTCCTTTCTGTCTGTCTTTCTCTCTCTCTCTGTCTTTCTTTCTCTCTCTCTGTCTGTCTTTCTCTCTCTCTGTCTGTCTTTCTCTCTCTCTGTCTGTCTTTCTTCCTTTCTGTCTGTCTTTCTCTCTCTCTGTCTGTCTTTCTTCCTTTCTGTCTGTCTTTCTCTCTCTCTGTCTGTCTGTCTTTCTCTCTCTCTGTCTGTCTTTCTCTCTCTCTGTCTGTCTGTCTTTCTCTCTCTCTGTCTGTCTTTCTCTCTCTCTGTCTGTCTTTCTCTCTCTCTGTCTGTCTTTCTCTCTCTCTGTCTTTCTCTCTGTCTGTCTGTCTGTCTGTCTTTCTTTACGTCTGTCTGTCTTTCTCTCTGTCTGTCTGTCTTTCTTCCTTTCTGTCTGTCTTTCTGTCTGTCTGTCTGTCTGTCTGTCTTTCTTTACGTCTGTCTGTCTTTCTCTCTGTCTGTCTGTCTGTCTTTCTTTCTTCCTTTCTTCCTTTCTCTCTTTCTGTCCGTCTGTCTTTCTGTCTGTCTGTCTTTCTGTCTTTCTCTCTCTCTTTCTGTCTTTCCTTTCTGTCAGTCTGTCTTTCTCTCTCTCTTTCTCTCTCTCTTTCTGTCTGTCTGTCTGTCTTTCTGTCTCTCTTCCTTTCTGTCTGTCTTTCTCTCTCTCTCTGTCTTTCTTTCTCTCTCTCTGTCTGTCTTTCTCTCTCTCTGTCTGTCTTTCTTCCTTTCTGTCTGTCTTTCTCTCTCTCTGTCTGTCTTTCTTCCTTTCTGTCTGTCTTTCTCTCTCTCTCTGTCTGTCTTTCTCTCTCTCTGTCTGTCTGTCTTTCTCTCTCTCTGTCTGTCTTTCTCTCTCTCTGTCTGTCTGTCTTTCTCTCTCTCTGTCTGTCTTTCTCTCTCTCTGTCTGTCTTTCTCTCTCTCTGTCTGTCTTTCTCTCTCTCTGTCTTTCTCTCTGTCTGTCTGTCTGTCTGTCTTTCTTTACGTCTGTCTGTCTTTCTCTCTGTCTGTCTGTCTTTCTTCCTTTCTGTCTGTCTTTCTGTCTGTCTGTCTGTCTTTCTTTACGTCTGTCTGTCTTTCTCTCTGTCTGTCTGTCTGTCTTTCTGTCTGTCCGTCTTTCTTTCTTTCCTTTCTTTGTCTTTCTCTCTTTCTGTCTGTCTGTCTTTCTCTCTGTCTGTCTGTCTGTCTTTCTGTCTGTCTGTCTTTCTTTCTTCCTTTCTTCCTTTCTCTCTTTCTGTCCGTCTGTCTTTCTCTCTGTCTGTCTGTCTGTCTGTCTTTACGTCTGTCTTTCTTTACGTCTGTCTTTCTTTCCGTCTGTCTGTCTGTCTGTCTTTCTTTACGTCTGTCTGTCTTTCTGTCTCTCTGTCTGTCTGTCTTTCTGTCTGTCTTTCTTTCTTTCCTTTCTTTGTCTTTTTCTGTTTCTTTGTCTGTCTTCCTTCCCTTCTTCCCTCCTTTCTCTCTGTCTCTCTGTGCCGCAGGATCGATTCCCGTCCTCATGGCCTCGTGGCCCCGTGGCTGCGTCCTAGCGTGATCACTTTAACTCAGTCAGAGATGGAGACGCTGTGATCGCTGATGGAGATTCATTCAGAGCCAAACTCACTGAATTGGATTCGCTCAAACGACGTCTTTTTAAAACGTCTGAAGCTCCGACTCTGAGACACGATCACTGGCGCACGATATATTATAATGTCCCCACGACGTGTCAGGACACATGTTCCCAAAGAACAGGGCTTATTATTATATATATATATATATGTTATTATTATAAAAAACAGGGCTTCTTACAGCAGCTTTAGTCCTGTTGGATGTGTTCAGCGCCGTACAGCTGCTCCTCTCGTTCGTTAACTCGCGGCACAAACGCAGCCGATTAAACGTAATCAGGTATCGATCTGTTATTGAGTGAGCGCGCACAGATCCAGCAGAGCCGTGACAAACCGGCGGCGTGTTGCACTGAATATTGATCGCTGAGATTATGATTCATGATACTGAAAATGTGTTTTTGACTTCATTATTTTTGCATCTTTAGTCAAAATCAAATCAAAAGCTGGTTTAAGTCTTAAAGGAAAACTTCACGGGGTTGAGAGTGGACCGCGTGTGTGTGGTGTTTGGTGCCTTCGTGGCAGAGAAAAGGCAGGAAGTGACGTCATGACGCTTGTGGATGGAACACAATAACTCCCATAATGCACCACGATGCACAGCTGCGCACAGGGACGCGTACAAGGGGCTGTTTTTAGCGGGCGGCTCGCTGCCACGTTGAGATATTAAGGGCGCACTCCCACTGTGTGTCCCGTGCCCCGTGCTTTAGGGTCCTTGTCCCCCCCTCCAGGCCCGTTTGTACTCACACTACCTGGGCCTCGGAGAATGCTTCTTGCTGCCTATACGTCATCACGCCGTAACACGTCACACGCATTGATGACGTCATGGCGATGGGTGGCTTTGTTTCCAGATCTTTCCGTAGACCTCTGAGTTTTTGTGCGTCTTGTCGACTGTTTTTGAATCTTTTCATCGACCAAATCTGCAGTAAACACTCCACCTCCGCATCACACCAACGTGAACCTTTCACCGCCATTGTTTGAAATGTCCGCGCATGGTCCCTCCTTCTTTTTTCTACGTCCCAACAGGCGCACAGGAAATGACCTCAGAACCGCCGTAGGCCTCGTGCTCGTACACGTGCGCACGCTCGTGCTCGTACATGTACAAACGTGCTTTACTAAAGCCCACCTCTCCCAAACGGGCCGTGGACGGCCAGCTGGCCGCAGTTATGCGCGGAGCGGTTGCACTCACACTGGTCAAACGCACCAGGCTTGACCTGAAAAAACGGTTTTGGCGCAGTGCAGAAGGACAGTGTGAGTGCTCCCTAAGACGTGTCTGTCAGAAGAGGAAGCAGCAGGGAAGATTTCTGTGACTCGTGCGGTGGCTGATGTCGTAATGCAGCTTCCACTTCTGCTTTTTAGTCTTCTTGGATAAGAGTTCAGTAAATGAAGCTCTCTCACGGTTTCTCTGACGTCTAAACCTGAAATAATCCTGTTTGACTTCGTCCTGATGGTTTAAATGTTATTTCTGAGGTTTTTAAACGCTAACAAATGTCCTGTTCTGGCTTTGGATGTGTGTGTTTGTGTGTACGTGTGCGTGTGTGTGTGTGTGTGTGCGTGTGCGTGCGTGCGTGCGTGCGTGCGTGCGTGTGCATCCAGTCCAAACGATCTGCCGTGGCACTTTCAGATATTTCTGAATTAAACCTGCAGTCTAAATAAAAATAGCTCCATTTACTTGTTTAGCAGTTTGATCTGAGCTGCTAAAAGGATGAGGATTGAGTTTCCGCGTGCTTTCCCGTACAGGCCACCGTCTCAGTTTCCCCACTGTTCCCGTAAAGTCCACCAAACTCTTTCCCCGGCGCCGTTTCACCCCGGGTTTGTGAATCACAGCTGAGCGAGTGCGTCGATGCAGACGCAGCAGCCAGGGAACCTGTTTCACGCCGATTCTTCTTCTTCATCTTTTTCGTTTTATTTCCTTGTGACAGACTCATATCTCAGCACCGCGGGGAGAAGGGAAGCGGGGGTTTTGATCCCTTTTTCCTCCTCCGCGGTCTTTGATGATAGCGGTACCGTGGTGCGGCGCCTCCGTCGCTCAGCCTCAGCTCCCCTTTGTTGGAGCGAACATTGAGGCTCGGCTGACGTCTTTTGATGCCGTTTTTTTCAGGGTCGTCCCCGATGACTTGGGTTCTCCTGAACTCTGCAGAGGAGTTCAGAGACGCACAAACACACACACACACACACACACACACACACACACACACACAGCCAGCAGTCGTATGTACACAGACAACAAACACGACCAATACATGTACACAAAATAGATTCAGTCATTTCATTTTAAGAGATTCATTTGAATAAACGACCTCTGGAGTCTGCCCTGTGATAATGCGGCGTCCTGTCCAGGGTGGACCCCGCCTCACCCCCGATGCTGGGATCGGCTCCAGCCCCCCACGACCCTGACAGGGACAAGAGGCTGAAGATGAATGAATGAATGAGCTCTGGAGTCATGTTGTTGTTCTGCTGGTGAGACGTTGGCGTTCGTCATGTCCTAAACCAGGAAGCAAAACAAGGTCAAAAAGTGAGATCGACAAAGGGCGGCGGGTCGGAGTTGAACCCTGGCTGCTGGACTTTGAGGGCGCACTCCTGCTCCGCTTTGTTGATCCGCGCTGCGCTCAAACACCACTCACCCTCCCTGCGCTCACACGGCTTCAGAAGATCCACGGCGTGACGGCTTATTTTACTCAACGACGTCATGTCAATGCGTCACTTTGTTCTTGTAAAGGGCTTCCTCAGACCCTGTGCGGTGGTTTTTGTTGGTATGTGACGCCGAGGGGCTAGAGGTCGGAGGTCAAATCTTCCCACTCTGGGACCCGGTTTCAAAAGATCCCGTTTTCAGGCTCCGATAACGCCGGCTGCTGTTGACGGCCCCTAAGTGCTGACGCCAGAGCAGGGTGACGTTGTTGCATCCGCACGTCTCGCGGTGTTACCGAGCATCTACCGCGTCGACCCGATGTGACAAAGACCCAACTGTTCCCCCTGAGCAGAAGCTGCTCTGTGTGACTGAGTCGCTGAGCGATGGCAGCTTTATCAGGTGCTTGACATTTCAAAGTGATGTCACAGCGAGGAGCGTGGCTCTCCCGGCCGCGCGTCCTTATCTGCCGTCCTTTGAAGGGTGAGTTAAGTGAGTGGGAGAGAGTCGTGAGGATCCCCCCCCCCCCTCAGCTTCCACGGCAAACACTCGAGAGCAGCGCGATTATCAGACTGACACCTCTTCATCACTGTGATCTCATCACTGCCAGCGGACGACACTCTGTCAGCGTTTGATGAGGGAGGAGGTGCCATTAGCTCAGGCTTCACACACACACACACACACACACACACACACACACACACACACACACACACACACACACACACACACACACTGTTTTTATTGGGTTTATACCACAGATGTATGCTGGCTGCACGGCACCACAGACGCTGTGAAGGCGAGGCAAACATTTTTAACCGGCACTGTCGGCCCATGACGGACCTCCTCCAGTGACGGGTCGAGGCCGTGGAGGTCCGTTTGGTGCAGAACTCATCTGCAGTTGTTAAAAAGAGTCACATGTGTGAAACTGGATCCTGTTTAGGGCGCACTCCCACTGTGCCTCCGTCCCGTGCCCCAGCACGTTTCACAGCTAAAGTCTGGTTCCTTTGACCAGTGTGAGTGCAACCGTACCACGTCTAGGAGCGGCACGCTTGCCGTCCACGGCCCGTTTGGGAGAGGTGGGCTTTAGTAAAGCACGTTTGCACGTGTACGAGCACGAGCGTGGGCACGTGTACGAGCACGAGCGTGCACACGTGTATGAGCACAGGCGTGCGCACGTGTACGAGCACGAGCGTAGTAAAGAAACGACCTGATTGGTTGAAGTCTTTGTCCGTGGTGCAAAATCGACCATGATCCGAAAAAAAAATACCAATGTCGCTTTTTCCCCGTGGAATATTCGCCTTGTTTTTGAAAGTAGTTGTAAAGAAAACAACAATCTGAATGAATTCATGTCCCTGTCGGGGTCGTGGGGGGCTGGAGCCGATCCCAGCTGACATCGGGCGTGAGGCGGGGTCCACCCTGGACAGGACGCCAGTCTATCACAGGACACATAGAGACGAACAGAGACAGACAACCATTCACACCTACGGGTGATTTAGAGTCATCAATGAACCGAACACCTGCACGTCTTTGGACTGTGGGAGGAAACCGGAGAACCCGGAGAAAACCCACGCAGACACGGGGAGAACACGCAAACTCCACACAGAAGGGCCCCAGCCTGGATTCAAACCAGGAACCCTCTCGCTGTGAGTCGACAGTGATAACCACCACACCATCGTAAAGCCCCAAACAAACTTGCAAAGCTAGGGAGCAGTTGTGACGGTCAACCGCTGCTCAGCTTCCTCTCACATGTTGCTGCTCTGATTGATTAACCTTTCAGAAGCAACACACACACACACACACACACACACACACACACACACACACACACACACACACACACACACACACACACACACACACACACACACACACACACACAGCCCTTCCTGTGACCATTTGTTTTCATCTGTGACTTGACGGCACACAGCGGCGGCTTTACGGCGCTTTGTGCCGACTGGGACCTTCTGGATGGATATTGAATCTTCCAGCGTGTGGAAATGTCACAGAAAAGTCATTACAGTGTGTCACTCTCCTGTCTCCTCTGTGTGTTTCACGCATCAGCGAGTGTGTGTGTGTGTGTGTGTGTGTGTGTGTGTGTGTGTGTCAGTGTGTGTGTGTGAGTCGATAAAAAAGAAGAGAAGTGCCTCAAATTCAGTCCAGTTCATTCAACGTGTGTCTTTTATTTAAGTGGAGTCTCCTCCTGCTGGACATTAGAGAGAATGCAGCTTTAAGTGGAGTCTCCTCCTGCTGGACATTAGAGAGAATGCAGCTTTAAGTGGAGTCTCCTCCTGCTGGACATTAGAGAGAATGCAGCTTTAAGTGGCGTCTCCTCCTGCTGGACATTAGAGAGAATGCAGCTTTAAGTGGAGTCTCCTCCTGTTGGACATTAGAGAGAATGCAGCTTTAAGTGGAGTCTCCTCCTGCTGGACATTAGAGAGAATGCAGCTTTAAGTGGAGTCTCCTCCTGCTGGACATTAGAGAGAATGCAGCTTTAAGTGGAGTCTCCTCCTGTTGGACATTAGAGAGAATGCAGCTTTAAGTGGAGTCTCCTCCTGCTGGACATTAGAGAGAATGCAGCTTTAAGTGGAGTCTCCTCCTGCTGGACATTAGAGAGAATGCAGCTTTAAGTGGAGTCTCCTCCTGCTGGACATTAGAGAGAATGCAGCTTTAAGTGGAGTCTCCTCCTGCTGGACATTAGAGAGAATGCAGCTTTAAGTGGAGTCTCCTCCTGCTGGACATTAGAGAGAATGCAGCTTTAAGTGGAGTCTCCTCCTGCTGGACATTAGAGAGAATGCAGCTTTAAGTGGAGTCTCCCCCTGCTGGACATTAGAGAGAATGCAGCTTTAAGTGGAGTCTCCTCCTGCTGGACATTAGAGAGAATGCAGCTTTAAGTGGAGTCTCCCCCTGCTGGACATTAGAGAGAATGCAGCTTTAAGTGGAGTCTCCTCCTGCTGGACATTAGAGAGAATGCAGCTTTAAGTGGAGTCTCCCCCTGCTGGACATTAGAGAGAATGCAGCTTTAAGTGGAGTCTCCTCCTGCTGGACATTAGAGAGAATGCAGCTTTAAGTGGAGTCTCCCCCTGCTGGACATTAGAGAGAATGCAGCTTTAAGTGGAGTCTCCTCCTGCTGGACATTAGAGAGAATGCAGCTTTAAGTGGAGTCTCCTCCTGCTGGACATTAGAGAGAATGCAGCTTTAAGTGGAGTCTCCTCCTGCTGGACATTAGAGAGAATGCAGCTTTAAGTGGAGTCTCCTCCTGCTGGACATTAGAGAGAATGCAGCTTTAAGTGGAGTCAGGAGTGAAAGGATGAACTGAGATTCGAACCGACGGCTCTCAGAAGATTAATGGAGAGGAACCTTCGGCTAAATCCTCTTTTTCCACTTTTCCCCCTGAGGATAAAAGGCTCAGACAGGTAATTGAGTCGGCATCGCACCACCGTCCCACCCTCCCCCCTGTACGCCCACCGGCTCCAGTTTAATCAGCCTCTAAGCTCCACCCCCGTGTGTGTGTGTGTGTGTGTGTGTGTGTGTGTGTGTGTGTGTGCATTGCATCTAGTTTCAGTCATTTTGCATCTTTTTGTGGTGGTTTTGCATCTATTTTTAGTCATTTTGCATCTTTTTGTGGTGGTTTTGCATCTATTTTTACTCATTTTGCATCTTTTTGTGGTGGTTTTGCATCTATTTTTAGTCATTTTGCATCTTTTTGTGCTGGTTTTGCATCTATTTTTAGTCATTTTGCATCTTTTTGTGCTGGTTTTGCATCTATTTTTAGTCATTTTGCATCTTTTTGTGGTGGTTTTGCATCTATTTTTAGTCATTTTGCATCTTTTTGTGGTGGTTTTGCATCTATTTTTAGTCATTTTGCATCTTTTTGTGCTGGTTTTGCATCTATTTTTAGTCATTTAGCATCTTTTTGTGGAGGTTTTGCATCTATTTTTAGTCATTTTGCATCTTTTTGTGCTGGTTTTGCATCTATTTTTAGTCATTTTGCATCTTTTTGTGCTGGTTTTGCATCTATTTTTAGTCATTTAGCATCTTTTTGTGGAGGTTTTGCATCTATTTTTAGTCATTTTGCATCTTTTTGTGCTGGTTTTGCATCTATTTTTAGTCATTTTGCATCTTTTTGTGCTGGTTTTGCATCTATTTTTAGTCATTTTGCATCTTTTTGTGCTGGTTTTGCATCTATTTTTAGTCATTTTGCATCTTTTTGTGCTGGTTTTGCATCTATTTTTAGTCATTTTGCATCTTTTTGTGGTGGTTTTGCATCTATTTTTAGTCATTTTGCATCTTTTTGTGCTGGTTTTGCATCTATTTTTAGTCATTTTGCATCTTTTTGTGGTGGTTTTGCATCTATTTTTAGTCATTTTGCATCTTTTTGTGGTGTTTCGCATCTATTTTTAGTCATTTAGCATCTTTTTGTGGTGGTTTTGCAGTGAAAGTAAATGAATCCGTCCGTGCAGAATCAAACACAAACACAGAGCGGGTCAGAAACTCAAGATTAGCCACCTGCAGGGAAAGGAGCCGTAGTGACAATTTTAGTTAATGAAACATATTATTTCAGTGTAACGTGTGTGTGCGTGCGTCTGTGCGTGCGCGTGCGTGTGTTCGTGCGTGTGTGTGTGTGTGCGAGTGTGTGTGAGATAGATGTCCTCGGCGGCTGCAGGTGGAGCGGCTGGACGGAGGAGGGAGAACAGACTGAATATTGGGCTGTTTTTTAATCCTCTCAGCCTCCTCTCTCTAACCGTCTCTACCTCCACCCGTCCTGCGTCCCTCCCTCCCTTCCTCCCTTCCTCCCTTCCTCCCTTCTCTGACACCCTGTGGGACTCCTCTCGTGTCCTCCTCTCCTCTCTTCCCCCTCTTCTCCACCTACGCTTCCTCCGCCCCCATCCTTCCTCCCATCCACCACTCTTATAACGGACCGCTCCTTATATTTCCTCCCATCCTCTCTTCCTCCTCCTCCTCCCTCCTTCCTTCTGCGCGTGATTCCTCTGCTGTAATTCGCTCAGTGACGGATGGACCGGCGGTGCAATCACCCCCCCCCCCCCCTCTCCCCCTCCGCTTTTGATGGATCTCCCGACTCGGCGGTCGGAGTCCTTCTCGGGCGTTAGATTCCCCTCGGTGGCAGTCTGATGAAACAGCCGCTTGGACACAGAGGGGGGGGGGGGTGTTCTGCTTTAATGTGTTCCTAAAAGTCTGGATGTCACTGGACGGACTCTGAGACCCCCCCAGGGCTGAGTAGGACCCCCCTGGGCTGAGTAGGACCCTCCCAGGGCTGAGTAGGACCCTCCCAGGGCTGAGTAGGACCCCCCTGGGCTGAGTAGGACCCCCCTGGGCTGAGTAGGACCCCCCTGGGCTGAGTAGGACCCTCCCAGGGCTGAGTAGGACCCTCCCAGGGCTGAGTAGGACCCCCCTGGGCTGAGTAGGACCCCCCCAGGGCTGAGTAGGACCCCCCTGGGGGCTGAGTAGGACCCCCCCAGTGCACCAAGTTTCTGGAAACTTTCAGATTTTAGTCCCTGCTGAGTTTTGTCCCCACATTTTCTGCAGTTTGAGTGAAGTTTTTGGAAATTCCCTGTTCTTTGCTCTGTTGGGTTCAGATCTGGAGGTCATGTTGGTTCTCACGGACGTATTCAGAGCCAGCGGGGCCCTGGGCTCTGACATGAGAGAGGCCCCCCACTGACTACATAGAAACAAGACTTTTTGTGGTGGTTTTGCATCTATTTTTAGTCATTTTGCATCTTTTTGTGGTGGTTTTGCATCTATTTTTAGTCATTTTTTGTCTATTTGTGGTCATTTTTGGTTGTTTTGCGTCATTTAGCATCTCTTTGGGATCATTTTTTTTGTTTTTTTTCAGCAACATTTCATGAGTCAGGACCCCTGACATTGGTTTGTGATTTGCATGTGAAAAAAGAACTCCTGGATGTCAAAGTGACATTTAAGAAAGTTTCAGCAGCATCTTAAATGTCTTCACCCATAGTTCACTACAAAGGTCTGTTTAACAGCACCAGCCTTTCTCTTCCTTTCATATTGACACGGTTATTTTAACATGTATGATGCATTTGCAGTACAGGAGAAAACGGCCTCCATCTGATCACGCGTCACCAAAGACAGAAATGGTACAGAAGTGCTCTAACCTCCGCAACAGGACATCAGATGAACCGGGTCACTATCTATTTAGCTATCTATTCTTTTACAGGCCAGACATTGAGGGGTCGATCACAGAAAACCATGTCTAGAAAAGACTGGGAACCTTGAATGAAACTTTACACAGAGTACGTCCTCATCACAATGAATGAGGAATCACTCCCACTGTGCCTCCGTCCCGTGCCCCGTGCTTTAGGGTCCTTGTCCCCCCCTCCAGGCCCGTTTGTACTCACACTACCTGGGCCTCGGAGAATGCTTCTTGCTGCCTATACGTCATCACGCCGTAACACGTCACACGCATTGATGACGTCATGGCGATGCGTGGCTTTGTTTCCAGATCTTTCCGTAGACCTCGGAGTTTTTGTGCGTCTTGTCGACTGTTTTTGAATCTTTTCATCGACCAAATCTGCAGTAAACACTCCACCTCCGCATCACACCAACGTGAACCTTTCGCCGCCATTGTTTGAAATGTCCGCGCATGGTCCCTCCTTCTTTTTTCTACGTCCCAACAGGCGCACAGGAAATGACCTCAGAACCGCCGTAGGCCTCGTGCTCGTACACGTGCAAACGTGCTTTACTAAAGCCCACCTCTCCCAAACGGGCCGTGGACGGCAAGCGTGCCGCTCCTAGACGTGGTACGGTTTCACTCTTTAGCCGGTTTTCACTTTAGCCGTGACACCTGTTTGGGCACGGTACGGAGGCACAGTGGGAGTGCGCCCTATCTTTCCTGTCTTTGAATCCTCTTGTATTGGGGTTATTATTCATCTGTTCTCTGGTTATAAAAAAACCCTTTGACTGAGATTTCAGAGGTGCATGAATATCTCATACCTTCCCACCTGAGCGTCTCCAGAGGGCTCAGGTTTCCCGTGACGCCCCCCCCTCCTCCGCTCATGCACACGCTCTCCTCCTCCGTCTGGAAATGTGAACCCTGGGATTTCATCCGACTCCGTTTCCATTTCCTCCCCTTTGTCTCCCCCGCATGAATATTTAAATGAGAGCCGCGGAGCTTCCACCGCCTCCGCGCCGAAACAAATCCACTATCTACGGTTTGATCCTAACTCCATCTGAACGTAACACATTCATCACGAGGTGCGGGAGTGTTTCCCGGTCACCGGTTAAAGGCTTTATATACGACAGCGCCTCAGGGAAGGTGAATGCGCTCAAGACGGAGCTATCTGATGCCCCCGACCCGCTGCGCTGCGTTAATGAATAACGGGACGTGTCAATGAATAACTTCTGGGGCTCAAAGGGAAACGGAAAATGAAACTTGAAGAGTTTGTTGTTAAAGAACCAGAGAGTGAGCTGGAGATTTGGTGTTGGGATAAAGGTCGACACGCCGGCGTTAGTCTTCACATTGTCGTGAAAGAAGGGGATAAAGGAGAGAGAGAGGCGTCCCTCCCTGAAGGAAGCAGCAACGGCGTCCGTGGGCGGGAAAGGCAATCACAAAAGCCGGATGCGTTTATTCAGACGGCCGCGCTGCATCAAACATTTGACGTGTACCGTACAGAGGTGCTTTAATGGGCTTTATATGAACTGTTAACAGCGATGAGTAGG
This sequence comes from Echiichthys vipera, assembly GCF_963691815.1. Classification (NCBI taxonomy): domain Eukaryota; kingdom Metazoa; phylum Chordata; class Actinopteri; order Perciformes; family Trachinidae; genus Echiichthys; species Echiichthys vipera. The sequence goes on along the minus strand of NC_139840.1, from coordinate 1,863,143 downwards.
AGGCACGACGCAAAACAACACAACACAAATTAAAAAAAGGGAAGTGATGACGGGTCAGGAGTCGAGGGAAAGCTGCAGAATCAGAGTGGATTCAGTCGGCGGCAGTGAAACGAGACTGAGAGGAAGGAGAGAAACGCCATTCAAACGCACGCCCACATGGCTACGCTTCTCCCTGATGCTAACATCACTTTCATCTGCACTTGCTAACGCTAAAAGCTAATGGCTAACTGTAAACGCTAAGGGCGCACTTCCACTGTGCGTGCATCCCGTGCCCCGTGCTTTAGGGTCCTTGTCCCCCCCTCCAGGCCCGTTTGTACTCACACTACCTGGGCCTCGGAGAATGCTTCTTGCCGCCTATACGTCATCACGCCGTAACACGTCACACGCATTGATGACGTCATGGCGATGCGTGGCTTTGTTTCCAGATCTTTCCGTAGACCTCGGAGTTTTTGTGCGTCTTGTCGACTGTTTTTGAATCTTTTCATCGCCCAAATCTGCAGTAAACACTCCACCTCCGCATCACACCAACGTGAACCTTTCACCGCCATTGTTTGAAATGTCCGCGCATGGTCCCTCCTTCTTTTTTCTACGTCCCAACAGGCGCACAGGAAATGACCTCAGAACCGCCGTAGGCCTCGCGCTCGTACACGTGCACACGCTCGTGCTCGTACACGTGCAAACGTGCTTTACTAAAGCCCACCTCTCCCAAACGGGCCGTGGACGGCAAGCGTGCCGCTCCTAGACGTGGTACGGTTGCACTCACACTGGTCAAAGGAACCAGACTTTAGCTGTGAAACCTGTTTGGGCACGGGACGGAGGCACAGTGGGAGTGCGCCCTTAGTGTCTACTCATGACATCTGTACCTTGGACGGCTTTTGGTTTCAATGATGCGTTCGTGGTCGTAATGAAAGGCTGTTGTTGATGCTGTAGTAAAGACGTTTTCACGTGTTCGCCGTGTCGGTGCGACCACATCCATGACAGAAGTGCGTCCTGAACAAGACCCCGGTCCCTGGATCTGTGTCCACGCCTTTGATCTGTCCCCGTGTGGCGTTCTTTAGAGGCAGGGCCGCCCATCGCTCTCCTTCAGCCCTCGCTCGACTTCAAGTCGCTCGTCTTTATTTATTCATTCATGTTTCTCATCTCCAAGGATGACGAGGCACCGGCGAGCGGCCCCACCCCCACGGGGGGCGTGTTAACAATCCGCACACTCGTCTGCGACCACGAGGAACTTGAGCTGAACGAGGGCGCGGTGGGAATGATGCTGTCAGATGAACGCCGTCATGGCTTTCATCTGCTTGTCAAAGGACAGGGGATTAATCAGGGGACGAGGGCGCTCTTTAATCTCGTAGATTACGCCCCTCACACACGTTTGAGGTGTAGATTAAAGTACACAGCGCTACCGGAGGTGAGATTTACTGTGGCGGGGTGTGTGTGTGTGTGTGTGTGGGTGCTTGTGGGGATTCTGCTGACTGACAGAAAAAGATGGACGACAGGAAATATAAGCGTCATCCATCAGCGTTTAGATTTAATGTAAACTCCCCGTAGACGCCGTCCTCCTTCACCGCTCACACATGAACCTACGGAGAGCAACGCACAGTGGTTCATCTGTACTCCGCGTGTTTGTTACTGTAGAAGTGACGTCTGAGCAAAGAAGGAGATCAGGTGACGTGGTCTCAGACGCCAAACTCTCCGTAGGGAGGAGGGTCCAAAACTCAGGACTCTGACCTGGAGGACCGGTGTTCAAGTCCCGTAAGAACCGAGACAAACCACCTTTATCTGATCTGAACCAAGTTAGAGACTAAACTTAACCGTCACTTAACCGTGTCCTTTAGAGACTAAACTTAACCGTCACCTTTAGAGACTAAACTTAACCGTCTCCTTTAGAGACTACACTTAACCGTCTCCTTTAGAGACTAAACTTAACCGTCTCCTTTAGAGACTAAACTTAACCGTCACCTTTAGAGACTAAACTTAACCGTCACCTTTAGAGACTAAACTTAACCGTCTCCTTCAGACTAAACTTAAACGTCTCCTTTAGAGACTAAACTTAACCGTCACCTTTAGTGACTAAACTTAACCGTCACCTTTAGAGACTAAACTTAACCGTCACCTTTGGGGCGCCCTCCCACTGTGCCTCCGTCCCGTGCCCCGTGCTTTAGGGTCCTTGTCCCCCCCTCCAGGCCCGTTTGTACTCACACTACCTGGGCCTCGGAGAATGCTTCTTGCTGCCTATACGTCATCACGCCGTAACACGTCACACGCATTGATGACGTCATGGCGATGCGTGGCTTTGTTTCCAGATCTTTCCGTAGACCTCGGAGTTTTTGTGCGTCTTGTCGACTGTTTTTGAATCTTTTCATCGACCAAATCTGCAGTAAACACTCCACCTCCGCATCACACCAACGTGAACCTTTCACCGCCATTGTTTGAAATGTCCGCGCATGGTCCCTCCTTCTTTTTTCTATGTCCCAACAGGCGCACAGGAAATGACCTCAGAACCGCCGTAGGCCTCGTGCTCGTACACGTGCGCACGCTCGTGCTCGTACACGTGCAGACGTGCTTTACTAAAGCCCACCTCTCCCAAACGGGCCGTGGACGGCAAGTGTGCTGCTCCTAGACGCGGTACGGTTGCACTCACACTGGTCAAAGGAACCAGACTTAGCCGTGAAACCTGTTTGGTCATGTACAGAAGGACAAAACTCAACCGTCTCCTTTAGTTGTCTTAACTTAACCGTCACCTTTGTTATGTAAACCTCACCGTGAGGGCCCTGTAGATGAGAATATGTTCCTGATGAAGTTAATTTTGTTTATTTATATGTTTTAAAGGCATCACGTCTGCAGCCTGGCAGCGTCTCAGTGGGCGTAATTAACTCAACTTCTCTCACGGTTGATTTAATCATTTGTTTTCCATCTTTAATTGTTTTAATTTCGCTGCCTGGCGTCTTCATTAAGCACAGGCTCACTTGTACGTACAGCATCCATCACCATCTCCAGCAGAACACTCCGCATTAAAATAAACAGATTACATCATCTCTCTTCCTGGCTTTGAGCTCATTGTCGGGGATTAGGGAATCAAACCTGGAAACCTTTTCTGCTCCTGTCTTCATGCGTGTGCCGGATCACGTTTGTATTGTGTGCACAGAGGCCGGTAACCCGAGCCGCCGCGGACAGGCCCACATTAGACCCGGCGGCTTCTCGTCTCCTCTGTCAGAATGAGGTGTAATCCCAGGCGATGACGGACGCGCGGCTCGGGCTCCCGTCCCATTGGCTGAACGCGTTCACCGGGCGGATGATGTTTCCTGTGGAGAGGTGCAGCTGGGATGTTGTCGTCGAGCGGTCGGTCTTACCTGCTGTGGTGCAGCCGGAGCTTGAACGTTGCGTCTGCATGTCTGAACGCTGAACCTGTGGAAACACTCCGCACACGCAGTCATGCCGTCTTGTTGCGTGTACCTGAGGCGGGGGATCCCGAGGAGGTACAGGCAGGTGCCCGGCGCCGAGGCTGAAGGAGCCTTCAACTACAGCCGGGCCTCGAACAGACGAGGCGTGCTGAGCTCCGGTAGGTCGGACGCCGTTATGTCGCATTCACAGCTGTTTGTGAACCCAGGTTTTCTGCGAGTGTGCGTGTTCGTTGTGCGGCAGAGAAGGAATTTAACGTGCGGCAAAGAATATAAATTAAAATGGCCGACGTTTAAAACACAACAGGCCGACCTGACTCTCGTCACCCCAGGGTCTTTTGCTTCTTCCACTTCGGCACCATTGATTGGTTCATGTTCAACTCTCTGGCTGCTGCTCTATTCCCGTGTTCTGCTGCGTGACTAATGGCCTTGAGTGTAAACTCTGCGTCGTAAGCGTGTCTCTTAACAGGAGCCATTTTGGGCTCTTTACACAAACACACACATGGAAATGAAACGGCACGCTTCACGCAGTCGTGTATCTCAACATGCACCGCGCGTTACTTCTTCTACGGGGAAAATAGAGTCGGCGGCTGCTCACCGTAGTTGGAGACCTGTTGTGGCTCAATATGGGTCCATATATAAGGAGCACCGGGTTATAAGGAGCACTGTCGGCTTTGGAGACATTTGAAGGTTTTTAGGTGCAACTTATAGTGCGGAGAATACGGTAACTGCTCCATGTAGCTAGCTAAATGCTAACATCAGTGAAAGCTGCATCTTGGTTGCTGATGTTGTTAAATTCTCCCCATCTTCAGATCTGAGTCCTGCTGGGAAGAGTTCAGTTGCATCAGCTCCAGCCCCCCACGACCCCGACAGGGACAAGAGGCTGAAGATGAATGAATGAATGAAAATTAGGCCTTTTAAAGATGACACATGCAGAAGTAACGACTGTCCTTTTGCACTTCAACATAAAATATCCTAGAAACGTTCGATCCCCGAGTTTCTGTTGGTTTTGAACCACACAACCTGAGCTGCTGCCTCCAGTTTCAGGGGCCGGTGTTCAAGTCCTGGAAGAATTGACACAAACCACCTTTATCTGATCTGAACCAAGTCCTTTAGTGACTAAACTTAACCGTCTCATTTAGAGACTAAACTTAACCGTCTCATTTAGAGACTAAACTTAACCGTCTCCTTTAGAGACTAAACTTAACCGTCTCCTTTAGAGACTAAACTTAACCGTCACCTTTAGAGACTAAACTTAACCATCACCTTTAGAGACTAAACTTAACCGTCTCCTTTAGAGACTAAACTTAACCGTCTCCTTTAGAGACTAAACTTAACCGTCTCCTTTAGAGACTAAACTTAACCGTCTCCTTTAGAGACTAAACTTAACCGTCTCCTTTAGAGACTAAACTTAACCGTCTCCTTTAGAGACTAAACTTAACCGTCACCTTTAGAGACTAAACTTAACCGTCTCTGTTCGTCTTGAACAACCTGAGCTGCTTCCTCCAGTTTCAGGGTGCGTGTGTTTGGTTCCTCTGTCTTTTGTTTACTCTCCTCTTTGGGAATCTATGAAACGAAAAATCCAGATTGCGTTAGCGCTCTGCTCAGGCGCTGGACGGGGTCGAGCAGCAGCCGGGCGCCCCACGATGGAGAAATCTTTACCCGACTGTGAGGAAAACACGCGTAAACGAGACGCTTCAGATCCGGCGAAGACGGAAAAACTGGATTTAAACATCTAGTCTGACGCGTTGCTCTGGAGCGAGTCTCCCGTCGTCGTATCTCTAATCACGTCTCTGTGTGTGCGGCAGTGGGCGGGTGTGTAAGCGTTTACATTTGTATTAATTTCTCCGCGCCTTTGTGTTTGTGCAGGATGATGGATTCGGTCCCCTGTAATGGCGTCTCCTCAGCCCGCTCAGTCGGTTGTGTCGGGGTGTAATTTATCAGTAGGCGACCGCCGCAATCTCTGGATCTGAGGCCGTCTCCGCGCCGTGATTATGCAGCCTTCTCTGCAGATCTATAGCCGGACGCTCACACTGATGCATCGCCTCTATTACAGTACTGAAGTGGTGATGCTCTGAGCCAGAATGGGTTTTAATGTCATTCGGAGCTGCTGTCATTCATTTGCTGCCACCGGGGCAGAACGCCGTCTGCACGGGGAGCAGGAAATCTGTTCTCTACTGTTTTTATTTACATGGAACAACCTGATGAAATGCTCAAGAATGATTTTTATATTTAATTTTGAATGTAAACAAACAAGGAAAGCAAAAGACGAAACACCCATGTTACTAAGAACAGCAGACTGAGGGCGCACTCACACTGTCCATCCGTACCGTGCCCAAACAGGTTTAAAGGGTAAAGTCTGGTTCTTTTGACCAGTGTGAGTGCAACCGTACCACGTCTAGGAGCGGCACGCTTGCCGTCCACGGCCCGTTTGGGAGAGGTGGGCTTTAGTAAAGCACGTTTGCACGTGTACAGGCACGAGCGTGCACACGTGTACGAGCACGAGGCCTACGGCGGTTCTGAGGTCATTTCCTGTGCGCCTGTTGGGACGTAGAAAAAAGAAGGAGGGACCATGCGCGGACATTTCAAACAATGGCGGTGAAAGGTTCACGTTGGTGTGATGCGGAGGTGGAGTGTTTACTGCAGATTTGGTCGATGAAAAGATTCAAAAACAGTCGACAAGACGCACAAAAACTCCGAGGTCTACGGAAAGATCTGGAAACAAAGCCACGCATCGCCATGACGTCATCAATGTGTGTGACGTGTTACGGCGTGATGACGTATAGGCAGCAAGAAGCATTCTCCGAGGCCCAGGTAGTGTGAGTACAAACGGGCCTGGAGGGGGGGACAAGGACCCTAAAGCACATGTGCAAACGTGCTTTACTAAAGCCCACCTCTCTCAAACGGGCCGTGGACGGCAAGCGTGCCGCTCCTAGACGCGGAGCGATTGCACTCACACTGGTCAAACGCTCTAGGCTTTACCCGCAAAACCTGTTTTGTCCCGGTGTGAGTGCGCCCTGAGAGTGAGTGCAGGTCCATAAAAATCCATCTGAAAGTCACTTTTAGAAATATTTTCTCTAAATTGACTAAACTTTCTTTACAGTGCGTGCAGAAAAGACATTACTTAATGCATTTTACCATAATTGCGCGCACGTTATCTCGGTTATCAGACACTTAAGCCGAGTCTCGGCCGCTTGGTTTCCTCCTGAGTGGCTGCAGAGGAGCGAGCGAGAGGCCGAATAATGAGGATGCAAATAGAAAGCTGTCGTTTCACCGCCAGCTCTGCTGCTCTGTCCTCGGGCCGATCCATCTGCTGTCCCTGAACGCCCCCGCAAGCAGCCTCCCAGGTGTTTCCACTTCATCTTTACCGTCCACACACACACACACATGCTGTGACTGTGCGAGAGCCCAGCGTGTGTGCACATCTTCACCTCTTTCAAGTGCGAAGGTAGTAAGCTGTAAAAACCAGAGCAGGAGAGGCTCGATGTGATCCGAGGTACAGCTGCTAACAAAGATGAGCTAGCTTAGCAACGCTTACTTACTGAAAGATCTTTTTGTTTAATAAGAGGGGGGGTTGGGGTAGTAAAGCACATCCGCACATCTGGACCCAGAGAACCCGTTTACATCCATCTGGACCCAGAGAACCCGTTTACATTCATCTGGACCCAGAGAACCCGTTTACATCCATCTGGACCCAGAGAACCCGTTTACATCCATCTGGACCCAGAGAACCCGTTTACATCCACACATCTGGACCCAGAGAACCCGTTTACATCCATCTGGACCCAGAGAACCCGTTTACATTCATCTGGACCCAGAGAACCAGTTTACATCCATCTGGACCCAGAGAACCCGTTTACATTCACACATCTAGACCCAGAGAACCCGTTTACATCCATCTGGACCCAGAGAACCAGTTTACATCCATCTGGACCCAGAGAACCCGTTTACATTCACACATCTAGACCCAGAGAACCCGTTTACATTCACACATCTGGACCCAGAGAACCTGTTTACATTCACACATCTGGACCCAGAGAACCCGTTTACATTCATCTGGACCCAGAGAACCTGTTTACATCCATCTGGACCCAGAGAACCTGTTTACATCCATCTGGACCCAGAGAACCCGTTTACATTCATCTGGACCCAGAGAACCTGTTTACATTCATCTGGACCCAGAGAACCCGTTTACATCCACACATCTGGACCCAGAGAACCCGTTTACATCCACACATCTGGACCCAGAGAACCCGTTTACATCCGCACATCTGGACCCAGAGAACCTGTTTACATTCGCACATCTGGACCCAGAGAACCTGTTTACATTCATCTGGACCCAGAGAACCTGTTTACATTCATCTGGACCCAGAGAACCTGTTTACATTCATCTGGACCCAGAGAACCCGTTTACATCCACACATCTGGACCCAGAGAACCAGTACATCTGGACCCATAGAACCAGTACATCTGGACCCAGAGAACCAGCACATCTGGACCCAGACAGCCATCACATCTGGACCCAGACAGCCATCACATCTGGACCCAGAGAACCCTTTTACATTCACACATCTGGACCCAGAGAACCAGTACATCTGGACCCAGAGAACCCGTTTACATTCACACATCTGGAGCTCAGAGGTTCGACCTGGCAGTGGGCTGATGCAGGTCGAGGGTTAACGGCTTAATTTGGCGTCTTGAAAAAGGCGTCCTTGAAGTGAACTGCTCTCATGGCTCTGGCCAGTGTTTCAGCTGCTTTGTGCTCCACATCCAACCACCCAGGAGAAGGTCAGTAGGGTGTGACGGCGCCCTTGGATCATCACACTCCAGGCTGAATACCATTAAACCTGGCAGGTCACACCGACACTCACGCAGCAGCTCCCCCGCTGCTCCGTGCCCTAATGTGGCGGGTAATTGCAGGATCCATAATGAACGCTTTAAAAGCCACCGCTCTGTAAAGGTTGCCTTGGCGACAGGCCGTTGATACAAGCCTTAATTAACCTGATTAATCTCCAAACCTCTCGGGGGGGGAGGGGGGGCGTCCAACTCTGCTCCGACGCCAAGAAATAAACTCTGCTGGAGTTGTTGAGGTGACTTAACGGCGCCTGAGAGGTGCTGACTGAGCTCCCAGCGTACCTTACATAAGAGCAGGGGCTCCTGGGAAATGTAGTCCCCTGCCCCCTTAAAGTTAACTTTCTGAGTCTGAGGATGGGAGGCTGGCTCTCATGGGTACAAATGGCGCATGGCGTCTACCTGGAACCTACGCAGCCTAGAGATAACGAGGTGGAAGCACGTCGGGTTGGCACAGAAGACCAGACTGCACGGCGTGGAGCTTACAGGGTGTTTGCTTCTGGCCTGAATGTAAAAGAAGCCCTCGGTGGTCTTGTAGATGTGCAGGCAATAACAGAGAAGAGGAAGCTAATTGGACCACATCCCAGCATTGCGTGCCCTTAATTATGCAGAACTTTAAGGGCAGACTCACACTGTCCTTCCGCACCGCGCCAAAACCGTTTTTCGGGTCAAGCCTAGTGCGTTTGACCAGTGTGAGTGCAACCGCTCCGCGCATAACTGCGGCCACGGCCCGTCTAAGAGAGGTGGGCTTTAGTAAAGCACGTCTGCACATGTACGAGCACAAGCGTGCGCACGTGTACGAGCACGAGGCCTACGGCGGTTCTGAGGTCATTTCCTGTGCGCCTGTTGGGACGTAGAAAAAAGAAGGAGGGACCATGCGCGGACATTTCAAACAATGGCGGTGAAAGGTTCACGTTGGTGTGATGCGGAGGTGGAGTGTTTACTGCAGATTTGGTCGATGAAAAGATTCAAAAACAGTCGACAAGACGCACAAAAACTCCAAGTTCTACGGAAAGATCTGGAAACAACGCCACGCATTGCCATGACGTCATCAATGCGTGTGACGTGTTGCGGCGTGATGACGTATAGGCAGCAAGAAGCATTCTCCGAGGCCCAGGTAGTGTGAGTACAAACGGGCCTGGAGGGGGGGACAAGGACCCTAAAGCACGGGGCACGGGACGGAGGCACAGTGTGAGTGCGCCCTCAGTCTTAATATAATTTAATGTCAGCTGTAATGCTGGGTATTTTCACATATGGGTGCATGGGGCTTTGCTCTGTTTTGGAGCCTCCAGTGGCCACTTGATGAACTGCACGTCTGGCTTTAGTTCTCCGTCCTGGAGGTTGCAGCTTGCTATTCAAAAAGCTGATTGACTTTGAGAGGAGGGAACAGGAAGTGCCATCTCTACTGGAGTGGACTCAAAGGTCTGGACCCAGACAAGCACTTATTGACGTAACACCACTGAAATGACCAGGTTTTCCTCATTGATCGTGTGTCGGATGAGCTGAAGGCTGCTGTGACCTTTCAGTCGTGCTCTGCTGCTCCTTCAGAAACAAAAGCACTGACATTTCACTGAGGACACTTTCTGACGGCCGCGCTCATTGATCGGGAAGGAACATCCACAAATCTGAGCACAGTCGGAGCATCTCCATCTCTACTGCGAGAGTCCCAACCGTGGCTCTGTGGGTTCGTCCTCTGTCCTGTGGGCGGGAGAAATCGTGACTCCACGCGGCTGAGAGCTCCTTCCAGAGTGAACCTTGTTGTGTTTCAGTACAAAGTAATGTGTTTTCATTCGTTGCGCTCTCGTGGACGTAATTACTGGAAGAACTGAAGTGGCGATGAACACCAGGAGGAATTGAAAGTATCGACCTTTGAGGAGTAAATCATACAATTTGTTCCTAAAAGCATGAGTTTATCCAAATGTCAGTGAACACACCACAGTCAGACTCTCCTTAGTGGAGTCTCCTGCCGCTTGACCGGCCGGCTGCTCCGTAATCGTTCCCGCTGTGACTTTAACTTATTCGCCCCACGGCACTGAGCCTCGACCCTTGATGACGCATCACGTCTTGTTGACTCCCGAGGTCTCTGCTGGTCGTACTCATTCATGCCAGTCAGTAGGAGAAGACCTATGGTAGCTACTTTCTGAATCCAGAGTAAGTTTGAATGGTCTCAGACGCACAAGAAGAGAATAAAAAATGCTGTTTTGCAGCCGATGGTGCTCCCACATCATCCTGCTTCATTGAACAGGAAGTGGTGATGTTACTGTGGAGTTAGGGAGGAACATGGAGTAAAGTTGAGGGTAATCGCTGTTTTTACAGAGGGACTGTCAACCAGTAACCTGACTCCGCAGATGTATTGATCCGCATGATTCTCCTGGTCTCAGCAGATCCATCTGAACTCTGGTTTAAAGATCTTTGGTGAAGGGGTGAAAATCCTGGTTTCTGATTGGATAAACCATCTGTCTGTCACCAACATACGGGCCAAATCAACCAATCAGATGAGTGAAGCGTGTGACGTGCTAACAGCGTGGAGGCAAAGCTCAGAAAGGAAACGTGTGTAAACCAGAAGCCTAAACCTGTGCTACAGTGTCCTCTAAGAGCCAAAACGTGTGCTACAGTGTCCTCTAAGAGCCAAACGTGTGCTAAAGTGTCCTCTAGGAGCCAAAGGCCCAATTTCAGGAGCCCGGTCCATATTCAACAGAAGGATCCAGAGAACAAAGAGCTGGTGAGCGGCTTGCTCCATAGCTGCTCATCTCATCCGTGGAAGCCTCCATGTTGTTTACACTCAACAGTCTCTTCTCGTTTCACTTCAATCTGCCTCTAAACCAGGAGACAAAACATGTGCTAAAGTGTCCTCTAGGAGCAAAAACGTGTGCTAAAGTGTCCTCTAGGAGCCAGAGCGTGTGCTAAAGTGTCCTCTAGGAGCATAAACGTGTGCTAAAGTGTCCTCTAGGAGCCAAAATGTGTGTTAAAGTGCCCTCTAGGAGCCAAAACGTGTGCTAAAGTGTCCTCTAGGAGCATAAACGTGTGCTATAGTGCCCTCTAGGAGCCAAAGGCCTAATTTCAGGAGCCCGGTCCATATTCAACAGAAGGATCCAGAGAACAAAGAGTTAGTGAGCGGCTTGCTCCATAGCTGCTCATCTCATCCGTGGAAGCCTCCATGTTGTTTACACTCAACAGTCTCTTCTGTTTCACTTCAATCCACCAAAGAAACCAACGCTGATTGGTTCGGTCGCTGGTCAAACTTCTCCGTGGTTGGTCAAGTAGCGTCATTGGTAGGGTCTCCAGTGATTCCATCGACCCACCTGACCCCAAAAACCCTTATTAGTCTTTTGACGGGACTTATTTTATTTTGAAAAAAACGTAAAATTACAACAAAAGTGTCTGACTTTTCAATACACACAAATCTGCATGGTGTCGTTCTTGTCGTCTGCCTATCAGTTGTTTTTAAGCTTCATGATATTTGACCGTTATATTTGAGAGTTTGTCCGGGACATTAAAATCCTCGAGGACACCTGGACCGAGTGATCTTGCAGCCTTTACCTGATGCACACTGTGCTCAGTCCGCCCTGACGGCAGCAGTGTGTGACAGGACGGTCAGGAGGTCAGAGCCACCTTTGCTAACAGTCATGTTCTTGTTGTCTGTTGCAGGAGTGTGCGGCTGCTGTGGGCCGCTGAGGCCGAGGTACAAACGCCTGGTGGACAACATCTTCCCTGAGGACCCCAAAGTAAGTCACTGACAACACATCCTCCATTAAATGAAAGTTGTTTTAGTGCCAATGTGGAATCTGTGGCTTCTAAGACTGAGTTATCATCTAAAAGCCATCTGCAGGTCTCTGGCATGGCCCACACTAGTGATGTAAGGAAACTTTCAGTATGATATCGCGATACGATATCAACATCAGGCTATAAGGCAATAAGATGCAGTACTGCTGATTGAAATAAAACATACAAACACACGGTGGTGTAGTGGTTAGCACTGTCGCCAGGTTCGCATCCCGGCTTTGCATGTTCTCCCCGTGTCTGCGTGGGTTTTCTCCGGGTTCTCCGGTTTCCTCCCACAGTCCAAAGACGTGCAGGTGTTGGGTTCATTGATGACTCTAAATCACCCGTAGGTGTGAATGGTTGTCTGTCTCTGTTCGTCTCTATGTGTCCTGTGATAGACTGGCGTCCTGTCCAGGGTGGACCCCGCCTCATCGGCTCCAGCCCCCCCATGACCCGACAGGGACAAGAGGCTGAAGATGAATGAATGAACAGACATTGCTCTAAAGAAAATATGTGTTATTCAAACAACTTATGAACAAAACAAAGATGCTTCTCTACTGCAGAGTAGTAGGAGATATTGAAGTGTCGCTCACTGGAGGAAGTTTGATTTCATTTGATTCCATACTAGTGCGCAACATGCCAGTAATACGCAAGCTGATGTAACGTTACGATACATATTTGGGATCATTGGACATTTTCATCTGTCGCGGGTGTCCGCCACCCTTACTGTGGATGTGACCACTTTGGCATGGTCTTGTGGATGTTTCTCATGCAGATCATGTGCCATGTTGGACGTGTTTGCCACTTTACAAGGCACTTTCCCCCTACAGTTGATATTTCCTCTCAAGGATTTTTGCCGTCTTCATTCTTTCGATGGCCGAAAAACTCCCACACTGCTGAGTCTGACCTGGTCCGTTTTGGCGTACCGTACCCAAACAGGTGTCACGGCTAAAGTCTGGTTCCTTTGACCAGTGTGAGTGCAACCGTACCTGGTCCCAACAGGCGTCTAGCTGCGTCCCGCTTCACCAACATACGGGCCAAACCAACCAATCAGATGGCTGAAGCGTGTGACGCACTAACAGCGTGGAGGCAAAGCTCAGAAAGGAACGAGTTTCGAAACCACAATGCAGAAATGGGACGACCATAGAGAGACTTTGATGATTGTTGTTATTAACCAGGGTAAGATTATCACCCGTTAGAGTCCTCTTACGCCGTTGATTAACGCGCTAATCTAATACCCCCCCCCATGCCCGCCTTCGGTGTAGGCAAACAGGTGCAGCGGGAACCTTTTCACTTTCATTATCACTTGGTGAGAAGCTGAAACGCTCAGGTGGGACGGATGCTGTACAATCAGCTCGCTCCTCTGTCTGTCTGACACCTGCTGGTTATACGTTCATATCGGCCGGCTCATTTACAGTACGAGGTCTTTTTAAGGTAATTCATCCTGACAGAGCTTCTTCTGTGACAGTCAAACGTCGGCGTGTGCACCGGCGTGTTTTCATTAGTTTTAATGAGGCGGACGTGGGATCAGAGTGAAGAGAGGAGCGGTTTGACCTTCTGTGGGTTTCTCCGTCTGATTGGAAGATTTCTAATTACGTGCCGGTCCGGTCTGCGAGAGATCCGGCGAGCAGTGATGTGCGTTCACTCATTCGTCATCAGAAGGGAACCGAACGCAGCGCGGGGTCACACGCTGAGGAGAGGTTTGATGTAATGAACTTTACTTTAGATACGAAGGAGCTGACTCGACCCGGACTTTCTACACCAACGATTGTTTGAAGGTTCGTTCACTGGAGTAAAGTTTGAAATGTGAAACTTAAGTTTTTAATTGGTCTGATGGTCGAGATCGTCCGTCTGTCGCTCGACCACGCGCTGACTAATGAGTCTTTAAAGATTCATCATATTCATATTCAGGAGCAACATGTTCTTCATGTAGAGAGGAAAAAAGTCTGTTTATGTTCAAACTTGGTAAAATAAAGAACTTTGTGTGAAGGACTTTTTACTAAAACGACCTCCAGTGATGATTTTATTGGTCTAGTCTGGGAGAGAAGGTCGAGCTGTGACATAACTCTGCTATTAAAGCAACTCTTACCTCTCTTGCAAGTCTCAGTTGAAGCACTCATCATCTCATCTTCAGCCTCTTATCCGGGGTCGGGTCGAGGGCGCAGCAGCTCCAGCAGGGGACCCCAAACTTCCCTTTCCCGGGCCACATTAACCAGCTCTAACTGGGGGATCCTGAGGCGTTCCCAGGCCAGTGTGGAGATCTAATCTCTCCACCTGGTCCTGGGTCTTCCCCGAGGCCTCCTCCCAGCTGGACGTGCCTGGAACACCTCCCTAGGGAGGCGCCCAGGGTTCATCCTTACTAGATGATCCTGAACCACCTCAACTGGCTCCTTTCAACGCAAAGGAGCAGCGGCTCTACTCCGAGTTCCTCACGGATGCTGAACTTCTCCCCCTCTCTCTAAGGGAGACTCCAGACCCCCTCCTGAGAAAACACATTTCGGCCGCTTGTACCCGCGACCTGGTTCTTTGGGTCCTGACCTGGACCTGGTTCTTTGGGTCCTGACCCAGCTTTCATGACCACAGGTGAGGGTAGGAACCAGGACTGAGGGTAGATCCAGAGCTTTGCCTTCCTCAGCTCTCTTTTCATCACAACGGTGCGGTAGAGTGACTGCAGCTCCGCCCCCGCTGCTCCGATTCTCCGGCCAAACTCACGCTCCATCGTCCCCTCACTCGTGAACAAGATCCCGAGATCCTTGAACTCCTTTACTTGGGGTCAGGACTCATTCCTTACCCAGAGTAAGCAATCCACCGGTTTCCTGCTGAGAGCCACGGTGTCAGATTTGGAGGTGCTGATCCTCATCCCAGCCGTTTCACACTCAGCTGCGAACCGATCCAGCGTTCCCTCCAAAGTCCCACCCTCTTCCCCCTGCCTGACCTCTGACACCCCCCTCCCCAGACACGTGCGGTGAGAGAAATACAGTGTTCAAGTGCCATGGGAAGTCCGAAGTTTCGGACCTCCCACTAGGCAAAGTGCACTGGAATGTAGGTCTTTAACTCTGAACTTTGATATTTGAATAGAATTTATTTATATTTGAACGAATATTAGGCAGCCCTTAATATTCTAACGTGTTATGGACGTTATTTTTTTGTAAATTTGTTTGCTCGTAAACGTTTCAATTCAAACGACGAGGCTTTTTCCCGCCTGGTGAAGTTGAGGCTGGCAGCTCTGGCCTTGAGCTCCGTCCCATCACCCGTCCTGGTGATGAAGGGACGCGTCACCCGGAGCACCAGCGTGTCTCACTGATGTCTTTCTCACCAGATGTGTCCTGTTTTTAAAATCCTGTGAATAAAATGATTGATGAAAGGTTGTGTGTGTGTCGTCAGGATGGCCTCAGCAAGTCTGACATGGAGAAGCTGACCTTCTACGCCGTGTCG
>NC_139840.1:1840200-1842700 GCF_963691815.1 Echiichthys vipera | reverse complement strand
ACACACGCACACACACACGCACACACACACACACACGCACACACACACACACACACACACGAGGGGGAAAGTTAAAGGTGATAAATGTTCTTGGAGTGATGAGGAAACGTTTCTATATTCTACAGAATGACTCATCACCTCCACCCACCAGCGTCCGTTAGTCAGCAGAAAAGTTACGCCGCACACTTCACTGACATTTGCTGCAAAGTTAGTTCACAAGCAGAGAAGCCACACCGCCATCATCCGGCCCTCCATGGAGCACTTTAGGGGGCACTCCCACTGTGCCTCCGTACCGTGCCCAAACACGTTCCACGGCTAAAGTCTGGTTCCTTTGACCAGTGTGAGTGCAACCGTACCACGTCTAGGAGCGGCACGCTTGCCGTCCACGGCCCGTTTGGGAGAGGTGGGCTTTAGTAATGCACGTTTGCACGTGTACGAGCACGAGCGTGCGCACGTGTACGAGCACGAGCGTGCGCACGTGTACGAGCACGAGCGTGCGCACGTGTACGAGCACGAGGCCTACGGCCAAGCATTATTACAACTCAATCAAGCTTTGTAAACAATAAACAATAAATAAATGACTCGATAAATGAATAAATCTGCCACTGACGACTGAATTAAATCATAAAATTTGCTATAATTTGATATTTATTTTATATTAATTCCCCTGTTCGTCCACTTTCCTATTTAATTTTCCCTTTTATTCATTTTAGTATGGTTTTTCATGTATTTATTTATTTATTAATGTCTTTATTTCATTTTTATTTTATTCTTTATTTCTTTCTTTCTTCTATTAAATCTGTTCATTTGTTCTTTAATATTTTATTATTATTATTATATATTTATTAATTTGTTCTATGTTATTATTTTCTTACTATATTTCTTTATTTATTTGATTTTATATTTCTTTTTGCGTCACAAAATAAAACAAAATGGTAAAATTAAATATGAAAGTAAAGAAAAGTATAAATAATAAAAAATAATTATATAATAAATAATAATAAAATAAGTATAAGTAATAAATAATACAATATTAGGCTTATTGAATAATTATCTACATTTGTTTTAAATATTATATTTGTTCCATTTAATATTAATTTTACATATTTATGAATTAATTAAAGTATTTTTTTATCTATTTATGTATTTATTCCTTAAAATCAAATATTCCCCGGATGAATTATAATATTTAATAATTTAATAATATTTAATAATTAAATAATGTTGAGATCGTTCTGACCCGGCGATCGCGTTTCCATGGAAACTGTCACGAGTGTTTAATCTGCGTCCTGTGTTTTGAATAAGTGGTCTTTTGTATCGGCTGTGTATAAAAATATAAATATATATTTCATGAGTGAATGAAGCCGTTCAGCGCCCCCCCCCCCCCCCCCCACACACACACACACACACACACGCACACCCACCCACACACACACACACACACACACACACACACACACGCCTGTGTCCCCCTGGGAGCCTCGTAACCACAACCCCATAATTAGCCCCACTCTCTGCACCGGTCTGACCCCGGCTCCCTCCTCTGTTGCCGCACCACGGTGACACGTTTAACCCCCCCCTTCATCTCATCCATGACATCCAGGAAAAGGTTCGGCACAAAACGGGAGGAAATTACCAGGTAGAGGAGCGGGGTTTGGTCACCGAGGGCGAGCTGCACAGAGGCAATCTGCTGCAGTGGGCGATGATCGGGTGGGGGTGGGGGTGGGGGGGGAGGGGGGGGGGGGTCGTGCTCCTCGAGCGCAGCTGACGGAGAGGAGGACACTGCGCTTGTGTGGAGAGAGGAAATTACAGGCTGGACCGAAGAGGGTGGCTCTCCACAGGCTTATTATCGTTATCACCGGCGCTTCCAGTGCGTCCCTGTGCACCAGTGTGACGGCGTGAGTCACTGCAAACGTTCTCTGTGAGTGAGGAGTCAACGAGCAGCTGCAAAGGTTCAGCACACTTATGCTTTCAGCTGTTTGAGCAGCGACGCAGCCGCTCTGAGGTGAACTGAGGACAGTTTTCAACCCAGATACGACGTTCACACTCGTGTCGCTTTGATATTTGGTAAAGTAGCCTCAGGGACACAGGGCCGGACTACTAATAGATGCAAAACCAGCACAAAAAGATGCAAAATGACTAAAAACAGATGCAAAACCACCACAAAAAGATGCAAAATGATTAAAAATAGATGCAAAACCACCACAAAAAGATGCAAAATGACTCAAAATAGATGCAAAACCAGCACAAAAAGATGCAAAATGACTAAAAATAGACGCAAAACCACCACAAAAAGATACAAAACGACTAAAAATAGATGCAAAACCAGCACGAAAAGAACCAAAATGACCAAAAATAGATGCAAAACCAGCACAAACAGATGCAAAATGACTAAAAATAGATGCAAAACCACCACAAAAAGATGTAAAATGACTAAAAATAGATGCAAAACCACCACAAAAAGATGCAAAATGACTAAAAATAGATGCAAAACCACCAC
>NC_139840.1:1795200-1830200 GCF_963691815.1 Echiichthys vipera | reverse complement strand
ACACTACTGGAACACGTTAAAACACTACTGAAACACTACTGAAACTTTAAATCACAATTAAATCACACTCTTTTAATAAACTCTGGCTTCACTCTCTACGCTGTTGCTGCTTTGTTGTGTGTGTAGGGACTCTTCTCATGCTGCTGCAGAGGTTTGCTGTTATTTTCAGCAGCATTAGTGGTTAAAAAAGACCTTTGAATGCCTTCACCGTGCTGCCCCAAGCTAACCACTGTTAGCCACGTCCGGCTGTTAGCATCTCTCCTGGATTTCTACCTTAATAGTTGATACACGTAAAAAACTGTCTCCATGGCAATGTGCTTTATTACATGTTACAGGGCAGTAAACACACACACACACACACACACACACACACACACACACACACACACACAGGTGTAGACACATTAACACACCTCCAGACAGAAGCACGTTTGGCTTCTTCCACTTCCATTCATTTCCTTGCACACACACCTGCTCTCAATCGCTCTACGTCTCCAACACACACACACACACACACACACACACACACAGACACACACACACTCGAGCACACTGAGGAAATGAAAGGAGCTCTCTTATCACGCAGGCGGCTGCCTCCTAAACGTGGCAAGCCGTCGCCACCCGGTGACCGACTCCTTCTCTCTCCCTCCTGGGGTTTCCATTTTCACCCCCCCGCCCCTGCCTTGCCACTCGCCACTCTACGCGCTCCGCATAAATTGGACAATTACCAAGTGAGCGGCTGAGCCCCCTGAGAGGCTTCCTGTGTCACAGCCCGTTTGTGCTCCGCCGAGCCGCTCGCTCCTCTTGAGCGCCGGCGTCACCTCGCTGCTTTTATCCGCAGAAGCTTCGGGAGAAAAAAGGTTCATGCAGAAATTTAAATGAGGTTTTTGTGTGTTCGCTATTTTTAGCCTCGCTAGCGCGGAGGCTCAGGGGACGCTGATGTCACTACGGTGAGCACTTAAAGCTGCATTCTCTCTAATGTCCACTTAAAGCTGCATTCTCTCTAATGTCCAGCAGGAGGAGACTCCACTTAAAGCTGCATTCTCTCTAATGTCCAGCAGGAGGAGACTCCACTTAAAGCTGCATTCTCTCTAATGTCCAGCAGGAGGAGACTCCACTTAAAGCTGCATTCTCTCTAATGTCCAGCAGGAGGAGACTCCACTTAAAGCTGCATTCTCTCTAATGTCCAGCAGGAGGAAACTCCACTTAAAGCTGCATTCTCTCTAATGTCCAGCAGGAGGAGACTCCACTTAAAGCTGCATTCTCTCTAATGTCCAGCAGGAGGAGACTCCACTTAAAGCTGCATTCTCTCTAATGTCCAACAGGAGGAGACTCCACTTAAAGCTGCATTCTCTCTAATGTCCAGCAGGAGGAGACTCCACTTAAAGCTGCATTCTCTCTCATGTCCAGCAGGAGGAGACTCCACTTAAAGCTGCAGTCTCTCTAATGTCCAGCAGGAGGAGACTCCACTTAAAGCTGCATTCTCTCTAAAGTCCAGCAGGAGGAGACTCCACTTAAAGCTGCATTCTCTCTAATGTCCAGCAGGAGGAGACTCCACTTAAAGCTGCATTCTCTCTAATGTCCAGCAGGAGGAGACTCCACTTAAAGCTGCATTCTCTCTAATGTCCAGCAGGAGGAGACTCCACTTAAAGCTGCATTCTCTCTAATGTCCAGCAGGGGGAGACTCCACTTAAAGCTGCATTCTCTCTAATGTCCAGCAGGAGGAGACTCCACTTAAAGCTGCATTCTCTCTAATGTCCAGCAGGAGGAGACTCCACTTAAAGCTGCATTCTCTCTAATGTCCAGCAGGGGGAGACTCCACTTAAAGCTGCATTCTCTCTAATGTCCAGCAGGAGGAGACTCCACTTAAAGCTGCATTCTCTCTAATGTCCAGCAGGAGGAGACTCCACTTAAAGCTGCATTCTCTCTAATGTCCAGCAGGAGGAGACTCCACTTAAAGCTGCATTCTCTCTAATGTCCAGCAGGGGGAGACTCCACTTAAAGCTGCATTCTCTCTAATGTCCAGCAGGAGGAGACTCCACTTAAAGCTGCATTCTCTCTAATGTCCAGCAGGAGGAGACTCCACTTAAAGCTGCATCCTCTCTAATGTCCAGCAGGAGGAGACTCCACTTAAAGCTGCATTCTCTCTAATGTCCAGCAGGAGGAGACTCCACTTAAAGCTGCATCCCCTCTAATGTCCAGCAGGAGGAGACTCCACTTAAAACTGCATTCTCTCTAATGTCCAGCAGGAGGAGACTCCACTTAAAGCTGCATTCTCTCTAATGTCCAGCAGGGGGAGACTCCACTTAAAGCTGAGGTGCCCCCCCCCCCCCCTGCGGTTATAGAAATGACAGCAGTGATATTGAGTGTGAAAAGCGGAGGGATGGCGTTGCCCCTCGGGGCCGTTTAAGTTGTTGAGTCATTATCCGTGTGAACATCGTCGGCTCCCGGGGCCTTTTCCTGGTGACGCTGGGAAGATGTTGGACTCTTCACACACACACACACACACACACACACACACACACACACACACACACACACTGAAACTGTCTCAGTGTTCTTGGGTTTCCGTCCTGTCCCAGTCTTGTGAATGTGATATCTCAGGAACCCCTGGAAGGATTTTCTTCAAATTTGGCACAAACGTCTGCTTGGCCTGGAGGAGTCAAGGGGAACTGTGACCTGGTGTTTGTCTGTTCGTCCCATTTTTCTATAGCTCTTTTTTTCTGAATGTGTATTTGTTTGGTATGTGTTCTCTCATCCCTCCACACAGGAGGTCATGTACGGGAGTATGAGGGAGCAGTATAAGCGTGCATTCACACCAAAAGCGATGGAGGCGGTTTAACCGTTCGTAACGCAAATATTTCGTCTTCTGTCGTTTGCTCACGTTTGTTTGATTTTTTATGCGCTTCCATCGCAGGTAGCAGCTGAAGCGGCTAACTAACTGAAGCTAACCCCTGGCTCAGTCTACTCTGCTGTTGTGCTAAATGGAGTTTATGCTAATGCTAACAGGGGTCTGAGGCTTTAAAAAGAACAGAAATGAGCTCTCAGAGGAAGTGTGTCGTTGTGTTGCAGTGAGATCAGGCCGTCAGTGATTTAACCTCTGAAGTCGTACAGGTGCTGGTCCTGATACGCTTCACTCTGCACTGACGGCTTTCTTCTTCTTCTTCTTCTTCTTCTTTGTCGTTTTCTTCTTCTGGATTTCTGGCAGACTTAAATTATATCCATATCCAGAAAGTGAATAACAAGCACATTCTGTTTAGAAAACAATAGAAGTGTATTTGGGCGTGATGACGTCTGGACACCACTGATTGTAAATGTATGAGTGTGCATTGGAAAGACCTGGCGGGGCGTGTAAGTGTTGTCAGCACGCAGACCTTGGTATAAGACAGGAAGCTCTGTTAAGGGCGCCCTCCCACTGTGCCTCCGTCCCGTGCCCCGTGCTTTAGGGTCCTTGTCCCCCCTCCAGGCCCGTTTGTACTCACACTACCTGGGCCTCGGAGAATGCTTCTTGCTGCCTATACGTCATCACGCCGTAACACGTCACACGCATTGATGACGTCATGGCGATGCGTGGCTTTGTTTCCAGATCTTTCCGTAGACCTCGGAGTTTTTGTGCGTCTTGTCGACTGTTTTTGAATCTTTTCATCGACCAAATCTGCAGTAAACACTCCACCTCCGCATCACACCAACGTGAACCTTTCACCGCCATTGTTTGAAATGTCTGCGCATGGTCCCTCCTTCTTTTTTCTGTGTCCCAACAGGCGCACAGGAAATGACCTCGGAACCGCCGTAGGGCTCGTGCTCGTACACGTGCGCACGCTCGTGCTCGTACACGTGCAAACGTGCTTTACTAAAGCCCACCTCTCCCAAACGGGCCGTGGACGGCCTGCTGTCCACAGTTATGCGGGGAGCGGTTGCACTCACACTGGTCAAACGCACTAGGCTTGACCCGCAAAACCTGTTTTGGCCCGGTGCGGAGGGACAGTGTGAGTGCGCCCTAAGAGACACTAGGTATTGGAATTGTGGATCTTGGAGCTCTGTGATGAGTGTGTCAGACCTTGATTCAATTCATTCTCCTTGATTGCTGTGAGACGTCTCTGCTGACTCCTTCTTGTAGACCTTTCTATCTTTATAACACATCGTTCGACCATAATGAAGAATCTGTCCAACTGTGACTGAACTCCAGCGGACAGACGATCAGTGAGCGGGACAGGTATCGAGTGCAACGGCGGCTTAAGTTCCTACAACACTTAAACGTTACAAACAATCAATACAGAGGCGCCCGGAGGTCTGAGCCATAATGGCACGACAGTTTAGCCCAAGTCCGTCACAACAGAGGGACGTAAAGTACAGAGGGAGGAGGAGAAGGGCTGTGAAGTGACTGTAAGAGACGAGGAAGAGAAAGACGTTTATACCTGCAGATGTTTGTTGTGTCCAGTCGAAGGAAATGAACAGATGTCACCATGAAACGTCTCCAGTTCATCGCTGACATTAGACGATTCTTTTTAATAGGAAGGTGTGTGTGTGTGTGTGTGTGTGTGTGTGTGTGTGTGTGTGTGTGTGTGTGTGTGTGTGTGTGTGTGTGTGTGTGTGTGTGTGTGTGTGTGTGTGTGTGTGTGTGTGTGTGTGTGTGTGTGTGTGTGTGTGTGTGTGTGTGTGTGTGTGTGTGTGTGTGTGTGTCTGTGTGTGTGTGTGTGTGTGTGTGTGTGTGTGTTGGAGACGTAGAGTGAGTGAGAGCAGGTGTGTGTGCAAGGAAATGAATGGAAGTGAAAGAAGGCAAACGTGTTTGTGTCTGGAGGTGTGTTAATGTGTTTACACCCGTGTGTGTGTGTGTGTGTGTGTGTGTTTATATACCGCCCTGTAACATTATATTATATAGTTTTATGAAACGCCATTGTTTGAAATGTCCGCGCATGGTCCCTCCTTTTTTCTACGTCCCAACAGGCGCACAGGAAATGACCTCAGAACCGCCGTAGGCCTCGTGCTCGTACACGTGCGCACGCTCGTGCTCGTACACGTGCAAACGTGCTTTACTAAAGCCCACCTCTCCCAACCGGGCCGTGGACGGCAACCGTACCTCACCTAGGCGCGGTACGGTTGCACTCAAACTGGTCAAACGAACCAGACTTTACCCGTGAAACGTGCTTGAGCACGGTACGGAGGCACAGTGTGAGTGCGCCCTAAAGCAGTGGATGTAGGTGTTACCCAGCCTCAGTGTGCTGGTCGCACGTGTTGTCGGACTCATGCAGCAGTCGTTCGTTCCTCAGTTTGAACTATTTCCTGGTGTTTGTGTTTTAACTGATGCTCATTCAGACCTGCAGTCTTGTCGTCTCTGATGCTGTTGCTCATTGACGCTCTGACTGTATTTTCTCAGTTTGACGCCAGAGTTTAAACAAAAAGCTTCGGAGCGACCACATGAAACAAAGAAATGTCTTATCTGATTGGAGCTTTGTGAGTATTTGAGTCGTCCTGCGCTTGATTGAAGCCGTGAGTCAGAGCGACGCGCTGTAAATAAGAGGAAACGCTAACAGACTGCTGCTGCTCGCTAATTCAATCAGGGAGCGATCCTCTTAATGCTGCCGTTAACAATTCATTACATAATATCACTGAGACTGCTTCCACATCTGTAGGGCCTCTTCAAGGCATTTAATCATTTCTCGCTTTCCCTTTTTGCCTCTGAGCTTTTTCATTTGTCTGACGCTCCGTCTTCACTCTGCTCACACCAACACGACCCTCTCCTGAGCGCTTCCTTTGACCTTTCAGTGACCTTGGATCAATGGCAAACCATTAAATATGCATCAGAATCTCTTTTTGTCCTGGTGCAGTCGCCTCTGGGAGCTGCTGCTGTCTGTTTCTTCACCTTCACAGGCAACTTGTGACGTTGCGTTTATTTTTTTATTGTTTCCTTTTAAAGCTGTGACAATTAAAATGATAATTACCGTATTCTCCGCACAAGTTGCACCTAAACACCTTCAAATGTCTCAAAAGCCGACAGTGCGCCTTATAACCCGGTGCTCCTTATATATGGACCAATATTGAGCCACAACAGGTCTCCAACTACGGTGAGCAGCCGCCGACTCTATTTTCCCCCGTAGAAGAAGTAACGCGCGGTGCATGTTGAGATATACGACTGCGTGAAGCGTGCCGTTTCATTTCCATGTGTGTGTTTGTGTAAAGAGCCCAAAATGGCTCCTGTTAAGAGACACGCTTACGACGCAGAGTTTACACTCAAGGCCATTAGTCACGCAGTAGAACACGGGAATAGAGCAGCAGCCAGAGAGTTGAACATGAACCAATCAATGGTGCCGAAGTGGAGGAAGCAACTAGACGACCTCCCCTGACTGTTGTGTTGACGTTCCCTTTAGAGCAGCTCCATCTAATGGATGCAGAACGTGACCCCAGCCTCCACTGTAGCGTCTGTTCTTTGCGCCTGATAAAGTGGTGCGCCTTATAGTGCGGAAAATACGGTACCAGCATCGTGTACATCTGATATCACACTGAATGTTAAGAAGGAGACATTCACAACATGAACGCAGAGAGGCGTAAACAGGTAAACTAAGGGCAGAAAAGAATAATTGAATAATTAGGGGCGTGGCCTCTTGAGCGACAGCTAGCCTCTTGCCCTCACTTCTCCTCGGAGGCTAGCTGTCAGGATTAGCATCATTAGCATGCTAACTCCATCATTTCGACCTGGACTGCGGTCATTCGTGTGTTGGTGTTTCCAAAGTGATAAGATGGTTTGCTCTTCGATCGACTGAACAAACAGATGGTTTATGAACACAACGCGTTAACGTTAGCTCTGTTATGCTAATTAAATAGCTGCACTTGCACCATGACTTGGATCTCACCTGCTATCGATGGCGCGTACACTAGATGCTAATCGGAGCAGGGGGAGGATATAGATATGTATATAAATATATGAAGGAGTACCAAGGCTTCACTGTGGTCTGGTCTTTTCATTTCCCTCTCAATAAAACAGGCGCGTTGCCTCTCATCCGTCTGTCTGTGTGTGAAACCAGTTCTCCTCCTGCAGGGAAGAAGAGGAGGAGGAAGGAGAGGCGTCTTCAGACTATAAATAGCAGGGATTGGGGTTAACGGGTGGGGAGGGGGGTTGGGGGGTTGGGGGGTTTGGATTGACGTCACTTTGGTGAACGGGTCTCATAAAACCAGCTTTCAATCCTCTTTATCGCTGCTTTCTGCTTTCATTACACTTTCTTTTCCTCCTCTCTCTCTCTCTGAGTTCTTCTTCTCTGTGCCTCCTTCCTTTCTTTCAGTAACACCAGTTTGCTTCATTCCTGACAGGCTGTTTAAAATGGCCGCTGTGCGACTTTAGACTGAACCACTGTTGAATGCTCTTTGTGAGGGATGGATGTCCTTCCTTAGGTACTAATGTGGTCATTTTCAGCACCTACATGCATCAACTAAGCCGTCGAGACGTTTTGTTTTTTGGTGCAACAACAATAACTGAGATATCCTGTAGAGTCGTCCCTTAAAGCAGTTTCAGTCCAAAGCAACTGGACTTGGTTATTTGTCAGGAAGACGTTTCACCTCTCATCCAAGAGGCTTCATCAGTTCATGTACGCATCTGACCAGGACCAGGACCAGGACCAGGCTGGGACTGGACTAGGACCAGGGCCAGGACCAGGCTGGGACCAGGACCAGGACCAGGCTGGGACTGGTCCAACTAACTGGTGTGGAGATCCTGGTATTGAACCTCTCACAAGGTCGATGATGTCACTGGAACCCTTTGTGCTCCAAGTGCCAATGACCGTCGTTAGAGTGACAGTCGTTGGAGTCACAGGAGGCTTTTGTGAACCGTTGTTCTTTGAGGACTCTTTGAGTCGTTGACGCCAACGACTGTCGTTAAGACTCAATAGAGCACTAACCAAGTCCAAACCTACTTCCACCAACGACTGTCACTCTAACGACGGTCGTTGGCACTTGGAGCACAAAGGGTTCCAGTGACATCATCGGCCTTGTGAGAGGTTAAATACCTGGATCTCCACACCAGTAAGTTGGACCAGTCCCAGCCTGGTCCTGGTCCAGTCCCAGCCTGGTCCTGGTCCTGGTCCTGGTCCAGTCCCAGCCTGGTCCTGGTCCTGGTCCTGGTCCAGCCTGGTCCAGTCCCAGCCTGGTCCTGTTCCTGGTCCTGGTCCTGGTCCTGGTCCAGTCCCAGCCTGGTCCTGGTCCTGGTCAGATGCGTACATGAACTGATGAAGCCTCTTGGATGAGAGGTGAAACGTCTTCCTGACAAATAACCAAGTCCAGTTGCTTTGGACTGAAATTGCTTTGAGGAGAACGACGACCTGGACCCATGAGAACATTCACAGACTCATTAAATAATATAAAAAACATAAATTATTGATAAAATGAGACGTAAATTGAAATCGGCTTTTTCATTTACCTTCATATTAACCTCCATATTTATGAGTTCATGAGTTTATGAGTTTATGAGTTTTATGAGTTCCTGGTCCAGTCCCAGCCTGGTCCCAGCCTGGTTCTGGTCCTGGTCCTGGTCCTAGTCCTGGTCCTGGTCCTGGTCCTGGTCCAGCCCCAGCCTGGTCCTGGTCCTGGTCCTGGTCCTGGTCAGATGTGTACATGAACTGATGAAGCCTCTTGGATGAGAGGTGAAACGTCTTCCTGACAAATAACCAAGTCCAGTTGCTTTGGACTGAAACTGCTTTGAGGAGAACGACGACCTGGACACATGAGAACATTCACAGACCTGTAGAGTCGCTAACTCTGATTAGCTCGGGGCAGCGATCTATAAATCTATAAAAGCGTCACTCAGAGTAAATAAGGAAGGAGCAAACATGGCTGCTGCAGTGAACACCATGAAGAGATTCAATGATAGTGAGGTTTTAAAAAGGTACGGCCTTAACAGAGACGGCATTATGAACGTGACAGAGTCAGTCAGGGATGACATCACATCACCAACCTATAAAAACCACCCAACATCACCTTTCACCCACAAGTTGAGTGAGGATCAGGAGTCGGTCTTGGGTCCAGTTTGGTTTCCTCTTCTGTTTTGGCATGTGTCCGTATCAGCCATGGTTATTCTAGTCTAGGGTTTCTCAACAGGGGCGCTACCACCCCCTGGGGGGTGTTCGTACAACCATGGGGGGCGCTGGGAACGTGAGAGGTTTTTTCTTTCATAGTTTTCAAATCTGTTTGGTGCAAAAATAGCCTACCTGAAGTAATATCTGCATATCCACTGACTGTCTAATGAGCTGCCAGACTCGTCAGGAGGCCTACCTGGAGCACAATCAGCTGAACACACTTGACAGCACCATCTAGTGTCTCAAGATTGTAGTCGCAACAACAAAAAATAAGTCCAGCAGTGGGGTTGCCAGGTTGGTCAGACCCGGCCCAGTAGCCTCCAGGAGACCGGAGTCTGTTTGAGCCTGTTTGAACCCGTCCCCTCCAGAAAATCACACCATCAAAACAAGGATTAGAGGAGTTTGACTGACAGTTAGCGTTAGCCGTTAGCGTTAGCCGTTCCAGCTAAGTGCAGATGAAAGTGATGTTAGCATCCAGGAGCAGCGTAGCCATGTGGGCGTGCGTTTGAATGGCGTTCCTCTCCTTTCTCTCAGTCCATGGAGTGAATGGCTCTGGTTGTTGCCCGTCTCCGCTCACTCAGCTGCTGGGACAAAGAACGCCCCCTTCACTGAGGCTCCCAAGCAGCTGCAGGATTGGCTAACTCCATTTCACCCAGTGCCAGCCTACAGTAGCTGCACCCAACAACAGACAACCCTGGCAACCAGCAACGCCCAACGCTATTGGATGCTACCATGGAAACACAACGGGACAGATATAAGATATAATGACTCAAAATGAACGTTAAAGCTCTGTCTGAAACAGAATACAGTGTTAACATTAAGTTAATTACGGGTGCCTACTTTACCCACAATGCAACTCAACCACTGACAGTTCAGTTGGAGATTTTGGTGCTTTATGCTCTAGATCAGGGGTCCGCAACCTTTGACATGAAGTGACATTTTAAACAGTTTCTTGTAAATCAGTGTGCCATATCAATGTCAACGAAGCCCGTGTGTACCGGAGCGTACTGGCCAATCAGAGGCAGGGTTGGGCGGGTCTTAGTGAATGTAGAAGAAGAAAAAAGTAGTGACGTCCAAATAAAGCTTCATGAAGCTATAGATGGCACTGACTGTTCAACAAAGGCTCATTTTCTCATTGACTACAAACTCACCAGTCCTGGAGCCTTTTCCCTTTAACCCAAGAGCTCCATCCAGTGGCGTCATCAGGTAAAACGCTTCATGGAGCTTCACAAGGAGTCAGTCAGTTGCATGTGGATGAGTCAACACTGCAGTCAGCCTACAGTAGCTGCACCCAACAACAACAACAACAACAGACAACCCTGGCAACCAGCAACGCCCAACGCTATTGGCTGCTACCATGGAAACACAACGGGACAGGAAGTCATTGTTTTTAAACTATTGATTCAGACTAAATATATTTTTTTATGAAAAAGCAAAACCTTCATTCTGTTCCTCTCAGAATGAAGGTTAAAGCTCTTTTTTCCACATTTGTCACATTGTTGAGACTGTGATATGTAACAGATTTGCTGCTGACCTGCTGCTCTCAGTGATGTGAAGCCGGTCTTCACTTCAGAGGAACATCAGTGTCGTTTGAATCAACGCGTCAGTCAAACGTCGAGTGAGAAACACGGGGGGACGTGGGGGCAGAGTTTAAGATGAGAAAACCCTTTTGAGTGAGATGGACGCGCGAGGTCAGCGGCGTCAGCGTCCGGTCAGAGGTCCTGGTTTGATACGGCCGTCATGAATGAAGCGTTGGTGGTCGTGTGGATGAAAGGCGTCTGAAAGGCGCTCGAGGTCAGAGAGCGGCGGATCACAGGGACGAAGAAAAGCAATAATGTTCAGCTCCTGGAAGAATGGAGTCAGTTCCTCTCTTTGGTTCTCCTTCTCAAAGCTTCAGCACCAAGCACCATTACTAACAATTAATATATAATATCTGGGGTCGTCCCATTAGGCGTGGTAACATAACAGGTGTGTGTGTGTTTGAGTGTGCATGTGTGTGTATGTGAGGGAGAGCGAGAGAGACGCTGTGTGTGTGTGTGTGTGTGTGTTGAAGGAAATACTCTCGCAATTTACCGTGAATGAGTCAAATACCTGCAAAACCAATGACATTCCCAACAGCCTCAGCTGCTTTGTTTTGTCACCATTAGCATGTTGCGTTGCTAACACCCTAACACGGTAAATGCTACACCAGCACGCGGTGTTAGCACTGTCACTGTGAGCGTGTTAGCACAACTTTGTTTCCATCCCTTCCCGATCAGAAAACCCTGATCTGTTCTCCGCCCCTCGGGCAGCGAGCAGGCGGGTGATTAAGTCCACCTCCTTCATGCGTGCGCGTCGACACAAATAGCAGATGTATGTAATATGTGAGTTTACCTGGAGGGCAGGTCGGCTCCCACAGAGGTGAGTACATCTGCAGCTCTCACTCATCTGCATGTCTTTAACACCCACAGGAGGTTTCAAACGACCTCTTGACCTTGTTTGTGTCTCTCCTCTGTTCAAAATGAAGCAGTACACGGGCGTACTTTCCCTAAGATCAGTGGCATCTTTATTCCTTCTGCATCTCTGATCCACCTCTGCATCATCTATGTATATCCGTCTATCTTTACCTCCGAGTCTGCAGGCCGCTCTGCCAACGATCAAACAGCTCAGTCGCATGTTTATGGCTTAAAGGATATTAATGCTTATTTTTGATCAATATCTAATAAACATTAAAGAATTGTCCTTATACTTCAAACTCCAATAACTGCTTTATTTAAACTATGACTGAACTCAACCAATAAATAAGCTGATATATGGACAGATATGAGTTTATTGCAGCCTGTAACCAATGTTTAGGGCGGTGCACAGTGAAGCGTCTACCCACCTTTGTGTGTAACATTTAACATATATGTTGTTTTTCTCTAGTGTGTGTGAACGTGTTGTTCTGTAACTTAAACCATCACCTTTAGGACTTCCTGTTGTCTCTAGCAGCCCGTGGACGGACTTCTCTGTAAAGGACTCAGGTCCCTCTCCTCTCTTTAGCTCGCCTACAGCCAACAGTGATGCTAGCTTATTGTCACTCTGATCCTTTCCAATCTTTTGTATTGAAACTGTTGCACAATAATTTTCCTCGGGATAAAGAAAGCTTCTTGAATCTTTATGCTAAATGGAGTCTGCTACTGTGAACAAATAAACCAGTCCACACATGCTGTTCTTCAGTTCTACATTCTGCAGCGGCGGCCCAGAGACAGACCTAAGGTCGCCCACCATCCCGTAATGGCAGCCTGGCTCCTCTCCTGGTGGTCCGGGATCAGACCCCCGATGCAGGGGTTAAGTATCAGTCCCCTGGTGCTGGGGTAAGGTCCGGCTGAGGGTCTTCGGGCTGCAGGGCGCTGCAGAGTGTGTTTAGCGGAGGCACAGTATGTGTGGACGTGGAGGAAACACTGACGTGGAATATATTGTGCTGTTAGCTGCTAATGTTAGCTATTGTAAGCTCACTAATGCAGATGAACTGCTAGCTAGCTGACGTAGCAACATCCTGTCTTGAGTGGATAACCGATTCATCCAAGCTCCTGGCTGGCTCGCCATTTGTAAACGGCGTTATCAGCTCATGTTACAAAGCAACCAACGAGCCATAAACCCTGGTTGGTTCTGGCAGGACGAGGATTGTAGTCGTAGTTAGAAAGCAACGTTGTTTGTTAGTTGGACACAGGAAGTCCATCCATCCTCACTGACTTTCTCCTTCTGGGCTTTTTATCAGACGAGAATATTAATGATGATCTTTATTTATTTGTGTGTCTTCAGTCACCTGGACAACCACCACCTGTGGGACCCCAATGAGTTTGCTGTTTCCTGCTTCAGAATCATCATGTACTCCATCCAGGTACAGGAGCCTACACACACGTTCTATTTCTACGTTGTCTGCTTTGTTTTAAAGTACTAAAGTTGTGTTATTTTGTTTCTGTGACTAACAGTTTAAAGTTAGAGGCCAAAACCAAGAGTATGTTGTTATTTAAGCTGTTGGAACAAACTCCAGGGGTCGATTATAAGTCGAAAAGTAACATTTTATTCTAATCGAATGAATGAATTTAAGCCACATTATCAGTTTCTTTACATCATATGAATCATAAATTCAAATCATCATTCATTCATCCATCTTCAACTGCTTGTCGCTGTCTCGGGGGGCTGGAGCCGATCCCAGCTGACATCGGGCGTGAGGCGGGGTCCACCCTGGACAGGACGCCAGTCTATCACAGGACACATAGAGACGAACAGAGACAGACAACCATTCACACCTACGGGTGATTTAGAGTCATCAATGAACCGAACACCTGCACGTCTTTGGACTGTGGGAGGAAACCGGAGAACCCGGAGAAAACCCACGCAGACACGGGGACAACATGCAAACTCCACACAGAAGGGCCCCAGCCGGGATTCGAACCAGGAACCCTCTTGCTGTGAGACGACAGTGCTAATTTGGTCTTTAAATAACAACGTAGCGCTCTTTCATAGTTCCATTTCGTATTTCTACGACGTTTGAGTTCTCAGTTCTTTTAAAAAACAACAGAACTGTCGTTGAACCTTTTTCCTGTCGATGAAAACGTGTTTCACTAAATAAAGAACTCATCGTAAAAAGGTATTGAACCGGAAATAGTATTTTGAAAAGGTGTTACATCCGACTGAAAGACCGGACAGAGGAGGATTGACAGCACTAGCTGTTATGGCGCCACCCTCTGGCTGAATTGCACCAAATTGGGCACTGCAGGTACGCGGCAACGCACCTGTGAAGCAGATCGGACGGAGAGTCCTTCAGAAATGCAGATTACAAACAGTCTCACAGAGATTCTTTGCTTTATAGTTAGATTTTATCAGCTGGACTTTATTATTCATGCAATTGTTTACATGCGAGCACAAGGCGCACTGTCCGCCCCGCCTTCCCCCTTCTGTTGGATCTCGCTGCAGCACCTGTCAGTCATGGTGACGAGCTGTCATCCGGCCTGAGGCGTGAAGTCAGCGGCGTCCCTGAAGTCTCCACAGGCAGATGGAGAGCACAGCTGATCACGGTGTTACTCAGATTCACTCTCTTTTTTTATATCCAGGCTCAAATCCTCTCGCACTGAATTCTGCCTCTTAGGAGGTTCTTCGTCCAGGCTGCAAAGCATCAGCACGGATGGATAAACGTACGGACCTATAGGTTTGCAAAGCGACCACGAAGAAATGCTGAATGAGTGAAAACGGGACAAAGGGGCCTTCACAGTTCAGCATCTAAGGGCGCCCTCCCACTGTGCCTCCGTCCCGTGCCCCGTGCTTTAGGGTCCTTGTCCCCCCCTCCAGGCCCGTTTGTACTCACACTACCTGGGCCTCGGAGAATGCTTCTTGCTGCCTATACATCATCACGCCGTAACACGTCACACGCATTGATGACGTCATGGCGATGCGTGGCTTTGTTTCCAGATCTTTCCGTAGACCTCAGAGTTTTTGTGCGTCTTGTCGACTGTTTTTGAATCTTTTCATCGACCAAATCTGCAGTAAA
This sequence comes from Echiichthys vipera, assembly GCF_963691815.1. Taxonomy (NCBI): domain Eukaryota; kingdom Metazoa; phylum Chordata; class Actinopteri; order Perciformes; family Trachinidae; genus Echiichthys; species Echiichthys vipera. The sequence goes on along the minus strand of NC_139840.1, from coordinate 1,815,629 downwards.
CACTCCACCTCCGCATCACACCAACGTGAACCTTTCACCGCCATTGTTTGAAATGTCCGCGCATGGTCCCTCCTTCTTTTTTCTACGTCCCAACAGGCGCACAGGAAATGACCTCAGAACCGCCGTAGGCCTCGTGCTCGTACACGTGCAAACGTGCTTTACTAAAGCCCACCTCTCCCAAACGGGCCGTGGACGGCAAGCGTGCCGCTCCTAGACGTGGTACGGTTGCACTCACACTGGTCAAAGGAACCAGACTTTAGCCGTGAAACCTGTTTCAGGCACGGTACGGAGGCAAAGTGTGAGTGCGCCCTTAAACCCTCTTGGTCTCTCATGTCTTCCAGGCTCAGCACTCCCATCACGTCATCCAGCAGGTTCTGAATCACCTGGACACCAACAACAAGAACACACCGCGATTCAGAGCCGGCATCGTCCAGGTCCTCCTGGAGACGGTGGCCATCGCCGCCAAAGGCTCAGTGGGTGAGTTACAGGACTGTACTGGTTTCCACTGCTGCACCAGTGACTCAGGAGGTGGTAGAGTGAATAACAAAAGGTGTAATCTTGCACTTTTATTAAACACACAACAAAAAAACCTACTTTTTGATGATATGAAGGTTTCAATAAGTCACTTTTGTCCCAACTTTGTAATCACAAAGTCCCGGGATTGAACTCAAACCATAATCAGAGATTTAATCTGAGGATTTCTGACAGAAAACAAGAACAGTGAGGTGTTTAAAAAAGGTGCGGATGTGATATGCTGAAGTGTTTCAAAGGGTAACACCTTATGAGAAGAGAAGAATATTCTTCCATCCAGTTATTTTCTGCCATTTCTCGGTGGCAGCAGGCGAAGCAAGGTGGTCTTTCTTTATGCTGTCACTTGTCACTGGAATGAAAACCTGCAGCCACAGCGACTCTTTACTGGATCAGTTTGACACCCCTGTCTTAGACGCACAAAACCCTCGATACGGTCGGAGGAGTGAAGAGAAATAGATTAAATTAAAAATGAAAACAGGTAACTGAGTTTTAAGTGTTTAAATGAAGGTGATTCTCTCCACTGAGGGGAGGTCATATTTTTTTAAATCGACCTTTTACACCTTGCTGTTTGTTATGTGTTTAATTCCTCCAACCTGCCGTCGCCCTTTCCTCTGGATAGGAATGATTCAGCAGACCAAAAGAAGTGACAAGTTCACCTTTGAAAGTGAAATCACGACTCCTCCAAAACTCTGGCTCGGTACAGTATGACAGTGTGGTTAGACTTAGACTTAGTGGATGTATAGAGCAGTTTCCGCAGACCAACCCCCCCCCCCCCCCCCCCCCCCCCCTTGTTTATATGACTAGTTTGTAGGTCCATTTAATTGTGAGGTTATGGATCGGAGATGCATGATAATGGCAGCCGTACAAAACGTCTCTTTTGCCAACAGGTCCTATATTTTTAAATCTACATCTAAGAACATTTAACAGCCCTGCAACAACGTCAAGGCTTTAAGATTTAAAAACACAGGTTTTCTCTGGTGGTTTCAGTCCATGCAGGAAATGTATTTGTTTCAAAACACCTTTCTTGGGACAGAATATGGCAAAATAATAATCATGGTGGCAAACATGGAGTTGAATTAGTTAAATGCATTGATGAGACATGAATGATACAGACAGAGAGGTATTGACCTCAGGATGGATGAAGACAAAAGACGAAGTATTGTCTTTGAACAGGAAGTACTTTTTGAAGAAAGAATGATGGCTTCAGACGGGGAGATTGGGTTTAGTTCAGTCAAAAGTCTCCGGTGTGTAACAACGCATGAAACCGATATCACAAGATAACGCGAGAGCTTGAAGTCACGCTCTGCCTCCAACACTACTACAACTATATTCTATATTCTGTTCTGTTTTTAGGGCGACTTTAACATCGGTCTAGGGACTACAGATGAAAGACAGTAATGTTATTAATGTGCACTGTCCCTGTTTTCAAATAAACTAAACTTCAACACCAGCGATCGTCTGACCAATGGTGACCGATGAGCGTATCTACCAATCGACTACTTTTATAATCCATCAACAGAAAGTCAGAATTCTCTGATTTCAGCTTGTTAAATATGGAGCTTTTATGGTTTATTCCCTCCTTTATGACATTAAAGTAAAAATATTTATGTTGCAGAACAAAAACGAGACATTTGGGGACGTTATCTTGGACTTTAGGAATCATTGATCCACATTTTTAACATTTCATAGACCAAACTAATCCATTCATTCATTCATTCATCTTCAACCGCTTATCCCGGGGTCGGGGTCGTGGGGGCTGGAGCCGATCCCAGCTGACATCGGGCGTGAGGCGGGGTCCACCCTGGACAGGACGCCAGTCTATCACAGGACACATAGAGACGAACAGAGACAGACAACCATTCACACCTACGGGTGATTTAGAGTCATCAATGAACCCAACACCTGCACGTCTTTGGACTGTGGGAGGAAACCGGAGAACCCGGAGAAAACCCACGCAGACACGGGGACAACATGCAAACTCCACACAGAAGGGCCCCAGCCGGGATTCAAACCAGGAACCTTCTCGCTGTGAGGCGACAGTGCTAACCACTGATTGAGAAAATAATCAAATGAATCAACAGTGAAAATCAGTTGAAGCCTGGCAGTGAAAAGTGATTCTCCTCTCATGAGGATGCAAGGTTAGAGAGAAATCTGCAAACTGGTTTCCTGTTTCAGTTTCGGGTTTTCTCATCATCCAGTAAACTGTGTCAAACCCAGGCAGGGTATTTCAGCAGTGAGTGTATTTGCAGGGGAAATTGTGACCATAGCATGGTCATGTGACGTGTAGATCTGTATAGAGACTGGAATCGGGGCCAACTGTTACATTTTGAATCCTTGCTTTAAGCTGAACAGACATAGAAACAGATGTATGTGAACAAAACTCAGATTGCTCTTTGGCTTAAATGTTACTATGCTTCTACGTGTTTAGAGACATTTAGATTCTCATGCAGGGAAATGTGAGTTCAGCTAAACAAACAGTGACAAAGACACAAGGAATTATGAGAAAATCAAAGTTCACATTTAAACTCCTCGTCCTGAAACGTAGAAAATCTTGACGATAACTCCTCCCTCTTCTTTCGCTCTCAAACACAATTAGCTGCAGAGCTCAACTCTGTGTATTTCCTCGTTCCTTCACATCTACACTGTGAGGATGGGCGTGACCAACATGGTGAGCGGACAGGCCCCATGCACTGCAGAGACACGTGTTGTTGAGATCAGAGCTCAAACTAGTTTCACTTCTGACGAGTTACTGAGAGGGAGATGGCGCAGAAAGGAGTTCAGCTGAACCGAGAAATCATTTGCTGTTCGATCTGTCTGGATCTACTGAAGGATCCGGTGACTCTTCCCTGTGGAAACAGCTTCTGCATGAACTGTATTAAACTCCACTGGGATGAAGAAGACGGTAAGCACTTGTACAGCTGCCCTCAGTGCAGACAGAGCTTCACACCAAGGCCTGCCCTGGTGAAAAGCACCGTGTTGGCAGATGTAGTGGAGGAACTGAAGAAGACTGGGCTCCAAGCTGCTCCTGATGATCCCTGCTATGCTGGAGCTGAAGATGTGGCGTGTGATGTCTGCACCGGGAGCAAACTGAAAGCTCTCAAGTCCTGTCTGGTGTGTCTGATCTCTTACTGTGAGCAACACCTTCAGCCTCATTTTGAATCTGCTGCCTTTAAAAAACACAAGCTGGTGGAGCCCTCCAAGAAGCTGCAGGAGAACATCTGCTCTCGTCACGATGAGGTGATGAAGATGTTCTGCCGCTCTGATCAGCAGTGTATCTGCTACCTCTGCTCTGTGGACCAACTCAAAGGCCACGACACAGTCTCAGCCGCAGCAGAGAGGAGCGAGAGGCAGAGAGAGCTGGAGGGGAGTCGACTAAACATCCAGCAGAGGATCCAGGACAGAGAGAACGATGTGAAGCTGCTTCAACAGGAGGTGGAGGCCATCAACCGCTCTGCTGATGAAGCAGTGGAGGACAGTGAGAGGAGCTTCAGCGAGCTGATCCGTCTCCTGGAGAAAAGACGCTCTGAAGTGAAGCAGCAGCTCAGATCCCAGCAGGACACTGAAGTGAGACAAGTCAAAGAGCTTCAGGAGGAGCTGGACCAGGAGATCACTGAGCTGACGAGGAAAGACGCTGAGCTGGAGCAGCTCTCACACACAGAGGACCACAGCCAGTTTCTCCACAGCTACACCTCCCTGTCTCCACTCAGTCCGTCTGCATCCAGCATCAACGTCCGTCCTCTGAGACACTTTAAGGACGTGACAGCAGCCGTGTCAGGACTCATAGAGAAACTACAGGACGTCCTGACAGAGGGATGGACAAACGTCTCACTGACTGAAGTGAATGTTTTACTGTCACAACCAGAACCAGAGCCCAGGACCAGAGCGGACTTCTTAAAATACTCATGTGAACTCACACTGGATCCAAACACAGCACACAGATGGCTGTTGTTATCTGAGGGGAACAGTAAGGTAACAGTAATGAGTAAAAAACAGTCTTATTCAAGTCACCCAGACAGATTCACTGGATGGTTCCAGGTCCTGAGTAGAGAGAGTCTGACTGGACGTTGTTACTGGGAGGTGGAGTGGACCGGTTTTGGGGTTTATGTAGCAGTCACATACAGGAACATCAGCAGAGCAGGGGGCTCAAGTGAAAGTGGATTTGGATTAAATGACAAATCTTGGGTTTTGAAATGTGACATTAACGGTTATAACTTTCTGAACAACAACGTGCACAGTCCCATCTCAGGTCCTCGGTCCTCCAGAGTGGGAGTGTACCTGGATCACAGAGCAGGTGTTCTGTCCTTCTACAGCGTCTCTGAAACCAGGACTCTCCTCCACAGAGTCCAGACCACGTTCACTCGGCCTCTCTACGCTGGACTCAGGTTTTCTTATCATAACGTCAGTGCTGAGTTCTGCAAACTGAGATAGACAGAAGTCATTTAAGGGTTAAATTCTGTCTTTTAACTTATTTGGTCTCCATGTTTGTCGCATACAGGAGGTGAATACAGTTAATCACAGAGTATATCTGATTGATGTGTTTGGAGAGAAGTTTTCATTAAATTGACTTGTAACGGAGCATTTCTGCTTTAAATTCAATAAAATATTAACTTGTAATGTTTTTTGTAATGTAGTATTTATACCTTTACTTCAATAATGTGTTTACTTGTAGTAGTTTTAGTTACTGTAGTATTTACACTTGTACTTTAGTAAGATGTCTAACTTGTAATGGAGTGTTACACTGTAGTATTATCTGTTCCCGGACGAGCCCCCACTTATGTTACGACCCAGCCTGTGAGATGAAAGGGAAGCAACGTAAAACCAGGTGTTTTTAGTAAAGTTACTTATTTAATAACAGATAGTTTTAAATGGTTTAACAAACTTAAGTACACAAACTATGAAACAGTATTTCTACTTTTACTTAAAACATGTTTTACTTGTAATGTAGTATTACACTGTAGTGTGATCCTTTCCTGGAAGAGCCCCCACTTGTGTTACGACCCAGCTCACGAAAAGGAAGCAACATCAAATCAGGTGTTTTTAGTAAAGTTACTCATTTATTAACAAAGTTTAACAAACTTAAGAACATAAACTATGAAATAGTATTTCTACTTTTACCTAAAACATGTTTTACTTGGGACATAGTATTTATACTGTAGTGTTATCCTTCCCTGGACGAGCCCCCACTTATGTTACGACCCAGCCTGTGAGTAGTAGTTGTAGTTACTGTAGTATTTGCACTTGTACTTTAGTAAGAAGTCTAACTTTTAATGGAGTATTACACTGTAGTATTATCCTCTCCTGGACGAGCCCCCACTTATGTTACAGCGCAGCTCATGAAAAGGAAGCTACATGAAACCAGGTGTTGTTGGTAAAGTTACTCATTTATTAACAGAAAGTTTAAAATGGTTTAACAAACATTAAAGTTTAAGTATTACACTGTAGTGTTATCCTTTCCCGGACGAGCCCCAACTTATATTACGGCCCAGCTCAGGAAAAGGAAGCAATATAAAACCCGGTGTTTTTAGTAAAGTTACTCATTTATTAAAGGAAAGTTTAACAAACTTAAGTACACAAACTATGAAACAGTATTTCTACTTTTACTTCAAACATGTTTTACTTGTAATAGAGTATTTACACTGTAGTGTGATCCTTCCCTGGACGAGCCCCCACTTATGTTAGGACCCAGCCTGTGAGTAGTAATTGTAGTTACTGTAGTATTTACACTTGCACTTTAGTAAGATGTCTAACTTGTAATGGAGTATTACACTGTAGTGTGATCCTTTCCTGGACGAGCCCCCACTTGTGTTACGACCCAGCCTGTGAGATGAAAGGGAAGCAATATGATCGAGTATTTCACACTATAATTTATACCTTTACTTCAATAATGTGTTTACTTGTCTTACTTGTAATGTAGTACTACACTGTAGTATTATCCTTTCCCGGACGAGCCCCCACTTATGTAAAAATGTCTAAATTCAGTTTATCTGTTCGTCTACTAGATCAGTACCGCGTACAACCCACCTTTAAAACATCCAAACTTTCCCGCTCAAGCGACTCGACAACAAGAGTCTGACTGTAATGCATCTCTTCTGCGTTGGCTGTGTCCGTGTCTGTGTGTGTGTGTGTGTGTGTGTGTGTGTGTGTGTGTGTGTGTGTGTGTGTGTGTGTGTGTGTGTGTGTGTGTGTGTGTGTGTGTGTGTGTGTGTGTGTGTGTGTGTGTGTGTGTGTGTGTGTGTGTGTGTGTGTGTGTGTGTGTGTGTGTGTGTGTGTGTGTGTGTGTGTGTGTGTGTGTGTGTGTGTGTGTGTTATTGCAGGTCCCACGGTGCTGGAGGTGTTCAACACTCTGCTCAAACACCTGAGGATGAGCGTGGACTTTGAGCTGGGCGAGAGCTCGAGGAGGAACTCCAGCACCAGCGTTTCGTCCGGCCGCGTCAAAGAGAGCGAGGAGAGGATCGTCCAGAACGCCATCATCCAGACCATCGGTACAGCCACGCTCGTCACTTCCTGTCTCAGTGTTTGCTTGGTGTAATCTTTCTGTTGTGTGTGTAACTGTTGTTCAGGTGTGTGGTGGTGAAGTATATAAATAGAAAAGAGCGTGTTTGTGTCTGAGTCACCGTCTCTCGTGTCCTCTCGTGTCCTCCCGCCAGGCTTTTTTGGCGGAAACCTGCCGGACTACCAGCGAGCTGAGGTCATGATGTTCATCATGGGCAAGGTGCCGGTGTACGGGACCCCCTGCCACACCCTGGACACCGTCAAGATTGGGTGAGTCACACATTCATTATCCGATGGACCCCACGGTCCCCACACAACCCTGCTGCAGCCAAATTACTCACAGCTCCCTGAAGCAGGTTCTGCAGAAATCACACACACACACACACACACACACACATGCACACACACACACACACACACACACACACACACACACACACACAGAGCGTATTGTGCTGTTTTAGGGGATGTTAACCCGTTAAAAACTCAATCTTTTTGCAGCAGAAAGCTAAAGCTTCTGTCTTTGAGGTCATAATGTTGTACCCTCTTAGGGTGCACTCCCACTGTGCCTCCGTACCGTGCCCCAGCACGTTTCACTGCTAAACTCTGGCTAGTTTGACCAGTGTGAGTGCAACCGTACCGCGTCTAGGAGCGGCACGCTCGCACGGTGGGCTTTAGTAAAGCAAGTTTGCAGGTGTACGAGCACGAGCGTGCGCACGTGTACGAGCACGAGGCCTACGGCGGTTCTGAGGTCATTTCCTGTGCGCCTGTTGGGACGTAGAAAAAAGGAGGAGGGGCCATGCGCGGACATTTCAAACAATGGCGGTGAAAGGTTCACGTTGGTGTGATGCGGAGGTGGAGTGTTTACTGCAGATTTGGTCGATGAAAAGATTCAAAAACAGTCGACAAGACGCACAAAAACTCCGAGGTCTACGGAAAGATCTGGAAACAAAGCCACGCATCGCCATGACGTCATCAATGCGTGTGACGTGTTACGGCGTGATGACGTATAGGCAGCAAGAAGCATTCTCCGAGGCCCAGGTAGTGTGAGTACAAACGGGCCTGGAGGGGGGGACAAGGACCCTAAAGCACGGGGCACGGGACGGAGGCACAGTGGGAGGGCGCCCTGAATGAGGTCCGATGCTAAACAGACCTACAACTTTCATGTTTTTCATGATGCTGTATAAAATTTTCTAAATCTAAAGTCGTACGTTGCATTTGGTGCAAAATTACAGATGAAAACCATCAAACCGAACCCTTACACCAAGAGTTTAACATGAAAGACTCTCTCTCTATCTCTCTCTCTCTCTCTCTCTCTCTCTCTCTCTCTCTCTCTCTCTCTCTGTGTCTCTCTCTCTCTCTCTCTCTCTCTCTCTCTCTCTCTCCCTCTCCCTCTCCCTCTCTCTCTCTCTCTCATATCCAAAGTAAATGAATCTGTCCTCACTTCACCTCCTGGACGCCCTGCAGTGAATTCAGCTCGGGGGTCACTGAGATGCCGGCTGAAAGAAAAACAAGCTAATCTCTCAGGCCTCAGGAGTGAAGAGCAGATAATCCCAAATCAAACGAGCACAGGCCTCCTCCTCTTCCTCCTCTCTCTCTCTCTCTCTCTCTCTCTCTCTCTCTCTCTCTCTCTCTCTCTCTCTCTCTCTGTCTCTCTCTCTCTCTCTCTCTCTCTTCTCCTTCTCGGGTAATTGCCGGAGGAGAGAGATTTGTTTCTGCAGCTACGAGGTTTTACAGAATGGAATCACACTTTCTACGTTTAAGAGCGTCGACATTATGTGTTCCTCCTCACAGTCCGGTGACACTGATTTACATATGATTATGATTCAGACACATAGATGGTTAGCTGAAGGGGCCTCAGCGACTAGAAATGTAAAATGACTAAAAATAGATGCAACACCACCACAAAAAGATGCAAAATGACTAAAAATAGATGCAAAACCAGCACAAAAAGATGCAAAATGACTAAAAATAGATGCAAAACCAGCACAAAAAGATGCAAAATGACTAAAAATAGATGCAAAACCAGCACAAAACGATGCAAAATGACTAAAAATAGATGCAAAACCAGCACAAAAAGATGCAAAATGACTAAAAATAGATGCAAAACCACCACAAAAAGATGCAAAATGACTAAAAAAAGATGCAAAACCACCACAAAAAGATGCAAAATGACTAAAAATAGATGCAAAACCACCACAAAAAGGTGCAAAATGACTAAAAATAGATGCAAAACCACCACAAAAAGATGCAAAATGACTAAAAATAGATGCAAAACCACCACAAAAAGATGCAAAATGACTAAAAATAGATGCAAAACCACCACAAAAAGATGCAAAATGACTATAAATAGATGCAAAACCACCACAAGAAGATGCAAAATCACCACAAAAAGATGCAAAATGACTAAAAATAGATGCAAAACCACCACAAAAAGATGCAAAATGACTAAAAAAACAATACAAAGTCGTCTCTTTAAATGTGTGTCTTGTTCCTGTGTAGACAGAGCGGGGGGGCCTCTGACAGGTCGGTGCCCAGGGGCCCGTTGTACCAGAATGCATCAGTTTTTCCTGCGCTCATTAAGCTCTTTGACAGAATCTGTGACATCCTCTCCCTCTCCTGTCTCCCAGGCACCAGGGTACCAAGCGGATCCAGACCATGCTGCTCAGCTCTCTCATCATGGTGAGTCCTTCTAATAATAATAATAATAATTCATTTTATTTATATAGCGCTTTTCAGAGACCCAAAGTCGCTTACAGAGTAGGACATATAATATATACAGACGATAAACAACAGGAGACAAGGATGACAAGGATGACAGGGAAGCAAGGCGAAGGGGGCGTGGGGTAATGGTGGTACAGACAAATAGCCAGAAACAGGTACAACAATAGAGGTGGGGGGATGGATTGAAGAGCAGTGGGGGGGGGGGTCAAGGGGAGGGGCTGAAATGGGTGAGGAGAGCGGAAGGAGGGTGGGGGGGGGGGAGTCGGGGGGAGAGGCCGGGAGTGAATGTAGTTATGGGTAGGGGAGGTTGTAGGCTTGTGAGAAAAGGAAGGTTTTTAGACGGGATTTAAATGTTGTGAGTGATGGAGAGTCGCGGATGGGCTGGGGGAGAGAGTTCCAGAGTCGGGGTGCAGTTCTAGAGAAAGCTCTGTGTCCGAAGGTTTTGAGTTTGGAAGGTGGCATGGTCAGAGTTAGGGAGGAGGAGGATCGGAGGGCTCGGGAGGGGCGGTGGGGGGTAAGGAGGTCAGAGAGGTAGGGTGGTGCCAGATGGTGGAGAGCTTTGAAGGTGAGGAGGAGTATTTTGAAGTCGATGCGTTGTTTGATCGGGAGCCAGTGGAGGGTGTAGAGAATGGGGGTGATGTGTTCACGGGAGCGGGTGTGAGTGAGGAGGCGAGCAGCAGAGTTCTGGACCATTTGGAGTCTATGGAGGGAATGGGAGGTGATGCCAGTGAGGAGGGAATTGCAGTAGTCGAGACGTGAGGAGATGAAGGCGTGGATGAGGGATTCAGCGGCAGGGGGGGAGAGGCAGTGTGACCCGTCAACAACAAGCGGACTGTCCACCGATCACAGGGGCAGGCACTTTACCAAATTACCACTTCATGCTCTAGGACTGATTCATGAAGCTTGGTGTCCGTCAGTCACTTATTTACTCTACTGATTTAAATCTAAATACAAACGTTTCTGTTGTAAACGATCATTATCTGCTGAAGGTCGTCCAGCAGAGTTTCACCGGCGCTGGTCGCTGCAGAGACACGGAGCCGGTTTCCCTTAAGATACCAGCTTCATCTTTCATCATCATTTACTAAATGAACATCGTGCCGTAGTGACGAAGAAAGGAAAATTTTTACTGAGGAAATAAATCCAAAGCGAGGTTTAGGATAATTTTCTCATTGACTTCCACATCCTCAAAGCAATTCCAGTCAAAAACAACTGGACATGGTTATTTGTCTATGAAGACGTTTCACCTCTCATCCAAGAGGCTTCATCAGTTCATGTACGCATCTGACCAGGACCAGGACAAGGACCAGGACCAGGACCAGGACCAGGACCAGGACCAGGCTGGGACTGGTCCAAATAACTCCTGTGATGTCACTGGAACCCTTTGTGCTCCAAGTGCCAACGACAGGAGGCCATTGGTGGACTCCAACAACTGTTGTTAAGACTCAACAGAGCACTAACCAAGTCCAAACCTACTTCCACCAACGACTGGACCTGGACCAGGACCAGGCTGGGACTGGAACAACTACCTGGTGTGGAGATCCAGGTCTTTAACTTCTCACAGGTCGATGATGTCACTGGAACCCTTTGTGCTCCGTCGTTGGAGTGACAGTGGTTGGTGGAAGTAGGTCTGGACTTTGTTAGTGCTCTATTGAGTGTGAACTACACACACTGAGTCTAAACGACAGTGGTTGGAGTCACAGGAGGACGTTTGTGAACAGTTGTTCTTTGAGGTTGGATTGTAGGATGAAGGGATGAAAGGGCAGCATTGTAAACTGGAGAGAAGTGGAGTCTCAGACCTCCTCCTCTGGTTAGCCATGGTCCTCTTTCAGGAGTAGAGAAACATATTTGATCTCACAGCTTATAAAGTTGTATGATATATGCAAACAACACATGTTATTTTTTGGCAAAGCTGCAGGAGCCACTGAAACGGGATCGAAGAGCCGCATGAGGCCCAGAAGCCGCGGGTTCAAGACCCCTGAACTAGACACATAACCAAGTCCAGTTGCTTCTGACTGAAATTGCTTTGAGGAGAACGACGACCTGGACACATGAGAACGTTCACAGGTTTGACTTCTGTACAAAGACACTTCGTTATGGGGCCCGTTTTCTCTCCGGTTCACAGGAAGTCATGTTTCAGACATTTCTGTGTTTTTTTTGTACTTTAAAGAAGTGAAAGAACTCCTCTGATGCTTCGTGGATTATTTAAACGGTGCCACACAGAAAGAGCCGAGCGTCATTAACAAACATGATAAATGACGAGTGTTTTATCGGAGCTCGTTATTTCCTCATTAAAGCTGCGTTCGTTTTACAAATGTCATAAAACATTAAGTCTTAATTATGTGTTTGATCTTGGTCATTAGCACTTCAGCACTTCTCTTTCTTTTTTTTTCACACACACACACACACACACACACACACACACACACACACACACACGCACGTATCCCTGCAGTCACATCTTCAGCGTCCGTCCGTCTGTCCCCCGTCTCCCCTCCTCGCCACCACCTGGCCTCTCGGCGCAGCTGGAGGACGGGTTAAAGGTCAGACATATTTATAACGGAGCTCAGCTGCAGATGAAGCGGAGGCCACAGGAGGAGGCGGCGTGTCACCGGCGCCGCTGTGACACTGCAGACGTTTGAGGCGCGCCTGTCGGGGCCCGATGTGAACCCAACTGTAGACGTTCACGTTCATTTAACTTCAGCGTCCTCGTCCTGTTCCAAAAGTCTTCAAATCATCAGAATTACATTTATTTAATCAGGTTTTTACTTACAAAGAAATTGGGGATGGGCGTGAGTGATCTATTCCTTAAGGCGCCCTCCCACTGTGCCTCCGTCCCGTGCCCCGTGCTTTAGGGTCCTTGTCCCCCCCTCCAGGCCCGTTTGTACTCGCACTACCTGGGCCTCGGAGAATGCTTCTTGCTGCCTATACGTCATCACGCCGTAACACGTCACACGCATTGATGACGTCATGGCGATGCGTGGCTTTGTTTCCAGATCTTTCCGTAGACCTCGGAGTTTTTGTGCGTCTTGTCGACTGTTTTTGAATCTTTTCATCGACCAAATCTGCAGTAAACACTCCACCTCCGCATCACACCAACGTGAACCTTTCACCGCCATTGTTTTAAATGTCCGCGCATGGTCCCTCCTTCTTTTTTCTACGTCCCAACAGGCGCACAGGAAATGACCTCAGAGCCGCCGTAGGCCTCGTGCTCGTACACGTGCAAACGTGCTTTACTAAAGCCCACCTCTCTCAAACGGGCCGTCGACGGCAAGCGTGCCGCTCCTAGACGCGGTACGGTTGCACTCACACTGGTCAAAGGAACCAGACTTTAGACGTGAAATGTGCTCGGGCACGGTACGGAGGAACAGTGGGAGTGCGCCCTTAGTGTTATTAGGGAACAGTAATCCGGCTGTGAAGACTTGACCTTATACCCTTTCTAAATAAGATTTCCAGTCCGAGTCTCGTGTTTCTCCAACGCCACAGTGCCGTGTTCCCCGTCGTTTGAACAGAGTTTTTAGAAAACAACGTAATTGGGAGGAGGCCTCGGGGAAGACCCAGGACCAGGTGGAGAGATTAGATCTCCACACTGGCCTGGGAACGCCTCAGGATCCCCCAGTTAGAGCTGGTTAATGTGGCCCGGGAAAGGGAAGTTTGGGGTCCCGTGCTGGAGCTGCTGCCCCCGAGACCTGATCCAGGATAAGAGGCTGAAGATGAGATGAGATTATTATATAAATTAAACTTAATTAAATGAAGTTAGATTAAATTAAATTAAATTAAACTTAACTCATCCTTCCTCTGACTTCCATGGATCCACTTTTACAGCACATTAGAATCTGTTCACACTGGTCTTGAACCCACGGGTCCGTCTGTACGGGAGGAAAGGTCGACATGTGAACGCTCTGAGCTGCGTGTGAACGTGACCTTTAAGCTCCGCTGAGGTGTTGCTGCTCCACGACCCTCCCCGTGGATTTAACCGCCTCACGCAGCGATAAGTCGGCTCTCACCTTCCTCCCCTCTCTCTCTCTACCTCAGGTAACCTCCGGCTTCAAGTCCAAGTCCATGGCGGCCGCGTTGCCCGCCCCCTTCCTGGATCCACTCTTCTCCATCTCTCTCATGGAGGACAGCGAACTGAGGCAGCTGGTGCTCGAGATCCTGCACAACATCATCGATCGCCATGACAACCGCGCCAAGCTACGCGGCATCAGGTACAACGTCGCGAGAGAATACACGTAAACGTGGCGGCCATCTTGGACTCCCTTTAACATGGAGGTCTATCGGGATTAACTCTTTAACATGGAGGTCTATGGGGATGGACTCTTTAACATGGAGGTCTATGGGGATTGACTCACTTTAACATGGAGGTCTATGGGGATTGGTTCACTTTAACATGGAGGTCTATGGGGATTGACTCTTTAACATGGAGGTCTATGGGGATTGACTCACTTTAACATGGAGGTCTATGGGGATTGACTCTCTTTAACATGGAGGTCTATGGGGATTGACTCTTTAACATGGAGGTCTATGGGGATTGAGTCATTAACATGGAGGTCTATGGGGATTGACTCTTTAAAAAGGAGGTCTATGGGGATTGATTCTAACATGGAGGTCTATGGGGATTGACTCTTTAACATGGAGGTCTATGGGGATTGACTCTTTAACATGGAGGTCTATGGGGATTGACTCTTTAACATGGAGGTCTATGGGGATTGACTCTTTAACATGGAGGTCTATGGGGATTGACTCACTTTAACATGGAGGTCTATGGGGATTGACTCACTTTAACATGGAGGTCTATGGGGATTGAGTCTCTCGGAGAACGCCTCCAGTGGCGGTCGGAGGAACTGCGGTTCAGCCCTGAGGTCGTCTCTTGAATAACGTCCAGTGACAAACGTAATTTTCAGCGTTTTCTTTCATTCTGTTGCAGAATCATTCCTAACGTTGCAGCGCTGAAGATCAAGAGAGAGAAGATTTCCAAGCAAGACGTCGGGTTCATGAAAAAGGTAGGACACCTCCCTGTGAGAGCCCGCGGTTTGAATCCCTTCACCTGTGAGTCACACCTGAGCTGTAACCTTTTCCCCACACGTCGAGCACCTGAACAGAGCAACCACGGGGCTGGAGCCGCCTCACCAGCGCTCGCTCACCGTCAGAGGCCGTTAATGGTTTCTAAGGGCGCACTCACACTGTTCCTCCGCACCGCGCCAAAACTGTTTTTTCAGCTAAAGCCTAGAGCGTTTGACCAATGTGAGTGCACCCGCTCTGCGCATAACTGCGGTCAGCGGGCCGAGCACGAGCGTGCGCACGTGTACGAGCACGAGGCCTACGGCGGTTCTGAGGTCATTTCCTGTGCGCCTGTTGGGACGTAGAAAAAAGAAGGAGGGACCATGCGCGGACATTTCAAACAATGGCGGTGAAAGGTTCACGTTGGTGTGATGCGGAGGTGGAGTGTTTACTGCAGATTTGGTCGATGAAAAGATTCAAAAACAGTCGACAAGACGCACAAAAACTCCGAGGTCTACGGAAAGATCTGGAAACAAAGCCACGCATCGCCATGACGTCATCAATGCGTGTGACGTGTTACGGCGTGATGACGTATAGGCAGCAAGAAGCATTCTCCGAGGCCCAGGTAGTGTGAGTACAAACGGGCCTGGAGGGGGGGACAAGGACCCTAAAGCACGGGGCACGGGACGGAGGCACAGTGGGAGGGCGCCCTAATTGTGTTCGTTAGCGGTGAATAGAAGTCATTGGCTTTCACTTTCCATTAACTTCCACTTCAAGAGTTTAAATGCAACTGGAATTATTTTTTATTAAAATCGTCTCTGCAGGAAGAGGCCTCTGACGCACGCGGGGTTATTTCAGGCTTATTCAGAGTTAATGGGATTAATCTCTTCAGTGGACGCCACTGTGGGTTCTTCATTTGCATTTTCTAGCACAATTATTTGATTTATATCACAGAGGGTGCAGGTGAGGGGTAAGAGTGATTTAAATTTATGGATGGATTACTGAACGGGCCTAAACCCGAGGGCCCAGACTGATAAAAGGATCACAAAGAGACAAAAAGGGCAACAAGTTCACACAAAACCACCAAAAATGACCACAAAGAGACCAAAACTGACTACAGGGATGCAAAAGGACCATGAAGAGATGCTAAATGACTGAAAATACACACAAAACAACCACATAGAGACAAAACCTGATGACAAAGACACACTAAGATTCAAAAGAGATGCAAAACCACCACAAAAAGATGCAAAATGACTAAAAATAGATGCAAAACCAGCACAAAAAGATGCAAAATGACTAAATATAGATGCAAAACCACCACAAAAAGATGCAAAATGACTAAATATAGATGCAAAACCACCACAAAAAGATGCAAAATGACTAAAAATAGATGAAAAACCACCACAAAAAGATGCAAAATGACTAAAAATAGATGCAAAACCACAACAAAAAGATGCAAAATGACTAAAAATAGATGCAAAACCAGCAAAAAAAGATGCAAAATGACTAAAAATAGATGCAAAACCACCACAAAAAGAAGCAAAATGATTAAAAATAGATGCAAAACCACCACAAAAAGATGCAAAATGATTAAAAATAGATGCAAAACCACCACAAATAGATGCAAAATGACTAAAAATAGATGCAAAATGACTAAAAATAGATGCAAAACCACCACAAAAAGATGCAAAATGTCTGAAAATAGATGCAAAACCATCACAAAAAGATGCAAAATGACTAAAAATAGATGTCCCTTATTATCCTTCTGTGTGTAGAAATGTTTGAATCTGTAACAGGTGTTGAAGAAATCTGCCAGACGGACCTGGGAGCCCTGAACAGACAGACAGTGGCCCCCGTCGGTCAGGTCTTCAACTCCCACTCCTGGGGGGGTTTGATCTGGGTCATCGGAGCACGTCATGTTCAAAACCTCCACTTCTGCGATCCGCGGTCTTAAGGTCACAGTTGCTTGTCGCGTTGAACCCGCCGGTGGACTCGAGCAGTGACAGGAGCCACAGAGCTGAGAGGAGACAGCTGTTCGCCGACCGGAGGGACTCCAGGTTTGGTGGCTGCAGGAAGTCTGAAGTGAAAAGTAATTCTCTGAGGCGTGAGATGACAGACGACTGAGAGCAGAGCAGAGTGTCCTGTGGATGCATCAACCTAAAAGTGCGTCTCTAAGGGCGCACTCCCACTGTGCCTCCGTCCCGTGCCCCGTGCTTTAGGGTCCTTGCCCCCCCCTCCAGGCCCGTTTGTACTCACACTACCTGGGCCTCGGAGAATGCTTCTTGCTGCCTATACGTCATCACGCCGTAACACGTCACACGCATTGATGACGTCATGGCGATGCGTGGCGTTGTTTCCAGATCTTTCCGTAGACCTCGGAGTTTTTGTGCGTCTTGTCGACTGTTTTTGAATCTTTTCATCGACCAAATCTGCAGTAAACACTCCACCTCCGCATCACACCAACGTGAACCTTTCACCGCCATTGTTTTTAATGTCCGCGCATGGTCCCTCCTTCTTTTTTCTACGTCCCAACAGGCGCACAGGAAATGACCTCAGAACCGCCGTAGGCCTCGTGCTTGTACACGTGCGCACGCTCGTGCTCGTACACGTGCAAACGTGCTTTACTAAAGCCCACCTCTCCCAAACAGGCCGTGGACGGCAAGCGTGCCGCTCCTAGACGCGGAGTGGTTGCACTCACACTGGTCAAACGCACTAGGCTTTACCCGCAAAACCTGTTTTGGCACGGTGCGTGAGGACAGTGTGAGTGCGCCCTAAATCCAAAATGTCGTCCTCCCAGACTTCCAACACCTCTCCTTTCTCTGTCTCTTTTCTTTCTTTCCATCTCTTCAGATTTCTCTCTCCTTCACCTTCATGTTTATGATTTTTCTTTTCTTCTAACTTCTTCCCTCTTCCGTCTTCCGCCTCCAGCACGGCCAGCAGCTCTACCGCCACATCTACCTGGGCTGCAAAGAGGAGGATAACGTCCATAAGAACTTTGAGCTGCTCTTCACCACCCTGGCCATCCTGACCATCGAGCTGGCCAATGAGGAAGTGGTCATTGACCTCATTCGACTCTCCGTGGCTCTACAGGTAACCCGGCTTATTCAAACAGCAGCAGATCTTATGCTGCGTTCACACCAAATGTCACGCAGAACGTCACGAGTTTGACCGTGGGATGGGACGACTCGTGTTTGTTTGCGTTCCCGTGTGAGATGTTCAGGCGTAAATAAGTTTATTTTCAAGATTCAAGATTCAAGAAGCTCTATTTATTTACCCCGAGGGAAATGATTGTGTGTTTCAATACAAAGAGGGGAAAGGATCAGAGTGACAATAAGCATAAAAACATAAATGAAATCAAAATAAAGCTAACATCAAATAAATCAAACAATAACTTAATGTGACAGAGTGCAACAGACATACAGGGGTCCAGGGGACTGCAACGCACGCAGCTCTTCAGCCCCTTTTCAGCGGCTCCCTGTAGCTTTGCCAAAAATCAGATAAACAACGTGTAAATAAGGTGTTTTTTTGCACAGTGAACAAGGGACAAAACATTTTATCTTGGAGTTCAAGGGGATATTGAAAAAGATAAAAGGTGAAACTGAAATATGCGTCACATGCTTGGTCTACGGATCAGCGCCTTTCCCTGCAGGTGCTGATCTGGAGTTGGTGACCTGCACTGATGCTGGCCAGCTGACATCGGCGTAAGGCGGGGTCCACCCTGGACAGGACGCCAGTCTATCACAGGACACATAGAGATTATTATTATTATAATTCAGGGTTCTTGCGGGTGCTGGAAGTCTTTGAAAACATCTTAATGTGGTGTTTTCGAGGCTTGAAAGGGACTTGGATTTTGATTAAAGTTTGTTTGACAGTTAGGTTATTAGTCACCCTTCTGTAGAATGATGTCACAACATAATTTTGTATGTTTTAGCACAATAAAGTGTTATTTAACGTGATGAACAAGCACAATAATCATTATACTATATACACGGCGTGTACTGTTTGTAAATGTGTAATGTACCACGGATATAAGGTGCTGGAAATGCTGGAAAAGTGCTTGAATTTGACTTTGGAACAAGAGCAACAACCCTGTTTATTGTAGTGATATTATTATATTTAGTTTTTTAAGTTTGCATGAAGCTCCTAAAGTCAATAACAGTCGTGTCAAATAGCCGTGATTTAAATATAATAATCCAAAACAGTAACGCACACCTCTGCGCTTCATAATCTGCCGACACAGTAAACACACCGGATCCTTAGAGGTCACGCAGAGGAGCATCTGGTCCGCCTGATTGTGTTCTCACGCTGTCACTTAAAAAGGTCGTCGCCACGGAAACGACCCTGTGGTGACACAGCGAGCACGCCGGAGGGGCTTAAATTTCATGCACGCCTGCAATGTGTGTTTGCAGTCGTGAAGGGGAAGCGATCATTAATAGTTTACACCAGAGCTGCAGCTAATGATGATTTCCACTCATCAATGAATGTGAAAAGTCAGGATTTAACACGTTTAATTCTGTGTTTGCTGCAGGACATGGCGCTCGCTAACGAGGAGAACATGCCGATGATTATCCGCTGTGGCATCATGGCGTTGGTGGCGGCGTACCTCAACTTCCTCAGCCAGATGATCGCAAACCCTCCCTTTTGTCAGCACGTCAGCAAGGTACACAGCGTCTTTGATGTCACGTTGTAAAATGCTCCAAAACTCTCTTTTTCTGAGTTAATACTTTAAATTTAATAATATGCAGACGATGCTCCGCTGTTAATACGTTGTAAAATAGTCCAAAACTCTCTTTTTCAGAGTTAATACTTTAAATTTAATAATATGCAGACGATGCACCGCTGTTAATACGTTGTAAAATAGTCCAAAACTCTCTTTTTCAGAGTTAATACTTTAAATTTAATAATATGGAGACGATGCACCGCTGTTAATACGTTGTAAAATGGTCCAAAACTCTCTTTTTCAGAGTTTATACTTTAAATTTAATAATATGCAGATGATGCACCGCTGTTAATACGTTGTAAAATGTTGCAAAACTCTCTTTTTCAGAGTTAATACTTTAAATGTAATAATATGCAGATGATGTACCGCTGTTAATACGTTGTAAAATGGTCCAAAACTCTTTTTTTCAGAGTTTATACTTTAAATTTAATAATATGCAGACGATGCACCGCTGTTAATACGTTGTAAAATGGTCCAAAACTCTTTTTTTCAGAGTTAATACTTTAAATTTAATAATATGCAGACGATGCACCGCTGTTAATACGTTGTAAAATGGTCCAAAACTCTTTTTTTCAGAGTTAATACTTTAAATTTGATAATATGCAGACGACGCACCGCTGTTAATGTCATTCTTCTTTACGCCATTTTGCTGTTTTCTCCTCAGGTGATTGAGCTGAGGAACATGGACGCTCCGTACCTCCTCCCAGACCACATCTTCAGAGACAAGTGTGTGTACGTATCAACTACACACCGGAGGTTTTAGTTTTAGAAGCATTTCTAAATGCGACGATTAATCCCAGCTTCGACGTATTTTCATTCTCAGCCCCAAATTTGTGTTGAGACCCCAGAGGTTGATTCGAATTCATCACCAAATCATGCAAAAGCACCGTTTTCTTAAATGTGTGTAATGTCTTCTTCTCCTTTGTCTTCTTCTTCTTCTTCTCCTTCTTCTTCTTCTTCT
>NC_139840.1:1772700-1790200 GCF_963691815.1 Echiichthys vipera | reverse complement strand
GTGCCAAAACAGGTCTCACGGCTAAAGTCTGGTTCCTTTGACCAGTGTCTAGGAGCGGCACGCTTGCCGTCCACGGCCCGTCTGAGAGAGGTGGGCTTTAGTAAAGCACGTTTGCACGTATACGAGCACGAGCGTGCGCACGTGTAGGAGCACGAGGCCTACGGCGGTTCTGAGGTCATTTCCTGTGCGCCTGTTGGGACGTAGAAAAAAGAAGGAGGGACCATGCACGGACATTTCAAACAATGGCGGTGAAAGGTTCACGTTGGTGTGATGCGGAGGTGGAGTGTTTACTGCAGATTTGGTCGATGAAAAGATTCAAAAACAGCCGACAAGGTCTACGGAAAGATCTGGAAACAAAGCCACGCATCGCCATGACGTCATCAATGCGTGTGACGTGTTACGGCGTGATGACGTATAGGCAGCAAGAAGCATTCTCCGAGGCCCAGGTAGTGTGAGTACAAACGGGCCTGGAGGGGGGGACAAGGACGCTAAAGCACGGGGCACGGGACGGAGGCACAGTGGGAGTGCGCCCTTAGTCGCTCCGACTTCAGAGCGTTCCAGAACATTTAAGTCGAACGTAAACCGAAAACATGGACGACCGCCATCAAATACGTTCATAAACACATTGTGCAGCAGTGGATCTCATTGGTCGACACTAGAGCGATATTCAGCTAAAACATCTTCATCAGCTGATCGCGCGGTAAAAACTCTTTGTGCCGAATGTTTCATTCACTTCGCTACGGAGGAGGCGGTAGCGCCCAATGTAGCGGCACGCACCGCTCAGATTTGCCTCTCTGCCGCAGTTGAACTTTGACCTTGTTGCCGCTGACCTTTCAAACGATCTGGGAAGAAAACGCAATGATGGAGGTTTATCAGCGTCACAGCAGGTGAAGAGGAAGTTCACGAGCTAACGGTCAATGCTAACGCTGATTTAGCCGTTTACGTAACCTCACGGTGAGCACAGCGCAAACATCGTATCATGTGAAGCCCCTTAAGTTACATCAGATGACTTTTCACTGCAACAAAGCCGACTCCCATGATGCCGTGCTCCACGCCATCATCAGAACGTCTGTATCCTGTCATTGTTCTGATAGTGCGACGCCCCAGGGGCAGAAAACTACACTTTGCATGTTTAAAAGAATGAGAATTGAAGCTCAGTAACGTGTTTTTGACGCCCTGACACGTGTTTGACCTCTGCCTGTGTCAGACACCACGGGTCTGGAGGAGCAAGAGAGGGAGAAGAGGCGTCAGGTGATGGAGAAGTTCCAGAAAGCTCCGTTTGAGGAGATCGCTGCTCACTGCGAGTCCAAGGTCATTAAAACAAAACACACAAAAAAAACAGTAAAGTTAAAGAAGCTGAGTCACCGTCGCTCACTGTGAACGTTGTGTCTCTGCAGGCGAACATGCTGCACGACCGGCTGGCTCAGATCTTCGAACTCACGATCAGGTACGTCATCTTCTGTCGATCAACTGCTTTGGTTTTCATAATCTTGAGTTCAGGACTTTCACAGATTAAACCTACAAACAGTCCGCGGACACGTCTGTACTCTGTTAGGATCTCATTCAAATACACACAGTGTACCGTATTTTTCGGATTAACAGTCGCTCCGGAGTAAAAGTCTCACCGACCGAAAATGCAAAATAAAGAAGGAAAAAAACAGATATAAGTCGCATTTTTTGGGGAGATTTATTTGATATAATCCAACAATTTAAAGATGGTAGCACAGGCAAGTGACTGCCTGCTAAGCATTTCTGCTTGTCGCACCTCCGACGGTGCCATTGCGGGTAGCTGCAGGGTCATCAGCCGGGAGCCACCCTTCATTGATGTTTAATCCCAGGACATCTCACGGTGGTGGAGCAACGGCAGGGACGTCTCCCTGCCGCCCCCTGCAGCTGACCCTAGGACCCTTGATTTCCCCACGCCTGGTTCTTCCTTCTTAGCCAAAGCCAGATGCTTCCCTGCTCAGCCTCATCAGCTAGGTCCTTCAGAGCCTTTCTGAGTTTGGGGCCGGTGACCCCCGTGTTTTTCAGGAAGCGCTGGGTGGATGCTCCCACGAACCCCCTACAGCCGACTTCCACCGTGTAGCAGACAGCTGACAAACCAGCCTCTCTACATTCGGCTGTGAGGTCGAGGTAGCGGTCTTTTTTCCTCTCTTCCATTCCTCCTTCCCACGGGACAGTGAGCTCAGCCGAGATCAGCAATTTAAATTAAAGATAGAATTGAGAACAACAGGCTGAATGAGTGTACGTTATATGACGCATCAACAAAGAACGGAGAACATCTCATCTTCAGCCTCTTATCCGGGGTCGGGTCGCGGGGGCAGCAGCTCCAGCAGGGGACCCCAAACTTCCCTTTCCCGGGCCACATTAACCAGCTCTAACTGGGGGATCCTGAGGCGTTCCCAGGCCAGTGTGGAGATCTAATCTCTCCACCTGGTCCTGGGTCTTCCCCGAGGCCTCCTCCCAGCTGGACGTGCCTGGAACACCTCCCTAGGGAGGCGCCCAGGGTTCATCCTTACCAGATGATCCTGAACCACCTCAACTGGCTCCTTTCAACGCAAAGGAGCAGCGGCTCTACTCCGAGTTCCTCACGGATGCTGAACTTCTCCCCCTCTCTCTAAGGGAGACTCCAGACCCCCTCCTGAGGAAACACATTTCAGACGCTTGTACCCGCGACCTCGTTCTTTCGGTCATGAACGACCTGAGAACGTGCCTGGTATGTTCACGTAACATAAAGAACATGCTCTACGTTTACCAAACACTCTGTCACTGCTAATCACTGAATCCACTGAACTCTTCATCCTCGGTGTCACTTCTGAACAACTCCGCCAACTCAACGGTAAGGAAGAAGCAGCTAGCATCTTTTTTTTCACAACGCACTTCTGCCGTGACCCGCCCCCGCCGGATTCTGATTGGTTGACGTGTGTGTGTGTGACGATTGCTGATAGACGCCGAGTCTAGTGTGTTAATAATTTCACACGTAAGTCGCTCCAGAGTAGAAGTCGCACCCCCGCGGCCAAACTACGAAAAAAACTGCGACTTATAATCCGAAAAATACGGTACTTTATGTGCAGTGTAGGTTCTGTTCCCATGACCCTGGTTGGTGTTAACGTCCTGCTCCTCCTCAGGCCTCCGCCCAGCCCGTCCGGAGTGGTTTCCATCTCATCGGGACACACTCAGCACCAGTCCGTCCCCGTCTACGAGATGAAGTTCCCAGACCTGTGTGTCTACTGATCTCACACACACACACACACACACACACACACACACACACACACACACACACACACACACCTCCACAGAAACAGCTGAAATTCAAAAATGCTAAGGAAGAACGACACAATCAGCAGCACAAAGGTGTCAAACTGCAGCAAAGTCTGAGCCAATTGAACCTAAAGAACTTCCTCTCACGTCAAAAACGGTACTTGTGGGTCTAAATATCTTCTTCAAACCTGCACACGATCTAAAGCAGACCCGTCTTAATTCCACCAGCTCTTAAATGCACTTATTTGCTGCACTTTGTCGCCTCCAACCCTTCAAAATAAAGAGTCACCAAGAACAAATCAAAACAAACAGCTTCCGCGCTGTGATTTCAGCGCACAGATGCTGAATCTGGTGTTTCTGACTCTGATCCAGAACCTTCTCTGGTGCAGCCACAGCTTCGCGGCTTGTACATACGCCGTAGTCTGAGATTAAGCGCTTACGGACGACTCAAACCTGGTTCTTTAAGCCGTGATGCTCGTTCTTCAGATCCAGCTTCCGCCTCTTAGCGGCGTCCGTTCTCGTGTCAGTCTGTAGGAGTCAATAATAGCTAGCGTTTCATTTATTAGCCGTCAGAATTGACTTTGACTCAACCCGCTGAGTTTCACGTGAAAGTTAAGATTCTTACTCGTGTCCCAGGACGACCTCGGGGGCTGCGGCGCCCCTGCGGAGAGCGCTGCGTCTCCACTGATGCAGGAAAACGGACCCTGCCGTGGCGTCGCCTCCAGGACACAAACGTGCAGCTCTGTCTGCTCTCGTACGGTGGAGAGTACAGGATCAGCAGCGTACGAGACCGAGCTGAATGTTACGGGTCGAGAACTGAGTTTGGTTCGGCAGAAACGTCTCGCTCATGTTTGGTGATTTTGCGTCTGAAGTGGCGTTCCCGAGAGCGCCCGAGAACGCCAGATATTTAGGCTTTTGGAGGTTTTTTGGGAAAGCTGCAGTGAGCCCGCCTCTCAGCCACAGTGACAGTGAATCAGGTGGGGAGCAGGCTTTTATTTTGAAAACTTACTCGACACGCAAAAGACTGATTGTATAGAAGTCAATGAGAAAATGAGCCACTCCTCCGGCTCCATAAAGAAGTATGATTGTATAGAAGTCAATGAGAAAATGAGCAGCTCCGTAAAGAAGTGTGATTGTATAGAAGTCAATGAGAAAATGAGCCACTCCACCGGCTCCATAAAAAGTTGTGATTGTATAGAAGTCAATGAGAAAATGAGCCACTCCACCGGTCCCATAAAGAAGTGTGATTGTATAGAAGTCAATGACAAAATGAGCCACTCCTCCGGCTCCATAAAGAAGTGTGATTGTAAAGAAGTCAATGAGAAAATGAGCCACTCCTCCGGCTCCATAAAGAAGTGTGATTGTATAGAAGTCAATGAGAAAATTAGCCACTCCTCCGGCTCCGTAAAGAAGTGTGATTGTATAGAAGTCAATGAAAAAATGAGCCACTCCTCCGGCTCCATAAAGAAGTGTGATTGTATAGAAGTCAATGACAAAATGAGCCACTCCACTGGCTCCATAAAGAAGTGTGATTGTATAGAAGTCAATGAGAAAATGTGCCACTCCACTGGCTCCATAAAGAAGTGTGATTGTATAGAAGTCAATGAGAAAATTAGCCACTACAACGGCTCCGTAAAGAAGTGTGATTGTAAAGAAGTCAATGAGAAAATGAGCCACTCCACTGGCTCCATAAAGAAGTGTGATTGTATAGAAGTCGATGAGAGAATGAGCCACTCCACCGGCTCCATAAAGAAGTGTGATTGTATAGAAGTCAATGACAAAATGAGCCACTCCACTGGCTCCATAAAGAAGTGTGATTGTATAGAAGTCAATGAGAAAATGTGCCACTCCACTGGCTCCATAAAGAAGTGTGATTGTATAGAAGTCAATGAGAAAATGAGCCACTCCACTGGCCCCATAAAGAAGTGTGATTGTATAGAAGTCAATGAGAAAATGAGCCACTCCACCGCCTCCATAGAGAAGTGTGATTGTATAGAAGTCAATGAGAAATTGAGCCACTCCTCCGGCTCCATAAAGAAGTGTGATTGTATAGAAGTCAATGAGAAATTGAGCCACTCCACCGGCTCCATAGAGAAGTGTGATTGAATAGAAGTCAATGAGAAATTGAGCCACTCCTCCGGCTCCATAAAGAAGTGTGATTGTATAGAAGTCGATGAGAAAATGAACCGCTCCATAAAGAAGTGTGTTTGTATAGAAGTCAATGAGAAAAAGAGCCACTCCTCTGGCCCCATAAAGCAGTGTGATTGTATAGAAGACAATGAGAAAATGAACCGCTCCATAAAGAAGTGTGATTGTATAGAAGTCAATGAGAGAATGAGCCACTCCACCGGCTCCATAAAGAAGTGTGATTGTATAGAAGTCAATGAGAAATTGAGCCACTCCACCGGCTCCATAGAGAAGTGTGATTGAATAGAAGTCAATGAGAAATTGAGCCACTCCTCCGGCTCCATAAAGAAGTGTGATTGTATAGAAGTCAATGAGAAAATGAACCGCTCCATAAAGAAGTGTGATTGTATAGAAGTCAATGAGAAAATGAGAGTGGACTTGTTTGAGCGTCCGCAGCGTCTTGAGAAGTATTAAAGGTCACACACGCACATAACGTGCACGCATCAACCGTGACACTCTTGGGGCGGCTGTGGCTCAGTGGCGGAGTGGGTCTTCCTCCATTTTCGAGAGATCGGCGGTTCGATCCCCAGCTCCACATGTTGGAAGTTTCCTTGGGCAAGACACTGAACCCTGAATTGCTCCCCGTGCTGCTAGAAAAGGCGCTTTATAAGCATACGTCCATGTACAGAGGTCATTCCTCTCCTGATCCGTCAATTTCAAAAAATCCTGGTTGTTATCGGAGCCGGCGGCGTCCTGCGAGAAGCCGCACGGGGCGCTTCATTTCAAAATAAGACGACCTCGTCAAAGTTAACGTTTCTTGATACAAAGCAGACGGAGGATTCAACCGTCCGTGCCTCTACGACAGTCACCACGAGGCCACGCTTTGTTGCCGAAGGGGGTCCGGGAGGGCTTTTATTTTGAAATGAGATCCTTCGTATCTGCGGGCGCTGCAGCTGTGATCTGTAATAACAGATGGTTATCAGGGTTTCCTCTGATCTGAGCTCTGTGTGGAAGAGAAAATCCCTCTGGTTGGAGGCAGATACCTGTGGCTGTTGTTTGGTCCGAGCAGCTGTGCAGAGCACCCCGCCGCTGCCAACGCCAACGCCACTGCTGCTTTAGTCCAGGTTGAAGGTCACTCTGACACAACTGTGGAGAGCTGCACCTTTCTCTCTGTTGATAGAATCAGACGGTGCAGAAATAGGTGACTGAAAGAGACGAGGAGGAGTAAGTGTAAGTGTCGTGGACGTTTCAGACGGTTTTTGTACGTTTTAAAAGTTTGTCGCACGCCCTGAGTGAGAAAGGTCGAGTTTAGCTTTGTTTGAAATCACCAACATGAGCCTGATGCTTCTGGACGTTAGCCGTTTATCGTTCTCCTTCAGACGACGTCTAAACCCGGATCAGGTAAAAGACGTTATCTGTGGACAGACGGCGGTCTGAGCAGAGCACGTGGAGACGCTCCGGCTCCTCAACGTCGCGGCGTTAAAGGGAAGTTTGCCCGTGGAGTTTGTAAAGGACATAAAACTCCTTCTGTTTCTCCTCCACTGATGCGTTAAAGTTATTTGATGTTTCTGCGTCACGATGCAAACGAACGGATTTAAAGTGTAAAATCATCCCAGGGTCTTTTTCAGCACTTACGCTCAATAACAATAAACCTGGAACAACTGTTAACGGAGAAATCCAGGAGAGATGCTAACAGCCGGACGTGGCTAACAGTGATTAGCTCGGGGCAGCACGCTGAAGGCATTTAAAGGTCTTTTTTAACCACTAATGCTGCTGAAAATAACAGCAAACCTCTGCAGCAGCATGAGAAGAGTCCCTACACACACAACAAAGCAGCAACAGCGTAGAGAGTGAACCTTTTGGTGGTTTTGTATCTTTTTGTGGTGGTTTTGCATCATTGATGCAAAACCACCACAAAAAGATACAAAATGACTAAAAACAGATGCAAAACCACCACAAAAAGATGCAAAATGACTAAAAATAGATGCAAAACCACCACAAAAAGATACAAAATGACTAAAAACAGATGCAAAACCACCACAAAAAGATACAAAATGACTAAAAACAGATGCAAAACCACCACAAAAAGATACAAAATGACTAAAAATAGATGCAAAACCACCACAAAAAGTTGCAAAATGACTAAAAATAGATGCAAAACCACCACAAAAAGATACAAAATGACTAAAAACAGATGCAAAACCACCACAAAAAGATGCAAAATGACTAAAAATAGATGCAAAACCACCACAAAAAGATGCAAAATGAGTAAAAATAGATGCAAAACCACCACAAAAAGATGCTAAATGACTAAAAATAGATGCAAAACCACCACAAAAAGATGCAAAATGAGGACATAAAGATACAAAACCACCAGCGGGTTCACTCTCTACGCTGATGACGCTTTGTTGTGTGTGTAGGGACTCTTCTCATGCTGCTGCAGAGGTTTGCTGTTATTTTCAGCGGCATTAGTGGTTAAAAAAGACCTTTGAATGCCTAACCACTGTTAGCCACGTCCAGCTGTTAGCATCTCTCCTGGATTTCTACCTTAATAGTCACAGAAAAGACCGTCTCAGGCTTATTTGACGTGTGTAAATGCAGAAAACTTACACTGGAATCACACTTTAACATCTTTATCTCTTATTAAAAACATGCATCATATGAAGTAACTGCATGATATCGTAATATCACGACGCCGACGCCTCGAGGGGAGCGCAGGGAAGCTAAAACCACCCAAACACGTTCTTTTATCGACCGCATCGTAAATAAATCCCACTTCTCTTCAGACGGCGTCGCAGGAACACGTGAACACAGGGTTTGAGTCGGCGGTCGGGACAGAAGAGGAAGCGTTGGTCGGTTCAGACGCGGCTGGAGAACACGAGCACTTCCTGTCTATGAATGTGTCATTTCAGCAGTGATATCATATATTTTTGTACATTTTATGCATCGTGTGTGGAGAACTCGTTGCCTGGTAGAGATTTAGAGACTTCTTCTTCTTCTTGTCGCTCGAACGTTCGAGCGTTTTCATTTCAAACCGACACTTTTGCTCGTTTACGATGAAGTCGTCGGTTCAGGGTTTTCAGCGGAGTCGTGCACTTCTTCTAATCACCGCGGCAGAAACGCTCGCACTTCTGCAAAGGTTACTTGATTTTTTGAATCTTATTGTTGTGATTGTTATTGTTGAATCCATCGCATCATTTCAAACGTGCTGGGAGACGAGTGAATCTCGTGTCTGGAGTCCGAGGACGTCGTAAATCCGAGCTTTTTAAACTCCTGCAGAAGTTGTTGCAGCTTCAGCTCCAGATTCTCTCAAAGTGTTTTTGCAAAGACGGTTTTAAAATCCTAAATATTTCCCGTTCTTACGTCTGAACCTTTGAATCGAGCACGGACGCTTCAACTCAGTTTGCGCCTCCTGCACCGCTGCTCTGACGCCTTTAAATCCATTTATAATGAACATTTAAGACACAGAAACTTTGATTTTTCACTTAAAAACTTAGAGATTTTGTTCGATTTTCTCTTCTTTGACACGTTTTCTCTCAGACTTTAAAGAAAACGTGTATTTTTCTTCACTTCCTCTGTTTGTTTCTGCAGATTTCTCCTAAATTTACCAGAAGTTAACGTCAGATAATTCATCATTTACATATTTAAACTCATATTTAGCTCCAGAATTCTCTCAAAGTGTTTTTGCAAAGACGGTTTTAAAATCACAAATATTTCCCGTTCAAACGTCTTCGACAGAAACAAACCTTTGAATCGAGCTCGGACGCTTCATCTCTAATGTTTGCACCTCCTGCAGCGCTGCTCTGACGCCTTTAAATCCATTTATAATGAACATTTAAAACACAGAAACTTTGATTTTTCACTTAAAAACTCAGAGATTTTGTTCTATTTTCTCTTCTTTGACACGTTTTCTCTCAGACTTTAAAGAAAACGTGTATTTTTCATCACTTTCTCTGTTTGTTTCTGCAGATTTCTCCTAATTTCACCAGAAGTTAACGTCAGATAATTCATCATTTACATATTTAAACTAGTGTTCAGCTGCAGATTCTCTCAAAGTGCAAAGACGATTTTAAAATCCTAAATATTTCCCGTTCAAACGTCTGAACCTTTAAATCGAGCACGGACGCTTCATCGTGAGTGTTTGCACGTCCTGCAGCGCTGCTCTGACGCCTTTAAATCCACTAATAATGAACATTTAAAACACAGAAACTTTGATTTTTCACTTAAAAACTCAGAGATTTTGTTCTATTTTCTCTTCTTTGACACGTTTTCTCTCAGACTTTAAAGAAAACGTGTATTTTTCTTCACTTTCTCTGTTTGTTTCTGCAGATTTCTCCTAAATTCACCAGAAATTAACATCAGATTATTCATAATTTACATATTTAAACTCATATCAAACATGAATATATATAAATATACTCACATACATCAGACTTCCCTGTCTGCAGAGGGCAGATCTCACTCACAGCCTCCATGATGCAACTTTTATTCATAAGAATATGGAGAAAAATTATGTTTTAAGGCGGATTTATGGAGCGATTATAAAATATATCAGTAAAAACATTTGACTCAGCAGAATTTAACAAGAACTTTGAACCATTTTTCACGTTTCTGCTCTGAAAATGGATGAAAACGAGCTCATATTTCATAACGTAATCGCTCATTTGCATATTTAAACACGACATTTCAGATAAAAAACATATTTGTCTTAATGTTCATCTAAAGTTTGATGATCTCTGAGAGTAAAAAATGTTTCCGTGATGAAACGAGGAATGAAACGAGCCGTGGTTCCAAAACTAAGACCGAGAAAATAAGAATAAGAGCTGAAAAATCGTCATATTTTAACTTTATTTTCAGGCACAATGAGAGAGAAAAGGTTCGTCCTGGGAATATTTTAAAAACATGAGTGCAGAGAGTCGTTTAATAGCATTTCATAGCCGTATTTTCTCATGTTGAGGTCCATTAAATTGGCTTTAAAGTTGGCAAATAATGCGTTTAATGTAAAATATGAATCATATGTGACGTGGATCTGATCTGGAGCTGCAACTTCTCCTCCCTCGAGTTCAAAACGCAGAGTTTGAGCTCGGCTGGAGGCCGAACCCACTCGTTCCTGCTGCTTTTGATAAAGTAGATTTAATAATAATGTTTCATTTCGCTCCATCGAGTCGTTTCCAGGGGCAACAGATGATGAAACATGTTTGCACTTTGATCACTGTGGACTTGGTACTAAAGCAAAAAAAAAACCCGATTCAGCACAGATTTAGTGTTTGGTGATCATCAGAGGTGTTTTAGGGCGCCCTCCCACTGTGCCTCCGCCCCGTGCCCCGTGCTTTAGGGTCCTTGTCCCCCCCTCCAGGCCCGTTTGTACTCACACTACCTGGGCCTCGGAGAATGCTTCTTGCTGCCTATACGTCATCACGCCGTAACACGTCACACGCATTGATGACGTCATGGCGATGCGTGGCTTTGTTTCCAGATCTTTCCGTAGACCTCGGAGTTTTTGTGCGTCTTGTCGACTGTTTTTGAATCTTTTCATCGACCAAATCTGCAGTAAACACTCCACCTCCGCATCACACCAACGTGAACCTTTCACCGCCATTGTTTGAAATGTCCGCGCATGGTCCCTCCTTCTTTTTTCTACGTCCCAACAGGCGCACAGGAAATGACCTCAGAACCGCCGTAGGCCTCGTGCTCGTACACGTGCGCACGCTCGTGCTCGTACACGTGCAAACGTGCTTTACTAAAGCCCACCTCTCCCAAACGGGCCGTGGACGGCAAGCGTGCCGCTCCTAGACGTGGTACGGTTGCACTCACACTGGTCAAAGGAACCAGACTTTAGCTGTGGAACGTGCTGGGGCACGGTACGGAGGCACAGTGGGAATGCGCCCTTAGTTTGTGAAATGTTGTTTTAGAAGAGTGAAGGAAGTCGGTCCTGACGGTGACGAGAGTCTGCAGGAGGGGGCTGAGGAGCGTCCTCTGCTTCAGGACGGACTTTTTTCACTTCACCCGAAGAACAAAAACTTGTGTTTGTGATGCGACACTTTGTATTTCGCAGTCTTAGAGACGTCGACCGGTGTTGCCGCTGAGCGCTCGGCTTCGTCTCAGACGCACCGACGCTTTTAACCACTAGACAGCGCTGAGGCTCCGCCCCCCACCCTCTTTGACCAAACTTTTAAATCCAGAAAATGGTGAAAAATGCGTAAATCAAAGCCCAAGATGGCGTCTGCCAACGTCTCAGAGATGAATCTCATGTTCCCGCTTCTTTGGTCGGGGGTTGAACCAGCGGAGCCTCGGCGCCTTGTCACAAAAACCTCTGATTGCACATTTGTTTGTTTGAGATCGATGTTCGAGATTAAAATAAAGTGTTTCTATCAAGAGGCAGCGCTTTCATGTCTTCATTACTTTATGTCTCTTTATTATTATTTTTATTATTATTATGAGGGTTTTATTTTGAAGGGCGCTGCAGAAGGACACACCGATGTTTTGCTTTTGTTTATTCATTCATTCATTCATCTTCAGCCTCTTGTCCCTGTCGGGGTCGTGGGGGGCTGGAGCCGATCCCAGCTGACATTGGGCGTGAGGCGGGGTCCACCCTGGACAGGACGCCAGTCTATCACAGGACACATAGAGACGAACAGAGACAGACAACCATTCACACCTACGGGTGATTTAGAGTCATCAATGAACCGAACACCTGCACGTCTTTGGACTGTGGGAGGAAACCGGAGAACCCGGAGAAAACCCACGCAGACACGGGGACAACATGCAAACTCCACACAGAAGGGCCCCAGCCGGGATTCAAACCAGGAACCCTCTCACTGTGACACTACAGTGCTAACCACGAAGAAGAATTCTTTCAGTCCATAAATCTGGAAAACATTTGGTTTATTTTATTTTATTTTAACAATTATTCAATAAAAAAACTTGTCTTCAGACCCCAAAGCAAAACACGCCCTTCTAGTTTCCCCCCTCCTCCTCTTCCTCCTCTTCCTCTTCTCCCTCCTCCTCTTCCTCCTCGGCAGCCGCTGGTCTCGCTGTCGGCCGGTGCCCTTGGATCCTCCCTGCACTCGGCCTGTGGTTGTGGGTTTGAGTGTCGGTGTGTGTCGGTTGCTCTCTGCTCTCCACACTGAAGGGAGGAGGAGGAGGAGGAGAAGAAGGAGGAAGAGGAGGAGGAGGAGAAGGAGGTGGAGGAAGAGGAGGATCAGGACGCGTGGAGCCGCTGGACGACGCCACTGGTGGATGCTTCTGCCCGCCCTCGTCCTTCAGGTCCGAGCTCTCATTGCTGCAGAGAGACGGCGTCAAAATGTGTAAAAAACAGAAAAGACACGTACGTTTTCATCGTCACCGGAACAGAAACAGTGAGTGAAGTTCTCTCCTCACCTGTCGGGGTGTTGGCGCGGTGACGGCGTGTTTGTACCCGTGTCCTGCGCGCTCACATCCGAGTCTCCTCCCTGCGTCTCCTCGCTCTCCTCGCTCTCCTCGCTCTCCTCCTCGCTGGACTGAGGGGTAAGCAGCAGCTTCGGGGGCCTGCTGGCCCGGCGGCAGGGGGGCCCGGGGCCGGCGCACTGCTGCGGCGGCAGGCTGTGGTTAAAGTGAGCCGCCGACATGCACTCCGCCGTCGTTTTGTCGCACACGCACTGCAGCTTGTCGCACGCGGAGACGCCCTGACCTGCAGAGGAGAGCTTCACCTGTCAAACACGTGGTTCTGCACACACACACACACACACACACGTGGTTCTGCACCGCGGGGCTCAAACACGGTTACTGCTGCTCTACTCACATCGTGGTTTCCCGTTGTCACAGGAGACGTGAGCGCTGAGCTTCCTGTCTGACCTGCAGCCCATCGACACGATCTGCTTCAGGCAGCAGTGATGGAAGAAGCAGCACCTGAGGAGGAGCAGAGGGGGGGGGGGGGGGGGGCGTCAGACCCTGGTCAGGCACGGTTCATACCAGTGTTTCTCATACGTCTGTTTCTCTTTGGGGTCATTGGTGCAACATTGAATGAGTCAGGAACCCTGTCTTCATGGGACCTGGGCCCTGGACCCCTGGACCTGGACCTGGGACCTGGCCCCTGGGCCCTGGACCTGAGCCCTGGAGGCCCGTTCCCTCATCCCTCCCCGTGTCTAAGGGGACAGTCATTAGCATTTGCCGAACCCAGAGTGTTGTACGTCCTAAACTCAGGATTCATTGGAACATCCCTTGAGATCATCTTCTTCTTCACTTCTTTGACCTAAAACGACTTCATCCTCAGGCCTTCACTGCCCGACACACTGAAATCACGCCCCCCCTAACTGGCTTTAACGAGCCCCCGCCCCTCGCCCTGCAGCTGCTGACCTGTCCAGCTGGTCCTGAGGCTGACCCCCGCCCTCCTGTCCGCAGTAGCAGCCGTACATCTCGTACTCGTGCGGGCAGCGTCCCGTCAGGCAGCGGAGCATCTCCCCCAGGGACGGCATCTCCCGTTGGACTCGCCCATCGCTGCCGTACACAGTGAAGGAGCCGCTGCAGTCTGCAGGAGGTCGTGGGAGGAAACGGGTCAGCGCGGTTAAAGCAGGTCAAGCGCCATGATTTAAAAAAACGCCTCGTCAGCCAATGAAACCTGTGTTTGATGGTTGAAGGTGAGTTCCTCCGTATTTACCTTTGCTGTGCGGCTGCAGCTGAATGTCAGTCAGGCCAACGGACTCCAGCAGCGACCAGGCGAAGAACGGCACCGTCCTCTTCTGAGCCACGCCCCTGTCTATACACACACACACACACACACACACACACACACAGATGCTATGAGACATGCTGGGCAGTCAATGTTTCATGTGTTACAGGGTGAATCTGCAGAACGATCAAAACAGCTCCATCTAGAGTCTCCAGATCGTCGTCCCAACAACAAAAAAGAAGTCCAGCAGTGGGGTTGCCAGGTTGGTCAGACCCGGCCCAGTAGCTCCAGGAGACCGGAGTCTGTTTGAGCCTGTTTGAACCCGTCCCCTCCAGAAAACCACAGCATCAAAACAAGGATTAAAGGAGTTTGACTGACAGTTAGCGTTAGCCGTTAGCATTAGCCGTTCCAGCTAAGTGCAGATGAAAGTGATGTTAGCATCAAGGAGCAGCGTAGCCATGTGGGCGTGCGTTTGAATGGCGTTCCTCTCCTTTCTCTCAGTCCATGGAGTGAATGCTCGGCCTATAGTGACTCTGGTTGTTGCCCGTCTCCGCTCACTCAGCTGCTGGGACAAAGAAGCAGCTGCAGGATCGGCTAACTCCATTTCACCCAGTGCCAGCCTACAGTAGCTGCACCCAACAACAGACAACCCTGGCAACCAGCAACGCCCAACGCTATTGGCTGCTACCGTGGAAACGCAACGGGACAGGAAGTCATCGTCAAACCCGTCAAAAGATATTTTAAATAGAGCTTTTAACAAAGATTCGACAGATTCAACCTTTAACTTTGTCAAATTTGATGGAAAAACAAGTCAGAATTCTGAATTTCAACACTTATTATCATGTTTCACTGACTCCCATCGTGGGTTTCGTCTTTTAGGTGTCACTGATTTAAAGGAGAATGAGCAGAAGACCTTTTCTGATGCAGAGGTCAAAGGTTAAACCATGAGTGACTCTTTCACAGCTTCACCTGAAACACGTTTAACGGAGTCAGAGGAGAGAGAGGAGGTCAGAGGAGGTCAGAGGAGGTGAGAGGAAAAGGGTTCAACTACAAACAAACCATGTGTGTCTTTCTCCTGGGACCCGTCCGTCCGCTCCTCCTCCTCACGCGGAGCTGCTTCCTCAGACTTCTCCTGCAGCTCCTCTCCAGACTCGGCCTCGGTCGACGTCATCGTGTGCCGAGCTGCGGTCGTGGTTGGGACGGAGGTGTCTGATCCCGGTCTGACGGAGGGGGCGGAGGCGTCAGATCCCAGTGTGACGGAGGGGACGGAGGTGTCTGATCCCGGTCTGACGGAGGTGTCAGATCCCGGTCTGACGGAGGGGACGGAGGTGTCTGATCCCGGTCTGACGGAGGGGACGGAGAGGACGGAGGCGTCTGATCCCGGTCTGACGGAGGGGACGGAGGGGGCGGAGGTGTCTGATCCCGGTCTGACGGAGGGGACTCTGCCTCCTGGTGTGGTGGATCGACCTGCAGCAGGGAGGTCATTAAACGTCACTGTTAATTATTAAATATCCACTTGTAGTAATTATTATTATTATTATTATTTTTATTGCACGGCAGTGGATGGAAATGCGACAGGGAGCTGCCTCACCTGGAGCTGCCTCACCTGGACCTGCCTCACCTGGAGCTGCCTCAACTGGAGCTGCTTCACCTGGAGCTACCCCAATCTCGAGCTGCCTCACCTAGAGCTGCCTCACATGGAGCTACCTCACCTGTAGCTGCCTCACCTGTAGCTGCCTCACCTGTAGCTGCCTCACATGGAGCTGCCTCACCAGGAGCCGCCCCAACCGGAGCTGCCTGATCTGGACCTGCCTCACCTGGAGCTGCCTGACCTGGAGCTGCCTGACCTGACCACAGCCGCCCCCTTATTAACACTTTGTTCTGTAGTTTTGATTTATCTTCACTTCACCAGAGCAACAAACAGACCTGTTAGAGAGCTTCCTTCACCCCGGGTGGTGACAGCCTGTGCTGCTGCTGTTGTTGTTGTTGTTGTTGTTGTTGCAGCTGCTGTTGTTGTTGGTGGTGTTGTTGTTGGTGTTGTTGCAGCTGCTGTTGTTGTTGGTGTTGTTGCTGCTGCTGCTGTTGTTGTTGTTGTTGTTGTTGTTCTTGTTCTTGGTGTTGTTGCAGCTGTTGTTGTCGTTGTCGTCTTGGCCGTTGTAAACAAAGGTGTGAGCTTCTCCTTGACTGAGCAAAGAACAAACATGATAGAAACAGATGAGATCGTGTCTCAGATCACAGTGTTCACGCTCTCATCGTGTGTTTAACGTTGAATCTGCGATGAAATCCAGGAAACAGCATGAAGCACACACGTTACTAATGCTAATGTTGCTAATGCTAATGCTAATGTTGCTGTCCCTGTGTCTAACATCAGCCTGCTTCTCTCTGCAGGTGAATAAAGATATTTATGGGATTTTACGAGGTCCAAATACGACGACTGAATGTTTTTCTTTTACGTTTTTAGGAAGAAGTCGTGTCTCAAGTCTGACTCAAGTCTGACTCGAGTCTGCAGCTCTGTGAAAATGTAATTAAATCTCATGATGTGGTTTAAACTCACCGCGCTCCTCTGATGCTTCCTGCTCCTCTTCATCACCATCATCCTCCTCTTCTTCTTCTTCTTCCTCAGATGAACTCATTTGGTGTTTTGTCAGTGAAGACGTCGTAACGATGAGTGAACCTTCAGAAACATTGAACAAAATTAACAACTCTACCAAGGCGGCACGGTGGCACTGTAGCCGCACAGAGAGAGGGTTATGGGTTTGAATCCCAGCCGGGGCCCTTCTGTGTGGAGTTTGCATGTTGTCCCCGTGTCTGCGTGGGTTTTCTCCAGGTTCTCCGGTTTCCTCCCACAGTCCAAAGACGTGCAGGTGTTACACTGTGCGTCCGTCCCGTGCCCCGTGCTTTAGGGTCCTTGTCCCCCCCTCCAGGCCCGTTTGTACTCACACTACCTGGGCCTCTGCGAATGCTTCTTGCTGCCTATACGTCATCACGCGGTCCTCCGCATCACACCAACGTGAACCTTTCGCCGCCATTGTTTGAAACGTCCGCGCATGGTCCCTCCTTCTTTTTTCTACGTCCCAACAGGCGCACAGGAAATGACCTCAGAACCGCCGTAGGCCTCGTGCTCGTACACGTGCGCACGCTCGTGCTCGTACATGTGCAAACGTGCTTTACTAAAGCCCACCTCTCCCAAACGGGCCGTGGACGGCAAGCGTGCCGCTCCTAGGTGCGGAGCGGTTGCACTCACACTGGTCAAAGGAACCAGACTTTAGCCGTGGAACGTGCTCGGGCACGGTACGGAGGAACAGTGTGTCCGTCTCTGTTCGTCTCTATGTGTCCTGTGATAGACTGGCGTCCTGTCCAGGGTGGACCCCGCCTCACGCCCGATGTCAGCTGGGATCGGCTCCAGCCCCCTCGTGACCCCGACAGGGACAAGAGGTTGAAGATGAAGGATCATAACTCTAC